>NW_008825429.1:4112078-4113002 GCF_000699105.1 Pygoscelis adeliae
GAGACCCGCAGCGGTCACCCCTTGGCCTGCGACACCCAGCCCTGGGCACGCAGCTCCCTGCTGAGCACCCCTCTCCATCGAGCGGTGCTTCCCCAGCCTGCCCTTCCCGTATCCCCTGCCAGGCCCACAGTTGCCCCGTCTCCCTGACTGTCCTCCCGGAGTGACACAAGCCCGGTGCTCCTTGTCTATCCCAGCTTCCTGCAGCACTGGTCAGGATGGGAGCATCGGGCATCTGCGGGGGGGATGCAGCATCTCTGCCCCCACCAGCGCCTGCAGCTCCTGGACCACCCCGTCAGGGGCAGGAAGGGGGCTGTGTCTCTGCCCCAGGTTGGTTGCACAGTCAAGACCTTCCTCCTGCACCTTAACCTCCAGTGACACATCATGACAGCACAGCATGCCTCCTTAACCCATCCCATCACCGGCTACCAGGGGAAGGGCCATGCGCTGGGTGTCCCGTTGTCCCCCAGCGCTGGTGCTCGCCAGCCTCGGACCACAGAGAACCGTGGCAGTACCCCTGCTGCTGCAACACGGGGCTTTCTCAGCAAGAGGTCTTGCTTGTCAGAAGCGGTAGTCGCAGGGGGGCATCTGTACCACGCGGGCCAAGAAGACAAAGTGCCCACCGTGGTAAGCTGAACAGCAGAATAAATCTGGGCAAGCCCTACATCCTCCATCCCAGGGGGTTATACTCGTGTTTACCATGGGCCCTTTTCTCCCAGCAAGTGCTGCTACCTGCCAGGTCTCCGTGACAGGTAAGTAACGGGAATTCACATGCTGCGGTCCCTGCTCTCCCAGCACGGGGTTCAAATCCTTTCCTGGGTCACCAGACCTACCCTTTCTCTCCTGGCATGGTCCTTGTTCAGGATCTGGATTCCTGTCTTGCTGTGGAGGGGGAGGCTGGATGAGAAAATTTTCCACGTCCCTTCT
>NW_008825429.1:4113029-4119190 GCF_000699105.1 Pygoscelis adeliae
TCTTTCCCTGCAAGCCCACACGGCTCTGGGGCGAGCTGGGGCTCTCTTGCGGAGCCTGACTGAACGCCAAAGCTGTGTGACTTTCTCCCCAAGCCCTGTTCTCCATGTTGTGGTGCTTTCGTAATCCAGAGGTGTGCAGAGTTACGCCAGCTCCAGCAAAGTTTTTCCTCCGGCTCTCCCAGTAGCCAGGCCTTTGCCATGCTCAGCATCTGCAGGTGCTGTCCTCGGGGTGTCGTGTGGGTGCAGCCTGACAGACAGAAATCAAAAGTCCTTTAAGTTAGACCCAGCACCTGCAGACCAAGGCCAGGCCAGGAGCCTCAGGGCTGATGAAGACATCTGGGTCAAATCCACCCAGTGCCTCTGCCCCTAGACCATCCCCCAGTGAGAGGAGAGTCAACTGGAGTTTAAAACTCTGGAGGTGCATGCTCAACTCCCTCGCTCCACCGCTGAGCTTCTCAGTCCAGATGAATCTAGACCTAGCTGCAGTAGGAATTAGATGCCTAAACAGCCTTGAGGCTGGGGGCCCTTTGCTGCCCAAGCCTGGCTCTTGTTCAGTGGAGCCAGAGCTCGTGCCGGGGTGGAGGAGGCTCTCCTCTCTCCATAGCTTTGCCCTGCGATGCTTGGAAACTCCTACCTCTACTCGTTTACCAGCCCAAATGCTCTGATTTGAAGTGTGAACAAGTATGCCAGGCAACAAGTTTTTGCGTCAGACATTTCCCTGCCATGAAACACCTCTGACTTCTCTGGAGGAGGCCAATTCCCTGGATCGCTGCTGGAGACATCGATATACGGAAGGGAGCTGCTGCTTTCCTACCCGGGGAGTGCCAGTCTCCAGGGCTATCCATCCGTTAACCTTCATGAGCTCAAATATTTATTATTCATATTACCCTGAAATGTGCTAAAAAGATGAAAAAAGGAATTAATGTGCCAGATCTTGCATCCACCTTTTAGCTTATTACAGTGCTAAAGCAGTATTAACATTTACAGTATATGAGCTCTGCTTTGCTTGTGCCTGAGGCCAGGGGGTTTAAGCCAGTGCTGAAGTTAATAGCAAGCGCTGGTTAGAAAAAGCCCATTATGTCATAAAGTTGGAATTTCACTCGGGCAGTGGCCACTAGCTCTTTCCAGTCGGGATGCAATGCCATCGTCTCAAGCCGTTTCTGCTCCATCACCTGCTCCAGCTCGCTCTCCCTCTCACATTCAAACAAAAACAGAATGGGGGAAAACCATGTTTTTCTTCTCAGTGCTGGTGAATCAAAGAGCATCACGTTTGCCAGAAGATAATTGGTTCAGACTCTGGCCAAGAAGCCTCGTCCCCTCCCAGAGCGATGCTAGGAGGTGCCATGCGGTCGGAGGTGTTCCTGGGCCCCATTCCATCTGTCGTGCCGGAGATGCCGGGCTCCTGGATGTCTCCTCCTTTACAGCTTGAACATATTGATTCATCCAACATACATGTGTTCTGCTTAAAGTTGTCTTTATGAGCATCTTCTGTCTCCCACTAGGAAGGATCTGCCTGTAAAAGTGTGCGAGGAGTCCTGCGGTGCGGCAGCTGCGGTGTGCTGCCATGCCAGCCTCCGCTCCGGGGATGCCAGAAGGAAACTCTGCAAGCCATGTACATGCCTGCGGCTGCTCCTTGCAGCTCTGCTTCGAGGAGGCACTGTGCCGTCCTTGAAACCTGACGGCCCCATCGCTAGGCAGGGTCTGTTGGGGTACCTGTTGGGGAGCATTGTGTTATACGGTGGTGGTGATTGGGCCGATGTGTTCCTACCTGGTGGATTCCCTCCTTACCCTCTCCCCATACACCTTGTAACCCTGCAGAGCCCTGGGTCTTGCGACTCGTTCATGCCCCGCACAGAGAGAGGTACCTTGGCCGGTCCTGTGGCTACTGAAACTCACTTGGCTCTGCCACCGCCAGGAGCTGCCACGGACAAATTGTCTGGGCTTCAATCTAACCGAAAGGGTCAAAGCCCACCTGAGATCCGCTGTCTTTATTCACACCAAATAACACCACGTAATTTCACCAGGATGCGGGGCAAAGGCCCAGCCAAAGGAGTAAAAAAGTTTCTGCTTTGGTGCACCCATACCATTGAGACAAGGCTCTCGGCCCTGAAGGCAATGGGTGCCAGGGTCCTGTGGGTGCTCATAGGCCTTAATGGCCCTGACCAGCCTCAGCTGGGGCCTCCACCCTCACCCTCTGCCCATGGGTGGGAGGTCTATTTAAGCTCAGGCCTGGGTCTTTAATCTCTTCTTGAGCTTTGCTGTAGGTGTAGCTACTCCAGCCTTGTCCATGCCTGGCTATGGGCCCTCTTGATGTGGAGCCCAACCTGTGGGTTGACTTCCCGACTCGGACCTACCTTGTTACCACGGTCCTGTCTGCCGATCGCTGGCCCGTGCCACCGGACCTGACCCTGACTTGTGTTTCCAGCCTGATGTCAAACCTGCCTCGTTACCATAGACCTGCTGCTGACGTGGACTCAGGACTGACCCCAGCTGCCATCCCTGGGCTCACCTGGCTTGGAGAGGGTGGGATGGGGCTTGCTGTGCCCTGGTCATGGGAAATCCTCAGCGCAGACACCAGGGAGAGTGCTACATGGAGCCTTTGCCAGGAAGAGCCCTTTGCTGACATGAAGGCGAGTTTGGCACAATTGAGTTTCTCTCTGCTGTATTTGAGGCTCAGCTGATTTTCTTCTAAGCACAAAAAGTATTAAGGTTATTGCTGCTTTTACAATTCAGTGCTTCCCCTGTGTTCCCATGCACAGGGTAGCTGTTTAAGTGATCCTGTTGAGGAAGAGTTTGTATAGAGGAGAGGGTTTCACCCTTTAGGAAACCAAATATTACTTCTAGCTCCTCATCCTGGATGCATGCGACTCAGCAGTCACAAGCTGGGAATACTGAGTGTCCAGTAGGATGAGTGAAAAATTCACAGCATTACGTACTGAAGAACTAGTTTTCTGGAGGGTTTGCTATCAGCTTTTTTTTAGCAGACATCTGGTTTTGACCACAAGCAGGTGTGGAGATGTGGCAAGGCAGTGGGGCTTGGAGAGCTTGGTTACACTGGGAGAGCGAGCCACGTCAGCACAGCGGGGCTCACACTAACCTGAGCACCCCCTACATATCCTTCTAGCCTGGTGTCTGTTTGTCTTCTGCAGTTCCACCTCTGGTGATGACAAGTCTTTTGGAGCAGTCCCTAGTGCTGGTATTTAGCAGAGGACCTTGGTGATCGCTGGAGACCTGAGGTACATTGCTTAAGCCCCTGTGCAAAGCGCCGGCACCACGCTGAGCCCGTTCAATGGGATCCAGAAATTGCACAGAGCCCTTGGATCTGGGGAGCAGTGTTCCCTTTCCAAATGAAGAAATCGGGTCTCAGCTTTCTGGGCTCTCTCCTCTCTGTTTTCTAGCAGAGCCACCCAGACTACCAAAAGAGAGCAGAGTCCTATTTGAAATTCAGAGGGCAACATCAGCCCATGTCATTGGCAGGGAATAAATAAATACCTCCTTTGAACGAGTCAGGAGTGATGCGTTGCTGGGCTCATTCAAGGTCGCACCTGTAAACATGTGATGGAGGCAGGAAGCAAATCCAAACTGGATCTAATCTCAGCCCTTGCTTTCCTGCAGGACAAAAATCCTGCCCTGCTGCAGGAGTACCCGGCAAACACGGGCCAGAGCCCGGGGAGATGGCAGTGCTGGGTGCCTGTCCCTGCTCATGTCCTCGATGGCTGAATGGGACTGTCTGGTGGTGTGCGGAAAGGGCCAGCATGTCACTGGGCAGAGAGGATGGGTTTCGGGGGGGGGCTGATGATGTAGCATGTTGTGTGACATCCAGCACGTGAGAATTTTCTAGTGCTGGATCCTGGTCTGGAGGCAGCACCCTTGGTACCCAGCAGGTTTCAATCTGATCGGAGGATTTCTGAGTATCAGCATCTGGGGCAAAACCTCCCTGGGGAAGGAGCTCCGTTTCTGGCACGGCAGGTAAAACCCAGGCAGTTCTGAGGATGTGTCCACCTGCTTGGCCACACGCAGCTCACCCCTTCTAGGCGCTTTGCAGACCTCCTTATGCACCATTCCTCCCAGGGCAGTCCCCTCACCCTCTTGGGTATAAAGCTATTCCAGGGCTGTACTAGTCCATCTCCGCACTCCCTTTCTCCATCCCCTGTGCTTAACCTATGGGAGAAGCAACCAAAGAGGGAGAATCCAAGAAAAAAACCCCACCCGCGCCCTCTCAAGAGCCCTTGCCTCCCATGCTGTGGCTCAGACCCCAAGTCCGAGGCTGCTCAGCTCTGTGTCTCAGCGGCGCTCCTCACCCTTTGACGAATCCTGGCATTTGCAAAGTTATTATACCTCATTATGAATTGGATTTTAATCTACTGTAAATAGTCCTACCATTATAGTGTCATAA
This sequence comes from Pygoscelis adeliae, assembly GCF_000699105.1. Lineage (NCBI taxonomy): Eukaryota > Metazoa > Chordata > Aves > Sphenisciformes > Spheniscidae > Pygoscelis > Pygoscelis adeliae. The sequence goes on from NW_008825429.1 coordinate 4,117,426, forward strand.
GAAGCAATTAGCCCCCCTGCTTGCTTCTATGCATGAGGGGAAAGCTTTAATATCACGGAACTGTGAGGGCTTGATGGGGCTTCAGCCTACATACATGCAGGCAGAGGCCTCGCTTTCATGGTGTTAACCTGTTCAGTGCATGCCAAAGATGTCCCCTCTGTGTCCTTAGGAGGTCTCCAAAGGGAACATCTCCTGAGCTCCTGGTTTGATTTCAGCCTGGGATCTCTGCCTCTCGTTGGGTATGGTCCGTGGCACAGCTGGAAATCTTCTTCCAGAGGATGGATGCGGTTCAAGCAGATGATAAATCGTGGTTTCCTTGCCTTGCCCTTAACCCAGTCACAAAGGGGATTATCATCCGCAGGGGTGAGAGGCGTCCGGAGTCCGGTCCCTGCCTTGCCTCAGGGTGATTATTTCCAATCTCGGTGAAGCTTTCCTCCTTTGCCTCATGGAGGAAATTCATTATCTGGAGCTGGCGTGCTTGCACGGTTATAAACGAATCCTACCTTCTCCGTGCCTGTGTCACCTGGAGCCGGGCTGGGGGAGCTGGCGGGAGCCCGGGCACTCAGACGTCAGGGCTGTCCCCACTGGATAATGTTGCATGATTAATAACAACCCCAGGTTAATGGGGTTTTAATGTTCCTCCAGCAGCGGGGAGAGGGGGTGGTATCCTCAGCCCTGAGCTGGCGTGGTGCAGAGCAGAGGCTTTGATCTTTGTTTTAGGGAGGAATCGAGGTGTCTTTGTGCTTGGTGCTGTACATGTGTCTGTGGACAACCATGACGTGCGTGGGTTGAACAACACAGAGCCAGATGTGCTCTGGGGTTGGGAATCACACTCGAGTGATCGTGGCATGGTGCGTGATGGGCACAAGCATTAAATACTGTTCCCAGTGATATTATGGGGATCCTCAGCGCATAGTGGGGGACTGCACAGAGCAGGGGGTGTGAGCATGGCACAGATCCTGCATCAGGCTGCTCAGCCCAAGGAGCAGCAAGATCCACTCTTATGCCGTTTCCAGCAAAGAGGGGCTCCCTGCACCATGGATTTAGCAGGGAAAAGGCTTTTCTTTCTTCTCCTCAAGGATGGGAAGGGTCCCAGGTTGCACATGGAGGAGGAGCAGCAGGGCTGGGCAAAGGGGTCAGTGGTCTATCCCTCCTTGTCCCTGGGGTCCTGTTCACAGACTGCGTTGTGGTCCCCACTTCTCTAAGCAGTCCTGCAGAAATCTGCTCACAGGGAATGGGCCTGGAAAAATACTCCCTCCACTCCCCATCTTTTCTTTGCCACATGAAAGAAAAGCTGTCTGCCTGTTAATTACATGAACCTTCTCATGGGCAATTGAGCCGGCTGTGTGTGTGTATTCATGCTGCCTGCAAGTTCTTGTCTGATTCATGCTCACAGGTGACTGAAATGAAGCCAAATTTTGCAACAAAGCAGGGTGTCACTGGCTGTGTCCATCTGCATCCGGGTCCTGTCCACCCAGCGAGGCAACATCTCTTTCTCCCAGGGCAGGAACAGTGGCCACCTCCATCCCAAACTCAGTTTTTGAATCCTATGATGACTTGTCCCCATGGCCAAGACGTTACAGAGCCCCAAAGGGGTGGACATCCCTCTGCCTGTTACCTCCCTTCCCTCTGCTTTCCCAGGGAAGGTCCTTCAGGCTGAGCTTGGGCAGAGCAACACGCTCCTTCCCTGGTGTGTGGGCCAGGTGAGGATGTGACCCCTTCCTCTTGCTGGAGGTGGAGGAGATTGGTGCTTTGGGGAGGGGAT
>NW_008825429.1:4119222-4120746 GCF_000699105.1 Pygoscelis adeliae
GTGTGGGGATCAGTGCTGCTGCTCCACGTGTCCTGGGTCTACAAGTGGAGCCCAGCAGTGAGCCGCTGTGCTGGCTGGGGACTGTCCTCTGGCCGCAGTGCCAACCCATGGCCAGCCTGGGACCCGAGCCCCCGTCACGGTCTCTGCCCTGTGTGCACAGAGGAGTTGCTGGTAGCCCAGGGAGATGCCGGTCCCTGGCCCTGCGTGGTGTGCATCTGAGATGCTCCCCAAGGACCCTTCCCTCCCACTGGAGTTTCCTGGGGCTGGGGTTGTTGGCCAACAGGGCTCATACACCCCTCCTGTATACTTCCATAGGGTATAGATAAGAGTGCTGGCCACTTCTGCGCATGTATCCTGGCACAGTTCTGGCCCATGCCAACCAGTACCCTCCCAGTCGGTGTCTGGGAACAGATGAGGGTCTGAGCACAAGACACATGAGGGGACATGCCATAGACCTCTGCGGCTCTGCAGCTCCTCTCCTTCCTGCCAGATTGACTCCAACCTCTTCAACACTGAGTTTCCAGGCCTTAATTTCCAGTCCTCATTGCTATTCATCGGTGCATCTGAATATTTTAATCCTTGGGGAGGAGGGGGCTGGAGAACAGCATGCCCCCCCCTTTCCCGGCCACCTTCCCTTGCTTATCTGCTGAAACCAGGGCCAAACCGTTCCCGGCCTCAATGGGTGAGACAAATCGTAGAAGAAGCTTAAAGCAAGACCAGCATCTCCCACCTTGTGCTTGGTGGGGGCTGGGGAAAAAGAGGAGGAGGGGGTGAGGGAAGCAGCTTGTAATTACAGAGTAAGAGGCAGCGATAAAATGATAATGGAAGAGTTCTGACCCGGCCGAGCCAGTTCTGCAAAGCTGTGAAATAAATTTAGCAAAAGAGCAAGGGCACGGGGGCTCCCAGGCTGGGTTACAGCTGAAATGCTGGTTTCACAAACAAGACATAAATTGGATTGCAAACATCTAATTAACCTCCTTGCTTATTTTTTGTTGGGAAAGGTGACAGATTCCAGCCAAAGCCAGCACCGTGGCTTGGGCTCCCCTTGCAGGAGAGGATCTGGAGGAGAGGGGAGGAAAGTGATTTGGTGCTTTCACCTGCAGGCTCCCTCCTCCCTGTCCAGACATCAGGGAGAAGAGAATTTCAAACTCTTCTGGCCCCTCTGCCGTGCGGTGGAAGCTGTGCGTGATGTCCGTGGTGCCCTCGCTGTGGGAGGAGAAGGTGCTGGTGGGGTTTCTCCCCATGTTTCTTTGTTCTTCGTCTCACTCGGAGTTCCCCGCTTCCAGGGTGGATGGGGATCTCCTGTGGCCTCCCCAGCCAGGCTGGCTCTGCTGGGTTGCTGCATTGCCCTGCGCCGGGGCTACTGACTCTTCTGGATTTGACCCAACCTCTTTGGAGAGCAGAGTAAGAGCAGGAAAATGACCCTCTGCTCCCTTCCCCGGGCTTCAAGGGTTGCTGTTTATTTTGCTGGAGGGCAACCGTTCCACATGGATTTCAGAAGCGGCGTAGCTCTGTGACCCCCCC
>NW_008825429.1:4121246-4125722 GCF_000699105.1 Pygoscelis adeliae
AACGGGGAGCACGGAGGGGAGGGAGAGCCATGTGCTGGAGGGAGGGAAGCCAATCCTCTTGTTATGAGGCCTGCTGCAGAGCAGAAGTGCCGTCCTGCCAAATCCTCTCCGGTGGCTCTGCAAGTCGCCCGCTTCAAAGGGAACAGACGCTCGGGCCGGCTGGGTGCCCCGCTGAGCGGTGGTACCCTCACAGCCCACCTGTCCTAGGGCAGGGGGGGCAGAGCCCTGCAGCTGCCTGATGCCCCTGGTTGCTGCTGGGCTGCGCTCGGGCAGCCCTGCGCGTCCCCAGGGTTGGCCATCCTCTCCTCTGCTCCGGGGAGGAGGAAATAATGTACTGACGTGCCTCATGTCTATTGAATCCATCAGCCAAGCGTCTGCCTGCACAGCCTTGGTACCTGGTTGGGTGCAGGCACATGGTACCCTTCCCTGCCTGCCTGCCTTCCATCCACCCCTCTGTCCCTCCATCCCTGTCTGTATCTGTTTGCCATTCCCTCCACCCAGCTCTTCATCCTTCTATTTCTCTTCTCTCTGTCATCTAACACCCATTTGTCCATCCGCTCATCCATTTGTCTCTCTGATTTTAGGGTTTAATACGAACACCCAGTTGTGTGGTCCCTGAGGATCTGCTGCACTGTACCGGAGGAAGGTCCCTAAAGGAGCTCGTGGAGCCTCCAGCCCTTTCCCTCTCTGAAATACCACGAAAACTCTTCAAGATTTAGGCTCGATCAATAAAAAACCACTGCTGTGAGGAAACTACTGCAGGAGTGAGATCTCCTTATCCAGGTTTGAGGTTGGCTCTGAACTGGAAGAGGCTAAACATCATTGAGCTCCCCTGGGAGGGACCAGGGCAGGACTGAGACCTTTCGTTCACCGCTGATCCGTCGTAGCAGCTAACAGCTCTGTGCAGCTCCTCGAGGTGACAGCAGTGGGAAAGTGCCTGGGCAGAGGGTCCTGGAGAAGCTGAGGGGATGCGTTGCTTGTGCTGCTGTGCCCAGCAGGATCCGGCCACCCCAAGGGTGAGGCTGGTTGCACGTGCTTTGTTGTGTCCAGGGAGGTTCTGCCCTTCGCTCTTCTACTTTGCTGCCCACAAGGGAAAGGGAAAATGAGGGAAGCAAATGGTCACTTCACTTGGGAGCAAGCAGAAAAGCACTCATGAAGGGCGAGCCCGGAGCAGCATTTCCATGTGGGATGCTGCTTTCCAACGGCTGGATGCGAAGTTGATGTTGCAGCTCATGGGATGATGACCCTCCACCACATTGTGAGGCTGGTCTGGAAACAAGCAGGTTTTGGTGAGTTTAGGCTCACTGCACACGAGGCGACACCCTGAATGGAAAAATCTGGGGAGGGTTGAGTGGATGGGAGAGGCCAGAGCCCCGAGATGAGCCAAAGTCAGCTCTACGCTGGGCAGTTTGCTCTGGGGAGAAGGCATCTCTGCAGAGGCTCTTGCTGAAGGTCAGTCTACAGGACAAGAGCCTCTGGCCATGGCCATGTGGCAGGACAGGGCTCTGGGTGCTCGGGTGCTGAGAGCATCATCGTGTCCTTGCAGAGCGCTGAGGGTTGCCTCCACTTTTGTCTGACCCCATCCCTAAGCTGCCTGCTTGCTGGAGCACAGAGGGGTTTGCGAATGCCGTGCTGGGCAGAAGGGATTGGCAAGATGCTAAAACAAGAGTGCAAATGGCTAACGATAATGCCTGGATCCAGCAGCTTCCCTGGGCTATGATTGCTCTGGGCAAGGCTCTGGGATCTTTTGCCCAGCATCTTTTAGAAGCTCATTTCTCCCTTCATCTAGTAAGGAGGGAGAAAAAAGGCAGCCTGTGGATTGTGAAAGAGCAGATGCTGTGTCCCAGCGCTGAGTTTTCCCTCTCACTTCCCCCCCCTCCCCAAATAAGACACCGTCATTGGTGTGCATTGATGGGATGTGAGACTGGGAGAGGGGTGGGATGGGGAGGACGGGTGCTTGTAGGAGCTCACTGTGCCCAGTCCAGGCATCCCACCTGCATCTCCCTGTGTTGGCAAAGTAGGATTACACTAAGTGGTGGCTCATGCTCAGACCTAAGTGATGACCCTAAGATGTAGCCAGGGCTTAGAAAGCAGCTCTGAATTATTTGCATTATTCCCATCAGAGCTGGCCCTGACTTAGAAATCCGCATTTTTTTAAAAAAAATGAGAATTTTTTTTTTGTGTCTTAACTCAGGACAAAGTCAAAATACGCAGTTCTTCACAGAGGAAAGGATTTTTCCCTTCGGACAGGGACTGAAATGTGCTGGAGCCACCTTGCCCACAACCAGGAAAATCAGGGACTGCTCTACTTTGGCTTGGGTATTTTATTTTGGTTTTGCCTTTAAAGCCCATTGACTGCATCCACGATCCTGGATATACCTGGATGGACACGCTAAGGTACGTGTGCTCCCGTGGGACACGCCAGCCTTGCAAGGCTAAAAGCTGTTTTTATCTCTTTACAAGCAGCAGGGGCTTTGGTGGGCAGAGCCACCCCGGCCAGCCTGAGCTCCAGCTTCTGGGGAGATGATTTGGAGGCATTTTTCTCTCTTGGGCAGGAGGGGAAGGAATAAGGCAGTGGTGCAGCAGAGACGACGAAGGCTGGGCAGTCCTTTCACTGCTCCAGGGTCTCGGACCACCTCTCTGACTCGGGCAGTCCTGAAGCACAAATACCTCCCCAAAATGAGACCCAAGCCACAAACTCAGGCATGGGGTCAGGCAGAGAGCTGCTCTGAGGTGTACAGCCCCATCGCACTACCAATTTTGTTTAGTTTGAATGTGAATCTAGCCAAAGCCTGCAAAAATGGGTGGAGGGAGGAGAGAAAAGGGTGTTCAGGTTCGCCAGACAGAGATGCTGCCTTCCTCCTGGGGGCATTCCGGTTTCAAAGCAAAGTCTAGGCCATCTCAGGCAGTGTGTGTGTGTGTGTGTGGTTGTGCTCTCCCAGCAACTCACTTCTAAACCCAGCTAAAATAGATTACGGCATAAGATTTAATGATTCAGCACTTCTGTTGCCACTGATTTACTGACTGATGCTCAACTTTTTTATCAGGCGAAGAACTGCTTGGCCATCAGGAGCTGCAGGCAGCTGCAAAAGGAATTAAATAATAATATCTTTTGGAGGTAAAAATGGATGGCTCGAATGCAGCAACACCACCAGCCAGACAGCGAAGGAAAGGTCAGGATAGGAGCTCAAACATGAACGAGGAGTCCCCATGTACTTCTGTCGCCTGACAACACTAACACAGGCTTAACCCACATACATGCCAAGGTCTTTTGTGCATTTGTTTTATATTTCTCTCTTTGCCAGAATTGCCAATTATTTGATTCAAAAGTGATGCTTTGACTCTGCGTGAGGTTTGTGTGGTGGGTAACCAAATCCCTACGTGGCACCTGAGAGCCCCAGCGGCAGTGAACCGAGGAGGGCAGAGCCCCCAGATAGGTTTCCTGAGCCCCAGCCCTGCCCCGGGGTGCCCCACGCCAGCTTTGCCGGCTGGGACTGTGTGGGACCCCCCCACATTTTGTCCCCAAGCCCACCCAGGGGCAGTTCCCAGCAGAGGCTGCCTGGGGGAGAGGGGTCCCTGGCATCCCACACCCGTGGGTGGGATGGTGGGGGGGTCCCAGCCACGCACACAAAGTCCCACCAGCACCAACCTCAGCATCCATTTTTTCCCCATCTAGCTCCAGGTTTTTGCCCCCTAAAGTCAGAGAGGGTTGCCCAGGACACAAAAACCAGGCCTCCAATCCCATCCCAAACCCACACCACCCGCATTATCTAGTTAGGCACATTTTTTTTTTTTTTGACCAAAAGTCAAAGAAACAGCCACCTCTCCAAGCCCAGAGGCAAAAGTTTTTTCCCCTTAAGCTCATGATGCTGAAGTAGTGTTAGAAATAGCTGAACTTTATCCCCGCTCCCTACCATGAACCCCTCTTGGCTCTGGGACTCTTCTCCTGTCTCATTCCTACTAGCGTTGTCCCAGCAGCCCTGCTGCTCTGGGTTTGAAGAGGGCTGTTTGCACAGCCCAGAGCAGCAGGTTTCTTCTGGCCAAAGGGGTGGAGGACTTCAGTGAGCTGGAGCTGGGAGAGGACCCCCAGGGCAGCCCAACCGCCCTGATGGTCCATGCGGCCGTGACACCAGCCCCGTGCACGGGCAAGGAGGGGGCAAGGACCTGCTCCACGTGCTCTGCGGTAAAAATCCTCGTCTACAGGTGATAGGATTGATGGAGATAAGCAGGCTGAGTGAGAAACGATTCAAATCAGGAGGAAATATTGCTGGGGATGTGTGGCTTTGCCAACTGGGGGGATGCGGATGCCGGGGAGAGCCGCTGCTCCGGCGAGACGGCAGGCAGGGGAAGTTCTGCGGAGAGGTTTTGAACCGTCTGAGAACACACCAGCAGATGAAATGATGGGTGGGTGCTGGTGGCCGTCCTGGGCATCCTGCAGCGCCTGGCGTGTGCCCTGGCACTGCTGGCCAGGGTCTG
>NW_008825429.1:4125748-4135952 GCF_000699105.1 Pygoscelis adeliae
GGAAAAAAAACGGGGGGGGGGGGAAAAGGGGAAAAAAAAAATGGCCTGAGTCCAAAGGCAAGAGCTCTCCAGAGACTGTGCAGAGCTGTTCTGCGATGGTGTCTGGAAACCACGAGGAACGTGAAGCGGAAACCAATGAACCACAGTAAGCATGCTGGAAATGAGGCCTAATTGATGGACAAAAACAGGAGCAGATGGGCAACCCTGCCCACCACCCCTTTCCAGGGGTCTAATTTGCCACCGAAGCCAGGAGAACGCCCATCCCTGAATAACCGAGCGTTGCCGCTGCGGACGGGGGGTCGCCTTGTCCTGGCATGCTGCTGGAGGAGACCCCGGGGTTGTCTGTGCGGAGGGGGAGCCAGCAGCATCCCACATCCCTTGCCCCTGTGGGGTAGTCAGGTATGTCCCCCTTCCCTTCGCCCGGCACAGCCATCCCCTGTGCTGGATGCAGCGGGACGCTAACACACAGCAAAGCCCGTTGGGGTGGGGATGCTCCAGAGCTTTATTCTCGGGGCCAAATTCAGCGACTCAACTCTGGGACAGCCAGGTGGGGCATTACCAGGGCTCAGCAAGTTACCGCATCTCCGTAAGTGAGACTTGCTTTTTGCTGAGAGCTTTGAGATTTGGACCTGTTCTTCTCTGCCATAAAAGACGTGAGTCAGGAAGGTTGTTTAAACAAGTCTGTCTTGCTTCACAGTCAGAGCTGGCTAAGACCCTATGTGTTATACTATGGGACCCTATGTATTACATTAGGACAGGTGGCAAGCAGGTAAAACACAGCAATCCCATCCCGAGGACAGCCCGATGCAGCCCTTGCACCCCTTTGGGGATGCTGACTCTGAAAGTCTGCGCGAGGTTCTTTGCCTTTGACCCCTGAAAGATGGTGCAGGTCCACCTACCAGAGAAACCTTACGTCCCTCCAGCTTAGCCTTGCTCCGCCGAGGAAAAGCGGTGAGTTCCCTACGGCAACGCTTGTGGAGCTGGGGAGCAAGCGATGCTTGTGGCTCTGACCCCAGCTGCAGCCCCAGCCGCCCCCATGCACGGGGCTGCTCTCGGAGCGGGCACCGACCCCTGCCTCCTCCCGCTGTGGCCATGGGGAAGCTTAATGAGTTAATGCTGATTAAGTGCTTTCAGATAATCAGATAAAGGTGTCATAAAAGTGCTTTACAGTGATGATGATGTGTTTTATGGTGAGAAGAAACTGATGATCCCAAATAAAAATCCAAATTAAACCAGGGGGGAAGTACAAAGGTGTCTTCAGATCTGGGGTGAACTTCACATTAAGGGCAAAAAACCATTCAAGCATTTGCAAAGTTTCCATCTCTCCTCAAACAGTGCCTCGTTTTGACCTCCTCCCTCCTCTCCAAGAGCCTTTCTGCTCGAGACCAAGATTAATTACCTCCCTCGCAGCCCTTTGGGCTTCCCCCATCTGATAACGTGTGAATAAGGCTGACAGGACCTGCTAAGGGTCTCACAGCTTTCTCCGCTCCCTGTCTTGCCTCTCGGAGCAACTGAGCTCCAGCGGCACGTCCGCAGGGTCATCGCATCCCTGCGCCTCCTCGCTGGTCCCCAGCCTCCTACCTTGGTCAACGCTTGACTTGTCACTCAACTTGCGGCATCCACGGAGGGCAAAACCATAGGGATGGTGCTCCTGCCCGCTCTCCATGCTGGGATAAGGGAGAAATCAGCCCCAAAGCCTGAATCTGCTCATATCAACTGCACCGGCACCAGGTCCAGAGCACGCCAGCAAGACCCTAAATAAACCAGGTAACTTCTTCCCCACTTTGAAAGCTGGCTTTGCCCAGGCTGCCAGAGACACCGAAGTTGAGGGACACATGTCAAGATCTACAGCAATTAAAAGGGGCACCAGCCTTAATGTGCTCAGCTGAAAGCCCAGGTCCCCAGGTTGCACGCTGGAAATTGGCTCCTCATTTAGCGTCTGGTGCCAACTGGCTGCATCTGTCCAGCCTTGCGATAGCCTTTTCTTTCTTGCTCTTTTCCAACCACTTCTCTTGGCAAGTGTACAGCCCAGGGAGGAGGCAGAGACATCTCGGACAACCTGCTCGCTCGACACGCTGGCTTGGGTTTATGGTCCTGGCTGGGCGGTCCCTTCCCGGGGTGGCACAGGCAGGGCTGTCACTCCAGTACCTCTCCCTGCGCTCCCTTGGGAGCAAAGGGACCTTCCCGGCTGATCCCTCTTGCCAAAATTATTAATAAAGTCAGTGGGATTTTGGTGAAGTAAAGCGAGTTATGTGGTGGTGAACCTGCTGAGGGTCCAGTCCAGCTCCTGGGGGTCTCTTTGAGCCCCATCTGTGAGATACCTGGCACAAGGGATTCCCAGATCCCGGCTCATTTTGGGTGGCTCACTGGGGAGATGATTTTAATTTCTTTTTTACTCAAGCGACTAAACCAATTTTCTCCCCACATCAACAAGGGTTTTTTCTTTTTCTCTAGAGCCAACTGAAATGTTTGGTTAAAAATAAAATACCTGATACTATTTTTTTAACATATTTTTTCCTCCTTCATCAAAGCAAATGAAAGATCCAAATTTGTTTCACTTCAGTTAAAAACATCAAGATGAAATGATCCAACTTTTCCAGCATGATATCTGTGTTAGAAACGCATTTATTTAGGCCAGCTGGTTTGCCAAATTTGACAGGAATTTGTAGCTTTGAGCTGAATTTCCCAGTCACCCTAGGACAGCATTTTGAAGAATGATGGATTTAGCTGAATTTTTTTTCCAGGCTGGAGTCCACTGGATCTTCAACCCAAGGGATGAGACAGCGTCCCAGAGGTATTAGCTTTCATCCTACAAACACGGTGCTACAGAGTAAGCCGAAGGAGAAGCTGAAGACTTCAGACAGGTTTGCCTTGGAGAAGGTGAAGGTCAGTGATCTGCAGAGGTCTCTCACAAGCTCACCTCCCTATGAGCTGATGACAAAGTCATTTCCCCATGAGATCAGTTGACGCCACATGGCCAAGCCCAGCATGGTCCTCTTCGACAGTCCAGCATGTCCAGGTTCCCGGCCGGGTACGAGTCAGAAATCCTGCTCCAGGCTGGGCATTTAGCAGCTCTGGTAGGGCTTGCTCTGCTGCCAAGCTGCACCTGAGAAACCTCAGCCTGGTGCAGCTCACAGAGGGGGGGACTTCAGGTCTGAGATGGGGAGAAGGGGATGCAGATGATGGAAGAGCTCTTCGCCACTGTGAGCCCCAGGTTTTGCCTGGTGCTTGCAAAGCTCTGCCGTGTTAAGACCCATCTCTGCTTCAGCGCTAATGCAAATCCACCTGGAACGAGGCACGAGGCAGGATTTGGGATCCTGGCACTGGCAGCGCCTTGTCACGTCTCCGGCACTCCCTCGGGAACGTCGATGCGGGAGGCAGGAGGCTTGGGCTGACTCTTTGCTGCTTTCGTTGGCAGAAAGCAAGAAACTTAGCACGGCGAAACAGCGCTGGGAAGTCACCTGCTTTAAAACGCTGTTGAGGTGCTCCAGGGTGCTATCAGGAGCATGGACAAAAGAGAAGAGACTATTTTCCTCCCCCCGCTCCCCCCTCCCAGCTCTAGCCGCTATGCCCTTCAAACGTCCTTGACCCCTTGGCAGAGGAGGTCAGTCCCTCATCTGTACCACTCACGACGAGCACCAAGTGACGGCTCCCCATGCATCACCCCAGCAGTCACGCTGGAGCTTGCGTGTCATTTCAATTCGTCTTTCTCCGAGCGCTCCCTGTCACCGGCAGTGCTGCGGGAGATGTGGGGGGGAGAAGGGGAGGCAGAGTCAGATGGAGCCAGGGAAAGGCAGGCAGAGCAAGAGAGGCTGCGGAAGGGAAGGGGGAGAGAGACAGGGTGAGGGAGGTAGAGCCATCCAGGCTCTATTTATTGAGGGTTTCTTCTTCCTTTATTGGAAAGTTCCACCAGCCATGTCCCGGTGGCAGCTGCTGGCCAGGGAGGGATGGAGGTGCCCACCCCTCGTTCCGAAGCGGGGAACAGCAGGACAGCAAGCAGGCAGAGCATCTCAGGGATGTGTTTCGAGGTCCCTCCAAACACCATAAAGCGCGTGATTTCTTTTACTTCGAGGCAGTGGCAGAGGAAGAGTCGTGGTCCCCTTAGGAGCGCAGCCCGCCAGCACCGGGTCTGCTCGGTAGGTCGGGGAGTTGCCGCACAGAAGGGAGACCCAACTTTGCACCTTTTTACGTTGATTTGAATTGAGAGTCATGGCTCGATTTCTGTCTCCTGGCATCCAACCACAGCAAATGGGGTGGCAGTTGGGGGGGAGACCCTGGTGAACCCATGGTGGCATCAGACCTGCCACGATCTCTGGGCTGCCCGTTTGACACGCGGGGAGGAACAGCCGCCTCCTGCTTCTCAGCTGCTCTTCGGGAACAGGCAGGACGGGAGGATACGGGGCTGAGCTGCGCGATCCCTATCCCTTGGATAGGGACCACTTCTGTAACAAATAGACTCGCTCGGTGCCAGCTTTGGTCTTCTCCAAGGGAACTTGGCCGGTCTGCTGCCGGGGCCGGGCTGCCTTTGTGCCGCGCTGAGCACAGCCTCACATTTCATCTCCCACCCAGCTGGGCTGCCTATGTGGGCTGGGGGAGCGCTCCTCGGGGTCATGTTTGTTATGTTTCCAGGAAGCCCCTCCAGAAAAACATCCTTGAAACACAGAGGTTTCCCTTCTGCCAGCATACAAATGAACCCCAAACAGAGCCCACTTCAAAGTGTCCAGCTAATGAGCCGGTCTCTCCCCCCTCCCCGCCCCGGTTTCAGGAGGGCCCTAACGATGCTGCGGTATTACAAAAGCACCAGCTTTGCTTTTTGAGCCTGCTCAGCGGAAAAAAATAGAAGGAGAGGGGGCAGGGAGCAGCGGGAAGCAGGCACACACATGCCAGCACAGGCGGCCACGGGATGCTCCCCAGCACCCTGGTAGCGCGGTACCTGCGCCGGGCAGTGGGGCAGCGTGGCACGGAGAGGCTAAGCATGAAATGGGGCTGACGTTGCCTTTCGGTGCTGCTTCACAGCTTCAGTGGTGCAGACCCCCACCCCTGCATGGGGACCAAGGTGGTGGCGGTGGGGTGTGCAGGGCTGGGGGCCTTGATATTTTTGTTTTTTCCAGGGACAAGGAGGGATGATGGGGGTAGGGAAGCAGATTAGATGGAGGGAGCACTGCTTGGACCGTCCCCTTGCATTGCAGCGGGCTTTTGTTCTCCTGAGCCAGTCTTTTCAACTTTGCTTGGAGCTGCTGGTGCTGGCTTTGGGGGAGTCAGGGCTTTGGCACTAACCCTGCGTCGTTAGCCCCCCCAGAGAGGGACCCCCCATCCCTTCCTGTTCCTCCTCTCTTCCCCTGGGGTTCAAATCTCAGTTCAACATAAAACCCCCGTAGAGTCCCCGGGGGGGTTGGCTGTGCTGGGACCAGCATCGCTCCCCAGGGCGGCTGCACCTCCCTCCCGGCAGGGCTTGGCCCTTGTGGTGGGTACCCCGGGGGGCTCGGGAAGCTCGCACACCCCCAGGAGCTGGGGCTGCAAACACCGCCCTGAATCCCCAGCGCGAATCATCCGGCGAAAGCTGGTAGCAGGTGTGGGGATCAGCTAAGAGAAAACAAGAACCGCAGCGACCGTTAGCTGCAAAGCCAAAATGAAGTGCTGAGTCGGGAAACGCAGTTTGCAGTTTTTTGTCCCAAAGTATTTTGAGGAGGAAACAAACCCAGGCATTTTCTTTGGCTTTGCTCAAAAGTGTTCTTCGCTTTCTGACTAGTGAAAAGTAGCGTTTTTCTGATTTCACTCACAAAAAGAAGGGATGTTTTCCGACTTTCATTTTATCCGCAACGTTATTTTTGTCTGGCTGAGAAAGCATTTTCTGCCACAGAAATGTAAAGCAAAACTAAAAATAACTCCTTCCCGCTCGTGAGCCGCAAATATTCACCATGCTCTGCAGTTCCCTGTTTCAGGTGGAAGTTTTTCCCGTCCGGCGAGCAGAGAGGATGTTTTCCTCGGGACCAGCTTCCTGCGTGCACCCAGGATTGCCACCACTACTGGAGAAAGCTTTTCGGTTCAATCTCTTGATCTCAGAGGATTCCTACATCGAAGTTAAGTCATTTTCAGGGGAACACCCAGCTCCCTGGTGCAGAGCTGACCCGTTATTTTAGGGCTGCCCTACCCCTAGCAACTCTTACTAGCTGGAGGAGAAAAAAAAAATCCTATTTATGAGAAACTTAATGGTTCCACATCCTCCATGCTGGAGCCTATCAGATACTTCTATGAGAGAGAATTGCATGGATAATTTTCGATCAAGAGGATCAGAGGTTTCTCTGGACCCTCTCTCCAAGAGTCTTGCATCTCAAGAGCCTTCCTTGCACACCTGCTTGTGCATACGGCTGCACTGCTGCAACACAAACGGTGGCACGAACTGATGGTGTTGAGAGCTTCACCTCCAAATTTTCCAGTATGTCTCAATGTTTCCTTCTGCTCTTTACCCAAAGGATGCTCCGAAACCCAGGGCCTTGATTTGCCGTAAATCAGTGCATGGTGCTCAGCCCCAGGCAGCCCCCAGAGCCCTTGGACGGGTCGGTGTCGAGCAGCAGCGCGCGCAGAGAAGAGGAAACTCCTTCCTTCACGCCGCCAGCATCCCCCATCTCCCCCATATAAATAAATAATCTGCAGTCTCAACGTATTTCCACCCCCGAGGGCTGGAGCAGTGATGAATATGCCCAGCCAGGCTATTGTTCCACCGCTGGATAATAACAAATCTTCGATTTCTGGCTGGCCGTTAATGCCTTCGCTGATGTTCGGCTGTGTTTAGCCGGGCTGCGGGCATCCCTCCGGCAGCCCCCCGTGGCGGGGGCAGGCCCTGCGGGCGCGGGGGCAATGAATGGGAGCCGTCAGCCCCTTAGTGAAGTTGTCAATACCGCTGATCAGCTCCGGCATTGATTTCCACCCCTTTCCTCCTTCTCCCTGCCCTCCCACCCGCTGCTGCTCGCTCCCCTCTGTATTTTTCTCTCTTGATCAGGGAATAAATAAATAGGAGCAGCCAGCTCTGTTTGCCCAGAGGTGCCTGGGCTTCTGCTGTGCCTCAGTTTGGACGATTGCTGTGGCTCTCACAGTGTGCCATCAGCTCTAACACCGGCCAGAGCTCGGTCAAAACCATCACCTCTCCTACCGACCGTGGCCAAGAGCCGAGCATCGCCCAGCCCCTCGTCCCGCATCTCCCCTGGGCAGGAACCACGATGAGAGGAGGGGTCCTGGCATGGGACCGGTGGCACCAGGCTGGACCAGGGCAGCGAAGGCTTTCCTCTGGTTGACGCATCCCGGGGCTCAGCCTCTGATCCCTGGGATGGGGCTTAACTTGAAACAGAGCCCCGGAGCGCGTCCAGGCTTGGAGGGCTGCTGGAAAGCAAGTTTGGTGGCCCTGTAGCTGCTGTCTGCACTGGGTGACGAAAAATGAGGAGCTGGGGTTGGAGACAAGCCCATGTCTCCCATCGCACCCCACCCCTGGGGAGAAAACAGAGGGGAAGGGGGAAGCCACCCCCCCTCCTCAGGGCAACATCCCCCCTCGCCCGCACCGGATCCGGGATGGATGTTCAGCGGCTATGAAAAGGAAAAAACAAACAAACACCCAGACCCCCCTCCTCATCCCCAACTGCCAATGGAGGAACAAAACCCTGCAGCAAAGGGCCCTCAAGTGAGTAATCTCTCCTTCATATGTGTCCCAGCATCCCTCCGCCATGCGCCGTCCTGGTAGCCACCACTTGAATTAGCACCAAAGGATTATGGGAGCCAGAGTCATTAATCTAGGTGACAAACAGGACTCTGAAGGAATATTTGCACCCCGAAATTGAAAAGATTAGGCCATATTTGTCAAGGATTGGTAGGCTTTATCGCCTCCAGAGCAGATGCTGTTAAATATTCATGAGCTGCATAAGTGGGAGAAGACCTCGCTAGGCCTGATGACTTTCAGAGAGAGGAGGGAAGGGAGGGGGGGACGAGGGCGGGGGGACACAGTGGCATCGACACGCAGTGGTGGTGCGGGTGGGGAAGAGGGACGCGGGGCGGCTCTCCGGAGCCCGGGGCTGCTCTCCGGAGCAGGGACGTGGCTGGCACCCAGGGGGAGGTGGCCAGGAAGGGTGGAGAGGTGGTGGGATGCCGCCCGTCCCTCCGGACATGGGACGTTGGGTGCAGCTTATCCGCGCTGGGAGCCCCCGGCCCCTGCACAGGCAGGTTTTGCCTTTCCTGCTCTGCAACGGGGAGCGGAGCTGGGCAGGTGGATTAAAGGCAGCTGCAAGCTCGGGACAGGTCACTGTTGTCTCCCCAGCCAGCCCTGCCACCAGCCCGGAGGTGGGTAACGAAGGGTCCCCCAAAGGACTGGGCTATGAAGTGAGCTGGGCTTGGTGCTGCAGGACTTGTGGGCCACCTGGCTGGGACGCTGGATGTCCCCATACACGTCCTCCAAGACAGAAACAGGTTGTGAGATGGAGATGGAGAGATGCGCAGAGGGTGGGGAGGAAGGACTTCAACAGCAGTGGGAAGATGGAGAGGTGGGGAGAGGAGCTGGATGGGGAGGTAGGTGGAAGAACGGGGAGGGGGTAGAGGAAAGCATCCTGGGGAAGGGAAACGTGAGGAAAAGCAAGATGATGAAGAGAAGATGGAGGGATGGTCAGAACAAGACAAAAAAATAAAGGAGGAGGAGGAGGAAAGAGGGTAAGTAGAAAAAAAAATACAATAAGTAGAAAAAATGTGCAGAGACATGACCTTCTTCACCTCCTAATCCTTAATTTCCCTCAAGTTTAAAAATTACCTTCCCGAGAGCTGGTGCCTCCTGTTGCAGACCCCAGACTGGCTTACCCCGACTGGGGGACGGAGGGCTGGGGTCGGCAGATGTCCCCCTGGAAGGACCTCGGCTGCAGAGCAGGTCAGAGGCTCCCACAACACATCCCTCCCACGTTAGCTGGAGTTTTCTAAAATGCAAAATAGCCTCCTGGGAAACAAATGTGGAGTTTCAGGCTTTCCTGAAGAGGCTGGAGACACGAGAGCTGCTGTCTGGGTCTTTCCCCCCAGCTTTTGGCAAGGAGGTAGGCAGGAACACCAGAGCCACGCGGGAGGGCTGGGGGCTGAGATCTCCCCGTCCTCCCCAAGTTTCTCTCTGTATCTTTCACGCACACATGGTTGGGTTGGATCCAATTTGAACCAAAACTCCAAATCTCCAAAAAACAGGGAGAATTTCAGCAAACCAGAAAGCTTGATTTTCAGCCAGCTGTTTCCCCTCGTGTCAGTCAACTGATAAAGGGAAAAGCCAG
This sequence comes from Pygoscelis adeliae, assembly GCF_000699105.1. Taxonomy (NCBI): domain Eukaryota; kingdom Metazoa; phylum Chordata; class Aves; order Sphenisciformes; family Spheniscidae; genus Pygoscelis; species Pygoscelis adeliae. Next base: position 4,135,033 of record NW_008825429.1, read on the forward strand.
GGCTGGCATTAGAAAAAGCATCGAGTAAGCTGCAAAACCAGCAGAAAAAGATTCCATTGCCAAGCTGGTGGGGTGACAGACACTTAATTTAGTGCAGCCCAGGGATTTTTTTTAATGTTAGTGGAAAATCCTGATTCATCAAAACCCCGATTCTTTGAAAGAACAGGTCAGTCCCACCAACATCTTCGCTCAATTTAAAGAAAACCCAAACCAATAAAAGTGAATCAGATGAAATTTTGTACCCGACCTGTTCCGAAAGGGAAAATTGTTTGCTGATGGGTGACCATGGATTTAAATTGTTTGCTGCTCAGGAGGTGATGGGTGACCATGGATTGGGCGCATCCGAACCCTCCTGCACATAGATGCTGAGCACCCACCCCAGCCCCTTTGCTGCGCAAAGCACCATTTCCCAGGATGCTGAGAACAGGCAGGGAAAAAAAATGAGAGCGCTTGAAGACGCTGCATAATCCACTCCCCCAAATCCTCGTTTCCATCTCAACCTTCAAGAGATCTTCGTCAAGTTCTGGCTTCAGTCTGTGAGCGGGAGCCAGACTGCCTGGCTCTCCTCCCGGCCGCTCCACCCTGCGGAACAGGCCCCCGCCAGCCTTTGCACAATTTAATGTCTTACAGCTCTGTCCCTATTTGACAAACAGGTGATTTTGCTAATGAGGAATAAATGAGATTCACAGGATGAGAGAAAGGGAACAGCAGCTGTCGTGAGCGCAGGATGTGCTGGCTTTATTAAAATAATATATGGCCACATGCTTAGTATTAGGACTTGCAGTTTGAGAACTCCCATCTCATCCCTCCCGGCTCCCCCCCGCCCTGGCTCCCCCCCTCCCGCCTCTCAGTCCTCAGCCCCTTCCCTGGTACGCTGTCCCATCAGCGACGTACTGGCTGGGGGAGGCGGGTGGTTGGCG
>NW_008825429.1:4136221-4138694 GCF_000699105.1 Pygoscelis adeliae
CTACTCCTGGAAAAGCGGCTGGTGCACAGACCGTGAAGGGCAGAAGTAGGTGTGAAGGCTCACTCAGGCATGGGGATGTGGCTGGTGGCCCCATCCGGGAGGGAGGTGGGCACATGGCTGGAGAATGACTCTGGAAAGGGGTGGAGACCTGTGGGACAGGAGGGAGATGCTCTGGGCTAACTCTAGCGTAGGGCATGGGGCAGGACCACGGTATTCCCGGGGTGGGTGACCCTGGGCAGGCAGGATCAGCCCCGTGTCACAGAGTGGCAGGTGGGATGGTCAGTCGGTTGGATTATTTTGGAGGAAAGCTGCAAGGGGGGGTCAGATTAATGCAAAGATAAAGCAAGCGACAATCCCTAGAAAGGGATGGATGAGTGGGAGAGAGATTAAAGGAGGAAAATGATCAAAATAAATAGAGGGTGAAGGCAAAGAAATCTCACAGCAAGGCAGGAAAAGCGGGAGAGATGGAGGGAGGGAGGCAGGTAGAGGAGAGGGATGGGGAGAGGGGACCGTGGGCGCCGGGTGGACTGGGGACGCTGGGACACAGAGCCCACTGCACTCTTGTGATACCTCCCTGGTAACTGGGGAAGTAGCAGGTTTATGATAGCCCAGATGTGACCCCAAATGTGGCAGAGTAGATATTTTTCTGCAGGTTTTTCAAGGCTGAGGTTTGGTTAATGTCTCTTCACCTAAACTTTTAACGGCTGGGGGGAAGGTGCTTCCCTGCCTAAGCGGGAATACCTGGGCACTTTTAGCTAGAAACCAAAATGTGGTCGACAAGAGACATTGCTGCTGCTGGAGTATCAGGGAAAGCTGCAGTTTTAAAACAGTATTTCTGTGCTCCCAGAAGGCCAAGAAAAAAAAGAGAGATGTACCGGCAAAAAACCCGACCAGGCAAAAAATCCTACAACCCACCACACCCTGTATTTTTAAGCGGTTAAAATGAAAGCAAACGGGGTTTTTTGGGAAAGAATGGTTTTGCAATTGTTCATTAAAAAAATCAATTACTTTGCCCTCTTCTTGGGCAATATTTCAAGGTGACGTGTACGCTCTGTCCATGATTTTTATCTGTGCAGTTGGTTCCGATCCACCAAAAGAAAGCAGCTCGCTTCAGCCCTGGGCTGGAGCCCTCCTGGGGTCAGTCGGTCTGAGCCCTGGCTCTGATTTAATTGGTACCTGAGCCGTTTGCCCAACACAGAGGGGTTTAGCGCACACTTCTCTACTGCTGCAGGGTTCCAGCCTGGAGAAATCATCCCTTCCCTCCAGGACAGGCAAGCAGGGACACGTCTCGGGAGTAGAGGGGTATGGTGACGAGGAGAGGAGGAAAAAGGAGAAAAGGATGGTAGTGTTTAGTTTTATGACTGTGATGATCTACCGAGGATCTACAACCCAGAGGATTTTTGTCCTATAAGCACCCAGCTGATCTTCTCTTTCCAGGCTTGAGCCAGAAAGTAAAGGGATTGCTCTGGCACTATCTCCTCTGCCAGCAAAGCTCAGACCTGTGGACTCCTCTGCCCCAAACAGCCCATCTCCCCTCCCAGCTCATCGCCCACCCATCTGCTCTGCACACGCAGGGGCGTGTTCCTCTGCCTGCTGCCCCAGAAGTTCCTCCCCTGAGTCACTGAAAACCGCTGGCAGCAGGAGCAGACTCAGGACACGTGTGAGCGTAACGTGCACGCGTGGGCACCCCGTGGGCACCGCTGCCGGCTTGCTGGAAGCTCCAGCAGAATCCCCCAGCAGCCCCTCGCATCGGCGTCTGGACCATGAACCCTCCTCTACCACGACACGCACCGAGCCCTAGGTCCGGACATGCTTCCCAGCAGCTCTTCCCCATCCCCAGCCCTAACGAAGCACGGACCCCAGCCGGGTTTCAGGCGCTCGGGCAGATATGCACCCCCTTGCCTGTTTGCTCAGGTGCCCTCCTGCTTCTGCCTGCCTGCACGGCAGTGGCCCAGGTAACAGGCAGGCAGCAGGCAGGGAGCGCCGGCACCGAGTAAACAAGTGCTCAGTGAATAATTTACTCAATGAGTGACAGAAGAATTGCCGTTTAACAATTTGCTGGGCAAATATTATTTGACCATTTCTAGAGCTGCTTGAAGAGTACAAATATAACCTCCCTATACATTGGGAGTAAGTCATTTGACAAAAGCAGGCTGCAACTCATCAGATAAATTATTGACAGGGGAAAATGCAGCCCCATTTAGGGGTGTCACACCAAAGTCCTCTTGCCATGGAGGCACAGGTCTACGCTTTGGTCCTTGCTATCCCACTGGGCCCAGATGGACGCGGGGCCTCCAGAAGGGTCTGGGTGGGACGGTGGCCGCATCGCTGCCTTGGCAGCCCAATTGCTTGGAGGGGAGATGGGCCCCATCTCTCCAGGTCCGCCGGTAATCCCAGTGTCCCTACGTCTCTGGAGGATTAAACTCCCCAATGAATGCTTCTGGGACCCCGGGGAATGAGGGGAAGCATCTCA
>NW_008825429.1:4138885-4143104 GCF_000699105.1 Pygoscelis adeliae
TGGCATGCATGGCTCCAGGTGTTCCCACAGTGCAGATGTGGAGCCCAAATCCTCTCCCCTGCATCCTCGCCCGGGGCACTTGAAGCTCAGCAAGGTACCGGGGAGCTCTGCGTGGTGTGGAGGAGACCGGGGAGGGGAATCGCCCTCTCCCGCATACCCGGCTGCTCTGGAGCAGTCCCCTCCGGGTTTGGTGGTGTACATAATTTTCAAGAGAAGGAGCAAAGGGCTCTGGGGTGCAAAGTGCTGCTCGGGACGTCCCGGGAGCCCCTGCAAGCCAGGTGTGAGCAATTCCTGGGGGGCTTCCTACTCCCTCCCCTTCAATGCCCTGGGCCCTGCCTGAGAGACAGCATATCTGCTTGGAAAGCCCAAAACTGCTGGTTTCACCCTGCTCCCCCACGAGCAAGGACACTGCAATCTGGCCGTGTGTCATCCCAAGCAGGACAGCTGGCAGGGGAAGGGGAGCACCAAGGGGGCCCTTGGCACAAACCTGCGCTCTCTCGTTCATCCGGGTCGGACGAAGCGTACCGTGGGGCATGGGGGATGCCCAGCCTCATCCCACCACTGTCCCCAGCTGCTGCGTGACATGGGAGTCCGGGGGCTGAGCACCTCTAAGGAGGGGCTGGGCAGCCTTGATGTCCAGCAGTTGTGGCGGCAGTAGGGGTCAAGCAGCAAATCTCCGCAGCCCTGGGAGTTTTTCTGCTGTCCTTAGCCCAGACCATCTCATGGCACAGCTGTGCTCTCCAGCTGGTGACCCATGAGTTGCCCCCCCCCTTGGGGCTGGCTACGATAAGGGCTGTGGGCTGAAGCCACTGAGAAGTTCTGCTTTTGACCAGTCTGTGCCCCAGTTTCCCCAGGGGTTTCCCAGCGCAATGCTGCTTCTTGGTTAACTGCTTTCTGCATCCCAGCTGCTGTCCTTGGCTAAATAGAGAACGGGAAATGATTCAAAGACCCAGAAGAAACTACTCAGTCTTCTGTGGAGATCAAGAAGTCAAAATTGTCAGGTACCGTATAATCAATTAATTACAGAAAATAGAACAACAATTGTAAGGGGGATTTTTTTTAAAGCTAACTTTTTTTTTAATTTTAAAAATTAGAACTTGAGGAAACTTGGTGGCAGTGGCTAAAAGTTTGAACTCTTGTGGAAGTGAAATTAAAAGCAAGCCTTGCTTTCAATCAGCAGCACCGGAGGGGTGACCACACCTCTCCCTGCTGGCTCCATGCACACCCCACTCCATTCCATTCCATTACCATTCCACTGAACAATTAAATGTAGTATTATCTTATTTATTTTGGCTTGCCTCCTTGCCAGTCCCCTGCTGTAAATTAAATGATTGCTGAGTTAGATTAGCAGAAAGCATATGTGGAAATTACCTTTTAATTTCTTAATTACATTGCACTCACCTGCAGCTCAACCTGCCAGTGTAAGGAAAGTGTGAAGTTAATTTCCATTGATATATTATCTGCATTCTTATAAATTAGGATCCTATTAAAGCGGAAGCGTATCAAGAATTCATTGTTCCTAATCAGACTGTGGGACATGGATGGGATCTGCTTTCAGGCTCCAGAGATGTCTTACAGACACTGGGCTGGCTGCAGGTCTGTGGGAAATGAATGCCTAAACCTGGGCTGATCCAAGAGGTGTCACCACAGCGTGAGTGATCTTTTCTGCATTTTGTAATGTCAGCAAGGATGCAGGAATAAGAGCCCAAAGCCCAGCATTTTCTCAACCCCAGCTTGTTGTTTCTTAGGGATGTTTTAGCAGCAAGCTCTCATCAAGTTGCTTTAGTCACAGGACTTTGGTCAAGGCTAGAAAAGGCTCCGGGGTGGTTAGGTGGTACCTTCCAAACCCTGCAGCAAATGAAACGGAAATTCTGATTTCTCCCAACATTTCCCTTTCTACCAGGCTGCTTATCAAGGCAAGAATGAAGAAGCCTAAACCTGACCTTTCAAAATGACATCCAAGTCTCTTGGTCCCTCACACCGACCAACAAAGCTCAGAAGCATCAACAAGTCCCTGTAGTGCCCAGGCATGCAGGGAGCACCCATCCCCGGGAGCGTGCGGTAAGGTGTTAAGAGTGGAGCTAGCGAATCTCTTCAAGACATGCCTCACCTTTATGCACACACCATCGGGGGTCTGCTTGGATGCTCAGCTTGTACCGATCCCGAGGAGCTCTGAGAGTCACTTTTTGGCGATCCGTGGTTCTGCACTTCCAGCATCTGCTTTCTGTTTCCCGACACAACAGACTTGCTCTGTTGTCTCTTCTGGAGACTTGATTTCTTTCTTCTTTAATCACGTTCTGTACTCTGTAATGTTTTTCATAGTCTCTGTATCGAGGAAGGGGAGATGGCAAACTGATTTCCTATGATAAACCCATTCCTACTGTGAAATAGCTTGGTAAGAGGACCTGTGCGTACACCGCTTGTAGAAAGGCAGATGTTGGAACTACTTTGGGTTGACTTTGTGTCCCAACCTAAGCAAAGCCAGGGTGGCAGAGTGACCTGGCAAGGTAACTGAGCCAGTTGACAGATTTCAACCTGCTGCTGGAGGATAACATGGCAAATCCCACAGTTCTATTTACAAGATAAGTTCCTCTGAATAGGATCAAATGCAGGAGCAGACTGAGCGATTCATTCAAAGGAATGATTGCTGGGGTCAATCCTTTTATTTCATCTTTATCTTATGTTACAAGCAGAGTTATGCTGGGATCTGTCCCGAGACCCCTCCTGTTTCATATGTTCATCCTGTGCAATATGGGACCTGGAGGACGAGGTGGGATGCTTCTCATCAAGTTTCTGGATGACAGTAAACTGTGGGGTTCATCCTGCTGTAGGGCAGGGCAGCCTTTCAGAGGGATCTCAAAGCCTGGAGAAACGGGCTGGCAGGAAACGTGGAATTTAACACGGACAAATGCAAAACCCTGCCCCTGGGGTGGATTAAGATGTTGATAAATAAGTGAAAGAAAGATGTAGATAAATAGGCATGAGTTCAGCAGAAATATGCCAAGTTGTTCAGGGGGCTGGAGGGAGGAGAGGCTGAGGAAACCTGGAGTGTTCAGGCTCTCTGTTGACGCACGTGCAGGAGAGGAGATGGGTATAAACTGAAGCAGGGGAGGATCTGATGGGATATAAGGAAATAAAATTCTCTGTGAGAATAAATGAGCAGTGGAACAGGAGCCAAAGGAGATCATGGGATCCCCATCCTTGGAGGTTCAAGAACTGGCTGGTCAAATCCCTGAAAAACCCGATCTGAATTCAGTGTTGGGCTTGCTTTGAACAGGAGGTTGGATTAGAGACCTCCCGATGTCCTGTCCCACCTGAAATACCCTACAATTCGGTGGTGTTGCTCTGCCGCAAGGGGCTGAAATTGGCTCTTGTGCTCTGCCCAGCATGTCAAACGTAGACCCAAAGCTTCTCAGAATGGGACTGAATATGAATGGATATCAGAGCACAGTTCGTGTACGTCTGCTTTAAACCATGCCACCCACACCTGAAAATCATCAGGAAGTGGCACAGTTCAGTTGCAAAACCAATAAATTTACTTTCGATCTAAAATGTCCAGTGAAATCCAAAGCTAAGACAGAAGACGCCTGATTTTTTTTTCTCTGCCCAGTGCCTTACCTCACTTGACCACACTGCATTCATTTAAAACTCCTCATTCCCCACCCAGAGGTCACATCACCTATTAATCACGCTGAAGAGCCCCTCAATTATCTGAAGCCATGATTACCCCAACCCATTCTACGTCCCCCGTGACATTTGGATAACTGAGGTTGTTCTGTATTATTATTATTTTTCAATTGTGGTAATAATTGTACATTAAACCATTAGCATTCATTACTCCTACAGTGTGTAATTAGAACAATGGTGGATGGATCGCTACCGACTCTAATGAAGTTTTTATAATTGTAATTTATGGTCGTCAAATTACCTTTCTCAAAAATGAAGCCTAATATTAGCCTCTTAAGTTATGGGGAGGGGGTGGTAATTACTTCTAATTGATGGTTCTTGTTTGCTCTCCGCACAGAGCGATGCCAACCCAGCCCCGCTCCAGGCCTCCACCTAACCGAGCAGGCGAGACGCATCCTTGCAAAGCAACCCTCCACCGTCCCCTTTCCGACGGCAGCCGTACGGGGCCGAGCCCCACCGGGAAACACGGCGGGATCCGCGCTCGGGCCGGCTGCGGAGAAGGAGGCAGCAGAGGCTCGGGGGTGCGGGCAGG
>NW_008825429.1:4143306-4145283 GCF_000699105.1 Pygoscelis adeliae
CGGGGCTGTGGCCGTGGTGCGGAAGGCCCCTTCCCTCCGCGCCCCTCCGCGCCCCTCCGCCGAGGAGCCCGAGGGTGAGGGTGGGCGTCGAGGGGCGGTTCCAGCGGTGAGCTTCGTCTGCCGTTCCGGCTGAAGGGGAGGCGTGTGATCCCGCCCTTTAATTATTATTTTTGTTGTGGTTATGAGTTAAAAATAAGCTGTGCCTTTGCTTCCCAGCGGGGATCTGAGTTTTGCTTTAATTGCCTCTGTTTGAATCAATTTAGGCTCAATTATGCTCTTTCTTAGGTGTAATTGAGATGTTTGTGCCTATCTGTCTGAGGAAGATGCAATCATCCCCCGAAGCACTGCAGAACAGAGAGGCAGAGGGCGGCGACTTGATCACCCTCCTAATGGTTGGCCCTGGGTGAGCTCAAGAGGAGGATTCCCTCAATCAGCTCCTTTCCTCCCGGCTGGGACACGCAAGAGCTAAACCTGAGCAGGGAGGCCCCCAGGCAAGTTAGGAAGCTACAGGTGTTGGCACCTTTTTGGGTTACAAAGCTCTGCAATTGGGTCGTGCTAACCTACCCTGAGATGTGCCAGGCCCTGGAGAAAACCAATAGAAGAGCCCTCACCACCAGAACTCTTGAAACTTTAAGCTCCACACCATATAAACATTACCAGGAATTGGTTTTTAAGCAGGTGGTTATGGACAATGCTTCCCATATGGATGGGATGGGCAACGATGTCAAACCTCCAAGCTGGAATGCCCATCTCCCATCAGGATGTCCTCAAGGTGTAGGTACAGGTCTCCTGCTCGGCTGCAGTAGGAAAGTTTTGTTCTAACACATGAAGAACAGGTGAATTTTCACTGCTTGAGAAAACCCCAGCGACAGTTTTAAGATGATTTTTTCTTAGAACTAGCAAGAGAAGAAAAAAGGAGAGTTGAGGGTTTTTTTGAGGGGTGGTGGTGTTTATTTGGATTGGTTTGGGGTTTTTGGGGTCTTTTTTTGCCTGCAAGAGGACATTTCACTGTCATTTTCCTGCATTGCAGGGATCTAAGATCAGGCTCACGAGAAAGCAAAGACTGATTCTGAGACCTCTGCTTTGGTTACTTGGATCCATGGTCACAATTAGAGAACTGGCCAATGGATGGATTTTTCAGAGGTTTAAAAAACTAAATTAAAGCATTTCTCAGTTTTTGACTGACCTCCAGGAGGTTCATGTTTTCTCCCTTGGATGTAGCACAAACCCAACACTTACGTCTCGGTCTTTTAATAATGCACTAGCTATTTCTCATCCCCAGCTCTAGCAAAAATGGAAAAATATGGAGTGGAGGAGGATTGCTGAAAAGTGGCACTGGTGAGTAGTGGTTCTTTTGTAAAGGATGGTCGAGGCTTTTCTAACAACCCTATTTTCCACTTAAAAAAAAAAAAAAAGCCTATAAGCTTATGTAGAAGTTTTAAAACCAAGGACTATATTTGCAGGTCTCAGTGTGTAGTTCTTGGCTATGAAACACCACAAGTGCCTTCCTTGTCCAGAGAAGGGTGCTGGTGATGGGAGGCTGGCTTTGGCCTTTCCCTCCTTCCTCCCACAAGAATCGTTCTCCCATCATCCAGTTCTGAAGTACATGAAGAAGCAGCAGCGAGGACTGATCAACCTCCTGTGAGCAGCAGTGCTGAGAAAGAGTCCAAACACTCAGGTTTCCTTAGGCTGTGAGCCTAAGGACCATTTGGACCACTGAGCTCCGCACAGTGCCCAACGCAGGGTGGGCCTGGCTCTATCTGGGGGCTCCACCACATCACCCCCAGATGCCTCTGGCAACATCTTTCTAGCATCATGCTGCTGCTGCCCTCTGGCTTCAGCGGGCATGTGCTACTGGGCCACCAGCAATTAGGACTACCTGGTCCAGGTCTGCGCTTGGCCAGAATTTCATAGAATCATAGAACGGTTTGGGTTGGAAGGGATCTCTAAAGGTCATCTAGTCCAACCCCCCTGCCG
>NW_008825429.1:4145297-4146392 GCF_000699105.1 Pygoscelis adeliae
CAGGTTGCTCAGAGCCCCGTCCAACCTGACCTGGAATGTTTCCAGGGATGGGGCATCCACCACCTCTCTGGGCAACCTGGGCCAGTCCCTCACCACCCTCAGTGTAAAAAATTCCTTCCTTATATCTAGTCTGAATCTCCCCTCTTTTAGTTTAAAGCCATTCCCCCTTGCCCTATTGCTACAGGCCCTGCTAAAAAGTCTGTCTCCATCTTTCTTATAAGCCCCTTGAAGTACTGATGGGCTGCAATAAGGTCTCCCCGGAGCTGCTTCTTCTCCAGGCTGAACAACCCCAACTCTCTCAGCCTGTCCTGGTAGGAGAGGTGTTCCAGCCCTCTGATCATTTTTGCGGCCCTCCTCTGGACCCGCTCCAACAGGTCCCTGTCTTATTTCTTATGGGGGGTGGTGGCCCCGATTCATATCAGCAGCAGCCACCGAGGTCTCCTCACCATGCTGGCTGAAGAGCCTTCCTTGCCAACTTAAACTGATTGGCCTGAAATAATCCAGGCTGGTTGTCCGTGGAGCACCCAGCTCATCCCCGATATAGGGCACGGCCGAAAGCCCCCCCCTTCCCCGCGCTACCCAACCCCTGCACAAAGGCTGTTGCCTTTGAGCTGCTGGCACAGGCCTGGGCGCAGCACTGATTAGATCGCTGTCACCAGGGAACAGGAAGGTTAATTGCCATTCTCTTTGTGTGCAGCTCGGAGAGGAGACCAATTTCAGCTCAGTAGCAACAAAGTGTTGCCTGCTTGCTTTGGATGGGGGCAGGGGGAAAGCAAACCAAAGTGGAAGGCAGGGGAGGGAGGGGAGCGGGGCGGGGGGGGTGTTGGACAAGCGGGCAGGATTGTGCATGGACTTTGAGCATAGCTGTGTCTTGTCTGGTCTAGCAAAAGAGAAGTGCTTAACAAGTATTAAGAGACACAAATAATTCTCCTTTTCTCCTCTCGCCCATTCTTTTCTCTCTTTCTCTTTGCTTGTAAATCCTGCTTATCGCATCTGAATAGCAGAATGGTTTCACACCGGACCTTTAATCTGGCCCAGAGCAGCCCCCAGAGGGGCAAAGTGGCTGAGGATTTCCTTTTATTTTATTTGATTTTT
>NW_008825429.1:4146820-4154053 GCF_000699105.1 Pygoscelis adeliae
AGTGTGTAGGGGGTGTTACAAACTTAAGGGGATCTGGATCTATTCAGAGCGACTTGTCCATAGCCTTGCTGCTTTTGTTCGCCTGCCATTCTTTAGCTGATTTCTTCACTCTAGTAAAAGCGCTTTAATTCCCTTGTAGATACCGAGAATCCCTCCTTCTCCTGCTCTCCCCTCCTTCTCCTCCTGCAGCCCCGCGCACCCTCTTTCACTTTCTCAGACTCTTTACCCAGTGTCCTCCTAACCACCAACAAAGCCCAGAAATCGTCAAGTTTTCTTTCAGAAGAATGAAAGAGAGAGAAGGAGCAGGAGGAGCCAGAGGAGATGGGGAGCGGTGTGTGTGAGTGCGCACAAATGTGCATCTTTAGTGTGTCACACCTGCCCCATGCTAGAGGGTTTTTTGGCTCTCCCTGACTTTTCTGATGTGGGTTTTGATCCCAGGAAGCTTTATTCATGGTCTATTCAGCTCCAGGTGTAAGACATCTGGCAAAGCCCTTCAGGAGAGAAGGGCTGAGGAGTCAGCCAACGTTGGAGGATGCAGAAGGATCTCACTCCCATGCCCTGGCCGAGGGCTGTTGGAGCTGGTGCTAGCAAGTGTCACCAGGGGACAAGCCAGGAGGTCGTCATGGGCTGGAGACCCAACCACAGACCCAGGGTGGGTGTAACTGGACCAGTAGACAGTTCAGCAGAGCAGCATCCCCACCATCCACCGGACACTGAAGGAGAGGTTAGTCTTCTCCCACATTTAGCAAGGAGAGATTTGCCCACAGGGGGAACATCTCAGAGCACCAGGCTACGAATCACCCTCTGCAGACACTCAGGGGAGGTCCTGACAGCTTGGTGGTGGGAATACCTGCCCGTGTTCTCAGTTGCCAACTCTCTGGGATAAAAATAGCTCCTTTGCCCATGGTTTTGACTCTGAAGCTCAGGCAGCTGTTCAGCCGCACGGCCTGGTGCAGGACCACGGGGTGCCTGACCAGGAGATGCTCAGCTCCAAGCGGTGATGCCAATGCTTGACGTGTTGTGAGGACAGTCTCTCTCACTGTATTTCAGGAAGGAAAATGTTATGACTGAACATCAAAATTCCCATTACCTTTTGAAATTCTGGAAGGCTTCCCTTGCTCTAGCCTTTGGTTCCACCACAGGGAATCAAGGACAGCGAAGAGATTGAGTCTGCTGTTGTTCAGCGGTTCACCCCATAGGCATGAAATGAGTTTATCTATGTGAAGTCTTTAGGTGTGATCTCCAAGAACTCACAACTGATCAAGGTAACTTATCAGCCTTCGTTAACTGATGAGAGAAGTTACCATGCTGAGCTCTCCACTGGAAGAACAATCTCCCATCCTGGCCAAGGCAAGCTGGCATACAGCTCTGGTAAGGGTTTGTGGATGTTCCTGCTGCCAGCTGCAGTCCAGACCCAGCTGGCACTTGTGAAGATAGGAAGCCCCGTAAAGGGGAAGGGATTGGCCCTGTCCACCAGTGGGGGTGAGCTGCTGCCTGCCTCACCACAGGGAGAAAGAGGTTCTGCGCTGGTTTCGAGGGACAGTGAGTATATGGCACGTGCAACCCACTGCCAGGCTCCCAGTTGGTTTCTCCCTGAGTTGTACTTGCGTCTGATGAAAACCAACACTGTAAACTGGCACTAGATCTGCAAACAGCAAGCCAGTCAACAAGAAAAACATTTGGACCAAACCTGGTGTTTGTGAAGCAGTTCTCTGAGCTCCAGCACAGCCTGTGCTGGGAAGTCCCTGTTCACCTTTCAGTTACTGCTCCCTGCTTCCAGCTCTGCCTGGGGAGCTGGGACCGTGTGATGGAGCCAACACACAGCATCAGGAAAGCCTGGAGAAGGCACGGGGAGAGGAAGAACAGCAGATTGACCTGTAAAGATGTTAGATTGGCTACCACAACACGTGTCTGCTCTGCCCTAGTCCTAGAGGTTATTACGCTGGTACCAGAAAGGGAGATGTGCCTTCATGTCTGATTGTGAAGCGCAGCTGATGAAGCGTAGGGAGATATTTCCCAGTGCTGGTTCTGCTGCAGAAGGTGGTAAATCCCTTCCTCTCCTCCTGTCCCACCTTTTGACTTCAGTGTAAATCAGAGCCTTGGTGTTGCCTGTAATGCTAAATACATTGCACTGAATCAAAGCCATCTTCATGGTGAGAAGATCCTCGGTGCTGTTTTAGCACTTACCACCATCATGATATTTTGAGCTAAACAGACTGTACCTAGCGTGTGAGCTAAAAGCCCACATGTGCCTGTTGTCACAGCTCAGCTGAAGAGCTCCTCAGGCTGGAGAGGTGGCTCCAACATTGAAAGGAGTCAGGTCATCCCAGCTAATTAGCCCAGCTAGGAAACTCAAATTTCTGTGAGACCCAGGAGCTTGCATAGATAGACCTGGAAGAGATCACCACAGTCTGTGAGGTTGGGATCCTGCTAACACTGATGTTATTTACACAAGAGACCAGAGGCATCTGCAGAACACGAATGCCACATGTTCATCTCACCACGGGCTACAAAGCAGTCATTAAACTCCAGCTGCAAACCAACACCTCTGCATTCAGAGACCCAAAACCTTAAATGTGGTGCACTACACGAAAAGAGCAGGGGATGAGACCAGGCACCTAAAATTAGAGTATCTCATGGAGGGTCACATCTTTATTGCAGTTGATACCTGATGGAAGAAAACTAAAGCAACTCATGGGGAGGGAATGGGGATGCAGAGATGAGCCTTGTCAGGGCCCTGAGCCTACTGATTGCCTTTAATTGCCCTGAGCAGCCTCCCCTGGGGCTCCACCCACCTCTGCCCATGGCCCAGGAGCTCTATTTAAGGGCAGCCCTGTGCCTTTGCCTCCTCTCTGGGCTATGCTGTAGGTGTGCCTGTCTTTGCCTCTGCCTCCTGGATGGACCTTGGACCTACTCCTTAAGTAGCTTGTCTCCTGCCCCTGACCGGACCCTCTGGGTTCACCCCCTTCCCTTGTCTGGGTCTATTGTAGGACGGTGTTATGAGCGCCCTGCACTGGGGTCACCCTCTGCTCCCCTTTGCTCCGGGAGCAGCTGGCCTTTGCTGTTCCCTGACAAGCCTCTTCCCACACCACGAGCAGTGATGAGATGCGGAGAAGAGTTCCCCCTCCCTGCACGCTTTTTGTTTGCTCAGCCTGAGTATGGGTGGCTGTTATTGATGCTGAGTGAGACAGCGCGGTGCTGAGCATTTCGCAGGCTGGCCCTGCTGGTTTTTGGTGGGAGAGCCCGGGCGTATTTTCCAAGCCTTCCTGGAGCTGGGAAGGTTCGCTGTGCCTGGGCACGTGCTTCTTTGCAGAGCAAATTATGGGATCAGGCCCTGCTTTTACAACAGGGTTTGTTCCCACGTTGGCCAGGATTAACTCCCCCCCCTTCCCCTCCCAAGCGGTGGGGAACAGGAGAAGCTGAGGCATTTCCTGCAATGACTAATTAGATCCAGCTCCTAACAACAACATGCACCAGAGAAAAGCAAAGCATTAACCAGGACAAGGTAATGAGACTGTTCCCCTCCCCAACAATTTCTCCCACTAATCCCAGACAAAGCTCCCAACGCTGGACCAAGCTGCCAGGCGGTGTAAATCAGCACTGCTCCACCTCCTTCGGTGAAGCTTTGCTGATTTATAGCAGCTGAAGATTTCTCACCACCAATAATTTACACCTTGAGAAAGAACTAATTTTGTGCATGTTCATTTCTAATCCTTCTCTGCTTGGGTGCCATGGTGGATGCCAGGGCATGGCTCTTTCTTGTCACCACGAAAGGCAGTGCCACTGCTGACTGAGGTAGACCTGAAGGGTGTTGCTGCTTTTACAGATGGCTGGATTCCTCCTGCAGCCACTGTGGTGGCATTGGATTAAGCTGCAGGCCAAGCGCACAAGCAGTTTAATAATGAATGATGCACGCGTTGCCAGCGATGAGTAATTCAGGCAGCAGTGTGTGTAGCACAGCTGCTGTCTAAGCACCTGGCCTTCAAAGGGTGAATGAACATTAAGATTGTTCCATAAAAGCCGGTCCAGCAGTTGCAGGGGGGGATGTTTTATGAATAGAGGTGGCAACCTGAACCTAGCATTTTTGCAGCAGTTGGCCAGTAGTGGAAGATGATTTGGGGTATGGTTGACTGAGGTGTTGGCCAAAGGCTGGAGCAGACAGGAGTGTGGTGGGGAGGCCTGAGGAATACAGGAGGAGGTTTAGGAACACCCAGGAGCAGAGCGACATGAAGCATCAACAGGTAATTGGGAGGAATTTCAGGGTGGGAAGACCGTCCAGTTTTTCAGCCAGAGTTTCCAGGGGAGATGTATCTGGACTTGCTTAGAAGTCAGAAAGGCACCACAGATCCCATCTCCTCTCCTTTGAGCCAAAACCATGAGATGTCACAAGCAGCAGGTCAAATGGCTGGCAGAGGTGTGCTGCAGGTCACCCTGGAGCACCCAGTGCTGCTGCTCACCGCACCATCAGGGTGTAGGTTTGGTTCCATGCACGTAAGCAAGGAGATGGTGACTGCCGAACAGGGACGGTCAAAGATCATAGTTGGTGTGCAGGCACTCAAGACCAGATGAAATGATGGACATCTTGAGAGAAGGTGGTTTAGCAGCCCTCCGTAAGTTGAATGCTGATCAACCCTGTGCCAACAGGTCGTATCCAGCCTGCTGGATTGTCCTCTCTGGTGCCTTCACCTCTTCCTCCAGAGCCTTGCAGCTCCACCCTTATCTACCAGTCCCAGTGACAGGGAGATTACATTTGTCTCATCTCGTAACTGGACACGCACCCAGCACAACAGGGAACCGGACACTTCAGCCTTGGCACAGATGCTTCCAGCCAAGGGCTGCATGTTCTAGTGTGTCCCCACAGCATCTCCAGGACAGGCTTGGTAACTTCTTCCAGATCAATTCCTCACCCTGGGCTTGCAGACAGGAGAGGGGTTTGAGATCAGCATTGGGACCTCGAGAGGCAAGTGAGGCCAAAAAAACCCCTATCTTGACTTGCGAGAAGCAATCCCGCTCTGCAGCAGCTGAGCCCCAAGTCTTTAAGAGTACAAACTTCCCTGTAGTGATACCTAAGTCCCTGCAGTGTGTCTCCTGTTTCGCGATGCCCTCAGTGTCTTCATCCAGAGTGCAGCCCTTGTTTGAGATGGCAAATACAGCCCAAAGAAGTAATGCTGAGCATGAGTGTATTTTTTACACAAAATCCACTCCTTCCCACAAGCCACCACTACCCTCTTGGCTGCTCTGGTGCAGGCAAGTTGGTGAAAGAAAACGCTTCTCCCCCGTTTCCTCCCTCCCATGGGAATTTCACGCCTCCTCCTCTTGGGATGCATCATCCAGCCTCTTTGGAGCACAAGCTGGGGAAGGCACAGGGAGGAACAGGGGAGGGAGAGGAGGAGCTGGAGATGTTTGCTAGCAAATAAAGGACTGTGTGCTTAAACACTCTTCCTCTGCCTATCCCCACCCGGCAGCGTTTGCTCAGCAAACACTGCTAATTCACCAGCTTTCCAACGTTTGATTCAGTCTGCAAAAGCAAACCTCGTATCCCACGTCCCCAATGGCCTCCTCTCCCCCCTCCTTCCCCCCAAGATGTGCTGCTCAGCACCAGCCCTCTGCTCTTCCCCACATCGCCTGCTCTTGCCTTCCATCCCCAAAATCTGGGAGCTGGTTAAAATCAGGCTGTGATGTACACGGTGGGGAGGTGATGCAGCAGCCTCCCGTGCAGCAAAGCTCTCCTCCTGGGCTGCCAGCCCTCATAAACCGGTGGGAAAACACAAGCCTGGGCAGTGCTTTCCTGGGATGCCACCCATGCCCAGACACCAGGCTCAAGCCTGTTGATAAGGGGAGAGCGCAGGCCTCACAGGCTTCGTGAAGGTTCGGTTATGAGAAGGGTCACGAGCCAGGTTGTGTGGAGGTGGAAGAGGGAAAGCTGGTGTGGGACAGAGGCAGCAATGGTTGTTCTTTCCTTTGGAGAAAGGCAAGCAGTTTGGCGGGGGGTGTGTGTGTGAACTGCAGCCCTGATTGCACAAGGGGGTCAGCACCTCTTTTGCTTTTGACTGGTTATTTGTAACCAGTGCCTCTCCTAAGGACAGGGCTTAGACCCTGTGTCTGCTCTGGCTGCAGCAGTGGGAAACAGTTTTCTTACTTGATGGTGCCCATTAAAGGAGTTGCTGGTTTAAGTTATCAAACTACCAGACACAAGAAAACAACCTGAAACCTCCACGTTCGTTGGCTTATATAGGAGTCGTCAGCTACTATGGTATAGTATGGTATGGACATACTACAGGATGCGATAGTATGGCTGTGGAGAGGTCAATACATCTGAAAGGGAACACTCAGATGCCAAAATGCTTCAACAACTCCAAAATGTTGAGTTTGAGTCAGAGTATAACATCTTTTTCATTTTGGAACAGCAGTGACAATATTCTGCTGAAATTGTCATTCCTTTCTTGGCCAGGAGTTTGGAACGTTTCCTTTTGGAAACTTGTTTTATCAGTCATGCTGACCAGCAGCACTGAGGTAAGGAGATATCAGGACTGCCTGGCTCCAGGTGTGCTTGGACAAGAGACTTGGGCTATGGTGGTCTTGCCAGATAGCTCACACCCAGGTGCTGTGTCTTCACTGTGTTTCTCCTGATCACACTTGAAGCCAGTGTTGTAAAACAGTGCACAGACCTTTCCCTTCTCCTGCTCAACCCCTGATCTCACTTAGTACGGGGAAGCACTGGTTCAGAGCCAGGACCAAACCCAGGGGAGGCTTGGCTTGCTTGGCTTGGGTTTGCTTTGCATTGTGGCTTTTGTCTTATCTGTTAGGAGAGCTGCAGTTCTTGGCCACGCTCTGCTGGCCTTCGTCCCGGCAGGACCTCATGCTATGGGCATCCAGACGTCCGTCGCCCACGCTTGAGCCGCAAGCACGCGGGTGCTAAAGGCCACAGTAGGTCCCTGCTGCACTCCTGGAAAAGGAGATTGGCTCAGAAAAGCGATCCTCTCTGCTCGCCTATCTGCCTGGGAAGCATCCCCCTTGTCACTTAAAACCAGCCCTGGAGCTCAGGCTGTGACATATGCTCCCTTCTCGCCTCCTCTCCCTCCCGCCTTTCATCACAGGTCCTCGCAGGAGGCCCATTAAACACTTAGCTGACCTTGGACCTCTGCCCGCGACAGCCGCCCGTGAGCGCGGGCAGGAGCGTGCTTCCGCCGTGCCGTGCCCGCCGGAGCTGTCACCGGTGATTTACCACGCTGC
>NW_008825429.1:4154080-4155412 GCF_000699105.1 Pygoscelis adeliae
CGTCCCGGCCCCGCCGGAGCTGTCACCGGTGATTTACCCCGCTGCGGCCGCGATGCCGAGCACGGGGAGCCAGCACTGCTTGGACAGGGAGGGAGGGAGGGAGAGCCAGGGTGGCGCGGCGATGCCACAGGGCAGCGGCAGGCTGCTCTGCATATCTGCCGGCCAAGTCGCCCCTCTTAATGCCCCTCCGGGTTCAACCCTGGGTCTTAATTTTCCAGCTGACTACACTCGTTTCTAGGGGGAGAGGGGAGATGCAGATTAAAATGGTCACAGCCTCTGGCGCTATGTCTGTGGCTGAAGGATGGATAACAACTGGGGTGGGCTATTTTTCCCCCTCCTCATGCTGTCCTGATGGGACCAACCCTACGGTGGAGGCACTTCTTCTGGTGAAAGGGTGGCGTGTCCCAGCCGCAGGCTTTTGAGCGAGGTGTGCGGACACAGCTGGGCTGGTTTCACATCAGGAATCAGAGCTGTGCCCCTCAGACCATCCCATACACACTGCTGTCCAGGACAGCATCCTTTGGGTATGGCATTAAGCCCTTGCCATTTTAGTTCTTCATTTTATACCCTGAATCTGAGCCATCACCCCAGCATATCCTGCTCAGCCTTTCAGATTACCTGTCCTTACCTCTAAAAAACAAATATTCCATGACAACTTATAAAAGATCTTCCATGGTCTTCACAGAGCCTGATGACCCCCTCCCAAGCCCCTCCTGCCCCATCTCTGAGGTCCTCTCCACTGCTGGACCAGAAAGCCCCGGAGCAGGTCCTGTCCCCAAGCTACCTCCAGCATTTCTCAGAGCTGTCCCGGGATGTTCTTTTTATCTTGAATTTGCAATGTGAAACGCTGAGGTTTAGGCTATTCCCTGGGAGGAGAAGCAAACAAGAGCTGCCTCTGTCAGACTGTTTGCATGCAGCTGGAAGAGAAGAAGCCACATGGAAGAAGGTAAAGGTGGAAAGTCCCAAGAGGTGCTTCGCCAGCAGAACAAGGCAACGGCAAGCTGCAGAGCTGCATCCCTCTTTTTTCCCAGCTGTATTTGGGGAGAGCTTTAGGGAGAAAGGGCATTAAAGCATTTCTAGCTGTACCACCCCGTTCATCACATCCCCATAGTCAGAAAGAGAAGTCTTCACCACTCGTGCTTCTCACAGGTCACATTTGGTAGTAATGAGGTTTTTCTGGGAGCCTGGTACGATATACAGTGAGTTACCAAAAGAAGGAGACATTGCCGCTCTGTGTCCCAGGGGAAATTAGTATGTGTGTGGGCAAGGATGGAAACCGGGAGTCTCCCTGCCAGGTGCAGGGTGGCTGCTCAGGGAACCTCTTCAAGGGAT
>NW_008825429.1:4155458-4165576 GCF_000699105.1 Pygoscelis adeliae
AACCTCCCCACAGTGAACCTCTTTTCCTGCCCTGTAATGGTGAGCAAATGCTCATCTGAAGCTTGGGTATCCCCTGTAACAAGCTCGCACCTTTTTACTCAACCCAGCATGTAGAAATGCCCCGGGGAGACTTTGACGATGTTGTCCCCACCCCGCGGGGAGAAGTCCCCAAGACTCCAGTTTCTGTCACTCATCAGACCTCACCTTCCCCTCGTGCCTGGAGGTCAGGAATGGGTGCAGGGGAGGGTGTATTTGCAGCTGTGGTGGCTGCAGTCCGGGCTTTCTTTGCACCCAGAAGATAGCCAAGCTGTGATTTTTCAGAAATAATCTTTGATTTTGAATGCATTTATGAGCAAGGCAGTTCAAAGGCAGCTCGGCTGCAGCAGGCAGGCTTGCACCACTCCTACAGTATCTCTGTTGGACACAGCGGAACTTGGGGACATGAAACTGAGGATCTAAAACTCAGCGTGCCTTTGAAAAATCTTCACTTGGAGACTTTGCTTGACATAGTGAGGAACAAAAAAGGATTTGGAGTTGCGCAGGGGCATGGAAGGAGCAAGATATGAAGGAGAAATGCTGCTCCTGATGCTGCCAGTGCTATCTTGGTGCCTTGACTCTGAAATAAATGCCCCGATAGGTGCTGGGCTGAGGCCTGCTGGCTTATTTCTCTGCTTAGCCACGAAAACCCACCACTCTCTGCTTGGCTTGGCTTGGAAAAGAACCATCCTTCAAGGCTTCGGGGTTTTGTCTTCATTCCTACTGACAAATTTCTTGTTGTGGAAAGCTCTTCAGAACCAGACCTGCTTAAGCTGTAGCTGGGAGGTTCTGGTGGAGTGGTGGGACAGGCAGGTATGACCCGGTGTGGGAAACCTCTGCTGTGACCTCACTGTTGTCGTTGCAGAGATGGAGCGCTCTGCTCTTGGTGGCTGGTGCTGGAGATGCAGCGCTGAAGCTGCCCAGAGCCTGGGCATCTCCTGGGGGAGTCAGGGGGAGGATGGAGCTTGTGTGTGAGCAGAGAGGAGCTGGGCTGGTGTTATCGTACCTACTGTTGGGAGCATCCTGGAGCAGGCTGAGATGACCTTTTTGCACCAGCTCCCATACGTGGGTGCTGAGCACATCCTATGTTGGTCGCCTCCTTGGCTGGGAGAGGCCAGGAGAGGAGCTCTCCTGGCCCTGGCTGTGCCTCTGAAGTGTGCTGCCCTGCAGAAGGAGTCCTCCTTCATCCCCCCCCTTTGTATTATTATTTCCCCCCCTCTTTAAATTCATCTCCCTCCGCCATCCGGGGCTGTCCCTGCTGGAAAATTACTCTCACAAAAGCTCCCTCAGCAGTAATTACCTAAATGGGGGGAAGGGAGGGGAGATCCATTTAGAATCCACTTCATTGCAGGATTAGCTAATTAATTAACGGTTTCACTGACAACTCGAAGGGGAAGAGTGTGTTAAATAGGAAGGCTTCGGAGCTTGATTTATGTGATCTGACACCCACGGTCTCTCCGCCAACTTGCCATCCTGCCTTCCCCTGGCCGTGGGGTCCCACTAGCCACCTCTCCGGGGATGCTGTGGGGACGGTGCCTGCCCGGGGCTGCCAGAAGGCTGGGGCACGTGTGCCTGTGTGTGGGGAGACAATGTGGAGGTGGATGGGAGCACGGGGTTATTGGCTGGCAGATGAAGCTGGGCTCGGAGGGGGCTGTGGCCACCGAGCTGGCAGGGCCACCCATCTGCCTGACTCTGGCACAAAGAGCCAGGGAGGAGGAGGAGGATGGTCCTGCCCTGCGCCTCCCCCTCGTCCCACCCTCTGTCACAGGGGGAAAGGAGGTCGTGCAAAGCTGGATCTGAGCCACCTCTGCCTTGTTGCCCTCCACCTCCGAGCTCTGCCTGTGGCGATTGCAGTGGGTCCTTGGGTGGGTGGTTGGGGATGGGACGGGGTGCAGGGTAATGTGGCCCCTGACTATGAATGAAGCTGCTGAGAGGCCCGGTAGCCCCAGCCGGTGGATTAGTCCTCTCCTCTGCCAGAGGCTCCCTGTGCAGCCCTGGGCATGTCTCTCAGCCCCGCAGTGCCTCCCCTCCCTGCCATCACCTGGTGTGGTCCCTTGGCTCCGCACCTGCAGACCTGCAAGTACCTTGGGAAGTGTCCTGGACAACAAACCTAATTGCCCATCCCCAAACCTGCTCCTCACAGAGCTGGCACCGGTGCTGACCCCAACCCAGTCTCCTTTCGGGGACTGATCCTCATCCCTCGGTGGCTGGGGAAGACCCCAAACTGCATCAGGGATGGGGTTGGCCAGGATGGCTGTGCAGAAGAGAGGACGAGCACGGCCCCATCCACACGTGGCCATGCCCAGCCCAACGGGGACAGGGAGCCTGGGAGATACAGGCTGCCCAGGACAACACTGGCAGTGCTGCCCGGCCCAGGATACCCCATGCCACAGCTGGAATGAGTTTGTTGGGTCTCAGATGGGAGTAGCTGCACCGACCTGGAGTGGGTTCCCAGCAGCAGGAGGACGGTGACCTCAACTCCCCCCTCACACAGCCTTTGCTTTGACTGCTCTGTCCACCTTCCCCTCTGTTTTTTTGTGGAGTTGGGGGTTCCTGGAGCAGCTCTGCCCGCCACCCAAATTCAGCCCCCGCTGCATGGTGCCTCTCACCCACACTGGCATCTTGAGGGACAACCAGCTGCATATTTGGATGGGGAAAAAAGAAAACTCAAAAGTTTCCAGCTGGATTTGTTAATTTGAGCCAAAGGTTAAGACGTGTATTGAAAAAACATGCTTTTGCTGGTTAATTTGCATTTGTTTGTTTGTTTGCATTCTGAAAAGAGTGTAATTCCCCTTGGAGGGAACAAAACTGCCAAGTTTCACACCTTCGCTGGAGGTGAAAATTTCTCACGTTGGTTGCAAACTCACGGATTGGTTTGGGGAGAGATAGGAGGGGGGAGAGCAGCGCGGCCGGGTTTCCTTCCACTTTCATCTGCTTCTGCAAGGATGAAGGGGAAATATTGATTAACAGTTGCACTGGAGCTGCCCGTCCTTCATGGAAAACCAGAGGGTGCCGGAGGGATGTGGTAGGGGACGAGGTGGGACATCCAGAGCGATCGCCCCAGCGCTTGGCCATGGGATGGGCCTGAGGAACCTCGTGGGCAGGTAGCTGGGCTCATCCCAACCTCTCTGCCCCACTGCGGTGCAGGGCTGGAGGGATGCTCCTGCCCACACCTTGCTGGCACTCGGCCCCGTCCCCCCCCGCCCCGGCGCTGCCCAAAACCTCTCGCCATTGACTTTGACAATTGTTTCAGCCACTCGAACACTGGAGGCAGGGAGCGGGTTAAAACTAAATAAATGTTAAATCCCAAATAAACAAATAAAGGTAGTTCTGGGGTGGGGTGCACCCGTGTCTGGCAGGACTGTGCTCCCCCCGTGTGTGTGTGTCCCCCCCCAGCACTTTGATTGCTTTTTTTGATGGCTTCTAAATAGAGGCGCCCGATCGCATCTGGGAGGAAAATGAAACAGATTTCATTTTTCACACGCGGCACAATGGCCGCGCTGACAAAAGAGGAAGGCGGCCCATTGTCCCGCTCTGCATCTTCACATCCTACCTCTGTCCCCCGAATTAACCCCTTTCACCTCCGCCTTTGTGGCGACACCACTTCGGAGCCGCCGAACAAAGGCGGCAGAAAGCCCTCACCATGTACTGGGGGGGCAGGCGGCGGTAGGGGGGCAGCGGGCTGAGGCACTTTGGTGTCCCTCATCTTACTCCCCGGGGCCGGCGGTGGCCGTCCCTGTCCCCTTCCCATCAGTCACTTGCCAAGCAGGACCTTCTCCATCAGGTCCTACCTGCATCCTTGGCTGCAAGGGGTGAGGAGGGGGCATTTCTTGCCCCCGGACCTCCTCTTCCACCAGGATGTGGGGTTTGCAGCAGCAGGATCAGAGTCAGGGAGCAGCTTCACCCAAGGAGGCCCTGGAGGGGCAGGATGCCTTCAGCAGCATCATGGCCCTGGCCGTGCCACGGCCCTGGCTCCCTGCGAAGGTCCCGCAGCACCCTGTGCTCCCCCTCTGCTCCCCGGGGCTGAGACCTGCTAGACCAAGACCCAGAGCTTTGGTGGCCCTGTTAACCACGTCCTCCTTTTGCACGTTAAGGGTTCATTGGGCTTTTTTTTGTTTCTTCCATAGCTTTTTATTACCAACTCCATGATGATTTGGCTTATCACGCTCAGATCCCAGCTGTGCAAAAACACAAAGCTAAGGGGGGAAAAAAAAGCAAAGTGCTTTTGAGCAAAGCTCAGAAGCATTTGGGATTTGCTCAGGCCGGTTCTGATCCGAGCCTCGTGCCTTCATGGAGGGCGCAGGAGGACTGGCACGGCTGCTGAAGCCAGGACCTAGTTGCACGCCGGCGTGGGGCTCCAGCACGGCTTGGACAGCAGAGTTTTAAGTCCATGGGAAAGTGATTTCAGAGGTTTCAGCATTTCTTGGAGCCGGGGAAAATCTCAGGATTTCTCTCCCCGGCACGTTGGTTTATCTCCTCGAGGTCTCATTTCGGGGAGGATGCCGTATTTTGTTTTGCCTGATCGTTTTGAGTCCTGCGCTCACATCTATCTGACAAGCCATTCTGTTCAAAGATGACATCGCTGCGATGAAGCCTGTGATAATTTCCTCCATCCCTGCAATCAATGCCCTCTCGCGCACAGGCTGCCTTCAGCTGCAGCGGTATTTTTAGATGAAGGGGGGAAAAAAAAAAAATCACACCCAGAGATTTGTTTTTCTCTTTCCAAGCTCAGCCTTCCCGACAGGCCCCCGGCGCGCTGTGGTCAGCTGCTCATCGTGGGGCCCCGCAGCTATTTGCTGCCTCCTTGGGCTTCCCTGGCTGGGATGTCCACTTGCATTTGAGTAAGACAGGGGGGAAGGATCAGGCCAGGCAGATGTTTTGGCGGGGATTTTGCTAGCAGTGGGATTTCCTTTCCCCAACCAGAAGGTCACCATGTGCATTGCAGAGCGGACAAGGACCTGGCCAGCCGATGTCCCTGGTGGTACCCAGGGCCGTGCAGTCCCTCTCCCTCTCTGCGGCTGCCTCCTGCAGTTCCCAACTGCAGCATCCCTTTAAATAGCAAGGGACTGCACTCCCACCCGGGGCCTGCAGAAGGTTAGATAAGAGAATACAAACCACAATGCTTGCCCCCTTTTTTTTTTTTATCTTTCCTTTTTTATTATCTTCTTATGGCTTTAGAATTATCTTCACAGACACTACATGAATTTAGTCAGGGCAGGTAAGGTCACGCACAGACACAGTTGCTCATATTTATGTATATTCACCAGGCAAAGGAGATAAATGGGAAAACAGGCGCAGAGGGGGATGGGGAGGGAAGGCTGGTGGGGGGGAGGACGGGATGCATCGACCCCCAGGGTAGGATGGGGAGGGACAGCAAGTGGGCATGGGCATCGGGGCCATGACTAAGGTGGGGGGAGCACCATGGCGTGCGATGGAGGGGCAGCTGGACAACAGCCAGGAGGAGGAAGAACAGCACCTGGGCAATGGCAAGGCCATTTCTCGTGCTGCGGTGTTAGAGCCTGTGATGGGAGGGGGGGGCGGGATTTTCTGCAAGGCTGGTGGAAAATCACCCTGGAAAGTCTCGGGGTTTGGTCAAGCCCTATCTTCTGCACCTTTGTGACCATAGGAGTCAAGCCAGCAACCTCATGGGTGGACTCATAAAGCAGGTCTCAGCTAGTTCAGGCTTTGATAGCTCACTTAAGACACTGAGAAGTTAGGTGAGATGATTCTACCTCCTGGTCCTTGGCACAGAAGGCAGTGCTGTGTTGGGTGATGTGTCCGGGCTCTGGCTTCCAGGTCAGATGACATCATGGAGAAGTGGAGATGACCACATCACGGAGAGACGGAGGTCACCACATCATGGAGAGGTGGAGATGACCTCATCATGGTGAGGTGGGTACTCTGTGACCTCATGCTGACTGTGACCGAAAGGTGGGTCACGGCAGAAGGGTGTGAGCAGCGGTGAGCTCCAATGCTTGGTCAAGGTCTGGCTACGCGGAGCACAGAGCGGGAGCTGATGGTGCGAGTGCTGCTCCACGCTGAATTGTGGCAGACCCAGGGCATGGCAAGCCCAAGCTGGGGTTTGCCAGGTGATGAGATCTAGCTGGGCACCCTCCCCAGAGATGTGGGGATGGGATACCAGGAGCTGCTGCAGCCTGGGAACCAGCTGGGGTGGCGCGAGCACAAAGCCAGCTGGAAGTTCCTTCCTCCTGAACTGCGCCTTGCGTTTCCCAGAGGCACGGGGCCGCACCTTCTCCCTGCTGCCCTACACAGGGCGGGCTGAGGGGAGCTCTGTGCGGGGGGCCTCGGAGGTGACAGAGCACCAGGGCAGCGCTCCTGCAGCAATGGGTCCTCTTCCTCTGGAAGCCCCATCGCTGCTGGGTGTGCGGGAGAATGAGCAACCTCCAGCCTGAGCAATTGCAACCTCGCGTGTGGCAGAAGGGACCTCACACACGTGGGCAGGGTGACAGATGACATTTGTAGAGCTGCTGAAATGACCAAAACACCGACCTGAGCATAAAGCAACCTGGTACCCACTCAGCCGCTGCTTGCCAGCACCTTTTCAGGAGAAGAAAAGCAGACTGAGAGACCGAAAGGGCTGCTGAAATCAGGGTCAGCTTGTCCAACCCTTAATCATGCCAGGCGGCACCTACCCACGCGAGCCTTTTAATTGGGAGCTGTGGGCTCACCCACCCCTGGCGTCCACAAGCTTCCCAAGGGCTGAGCGTCTTCCGCCTCCTGCAAGCAAAACTTCCCATGGGGTCCAAGCTGCGAGCCCACAAACCAGGAGGAGTTGGGCCATCTATCAAAGAAATGCAGCGATAAAGGTGGTTTTGCAAAGGTCTCTTTCCTTTGTAGAGACCTGGGTGGGAGGGGAGGTGTAAGGCCGTGGCAGGGGGCAGGGGGCCAGGGCTGGGCATCAAACCGTTAATGGCAGGGGCCTTTCTGGGAAGCTGGGTACCAGAGCAGAGTGTGGTGCTATTTCAAGGAAATTATATAATGCACCTAAAGAAATTGTACAGAAATTGCAAACAAAGCATGCACAGGAAGATATAAAATACCGAGTACAAGGGCACCCACCGATTATAACTTGATTTAAAACCGCTTAATTCACTAAATAATAAATGCAGATTTACCAGAGGTGTCAGGACTAAAAGCATGCCTAACAATGCGTTTATTTAATAACTGTTTGCTCTCAATGTCAGGGCACTGTGTCTAGAAAATACGCGCAGCAAACAAAAGGCTGCGATTTTTTTCTTTTTCCCAAGGCCTAGTATATCTGGGGCGGGGGGTGTGGGGGGGGAGAAATCAAGAAAGAGAAGTCAGAAATGATCCAGCCAAGATGAAACCTAGCTTCCCTTTACCCAGGGAAACAGGAAACCCCAATGGGAAGTGGGAAGCGGAACAAATCAACCAAGAGCTCTAATTCTCTGCTGGTGTACGAAGACGCAAAGGAAGGAGAAAGAGGTGCTGGTTTAAACGAAGCCTCCCTAAGTGAGCATCAGCCAAGGGAAACGGTTGCAGAAACGGCTCCTCACTTCACAGACGGGAAGATGATTTGTAATATCGGATCAGATGCATTTTTGCCCAGGAAAACTGAAGGAGCTGCATGCTCTGCTGATGACTTGTAGCTGCTCTTGGGATTGTGTGAAGTTAAACAAGTGCTTTGTTGGACTGGTTCATCCCCCACGGTGTTTTGAGGAGTGATTTTTAGCGGTCTGGGGGACCACGGACCTTTATTGGCTCTGCACTGGCAAGATTTGGATTGCCACCCCCCAGGATTTGGGGAAAACAGGAGAACTGGAGGGTTGGTGTTGACCTAGCAGAGTATTTCACCAACACACCCAAGCTGAAGGAAGGTCTTAGGGTCTTCAGGGGTTCAGCTCCACTCGGGGAAGCCCCATGCTACCAGCAATGTCCTGGGCTTTGGGTTTTTAGCCGTTAAACAAGAACGTGGATCATTCCACGTATTGCTTGATTTTTCAGCTCAGTGCCATGGGGTGTTGAGCCCAGGTCCTTGGAGAAATGTACGGACCAGATTCTGCTACTTGGCAACCTGTAGTTTAGCCCACAGAAAATAATAAAAGGCCAGAAGGCCTTGTTCAGGAAGACCTGTCTTCTGCAAAGCTTGCTGAGAGGCATTTGCTGGAGCTTCGCATCAACGTGTCTTAGTAAAATCAAAGCAAGCAACTCCTCCATCATGACCACCACCGAGAGAAGCTCATCTGAACCATCATTTTCCCTCTAGTTGGAACTGAGCATCCATGAATACTGTGAAGTCTTTGAACCTGTCCAGGAGGCGAACCAAAATGTTCAGCCCTGCTGATGGCCCCACGTGGGGACGTGCTCTGGAAAGGGGTGATTTCCCCTCAGGAGCCTCCTCCTGGCCTCTCCCCTCTTGCTTTTTGCTCCATGCCCAGCCCTGCTCAGCGTGGAGTGGGACATTCAGGCTCAATGCCTTCTACATCCTCCTATTTTGGTCTTTATATATAAATTCGGTCATTGTCCCCACTGCCACCATGCCGGTGAATGTGAGCTGCTCCTTGCCCAGGTCTTCCTCCCACAGGTCTAGCCTCGTGGCTCTCTCAAGTTCACACAGGGCAATTTTCAACAGCTCCCCAGGTTCCCCAAGCACTTGCTGTGCAACTTGGTGTTGTGTCAGGCTTTGCAAAAATAGCCCTGTGTTGATATTAGTAGGTGGTGCCCACTTCTGCGGGCAAAATATGAAGGACCTGGCAGGGCTATGACGGGACCGGCAAGCCCGAGTCAGTGGGTGACTCTGCTGTGTTCATCTGAAGTGGGCTCAGCATTGAAGTAGGCTGTGCCAGGGCGGAAGAAGGTATATTAATGAATTTTGCTGCAGCCTTTGAAAAGTCTAAGGCTGGTTTGTTGTTTACCCCAGGAGATATTCCACGTGCAGGGCGTGCGTCTCCAAAGCCATCTTTGCCCTTTGCTTTGGGAAAAAGAGCACATGCGAAAGCTTTGTTCCCCGTAGCACCTTTCTGCTGAGTGTGGTGTTGACATAAAACCTCAGGGCTGGAGGAATCTGTCATGCAACTCTGTTGTGCAAATGTTGAAGCTGGGGGGACGGCCCCTCAAGGAGCGGAGGAGCTGTGAATGAGCCAGCCCGGTGGGATGCTTTGCTGGGTGACCCTCCGGCTCTGCCCGGCTCTGTCTCTGGTGACGCTGGAGGGATGCAGCACGACGTGATAAGCGGAGATGGCTTGATTTTAAGTGGCTAAAGCCAGGGAAAATGAATCTCTAAAGTCAAATCTTAACAAGACAGCGCTCCCTGGCCACAGGTGGGTTTCTCCAGGCCCACCCTTTTCCTTCCCACGGAAATGCTGCTCCAACAGGGCTGGCTGTGTTCACATCACTCCCAGCATGCCCAAGCACTGCAGATTTGGCCGAGGGGCACGGGAGGTCCGGCACGTCCCTTGCCGATGCCCCCCCAGGGTGTCCATCACCCCGAGGAGCTGCCCCTTCTCCGATGAGGACAGCCCCTGCCCTCCGTGATGGTATCAACCCTCTCCAGCCGTAGCGGTGGGGTTCAGGGAGAGGAAAGAGAAACCCATGTTTCTTTCCACTCTTTCTTAGTGAGGCATGTCCCTGAAAAGCCGGTTATCTTCCCCAAATCCTGCGCCTGTCAGGGCAGCGACGCACAAAGAGCCCCCAACCCCTTCCAGCGCCACATCCAACCCATGGCGAAGGTCTCTGCTGGGCTCCTCTTCCTTATTCCTCCCCCCCGCCTCCCCCACCACTGTCTCCCAGCCTTATCTTCTGTTGTCTTCTTGTGGAAGAAGAGATAAAAGTAATTCTTATGGAGGCTTCTCCAGCGAAGGCTTGCCTCCTTCCCCCCTCGCCTCCCCCAGCATCTCCCTGCTCCGTCCAGATAAAGGGTGAGGACCAAGCACATGTCATTTTCTTTGTGCAAAATCAATATTCAGCAAAGTTTATCTGTCCGACATAGCAGGAAGCGCTAATTTCATCCGCGTCAATTACTTTGATGAACGCTCATACTGTTCAGGGTGCGAGAACAAGATAAAAGAATTACTGAAATAAAAAGCATAGACCCGCAAACG
>NW_008825429.1:4165878-4168454 GCF_000699105.1 Pygoscelis adeliae
GGATGGATGGATGGACGGATGGATGGACGGATGGAAGGATGGATGGATGGATGGATGGATGGATGGACGGTTGGATGGACGGATGGACGGATGGAAGGATGGATGGATGGATGGATGGATGGATGGATGGATGGATGGATGGTTGGATGGATGGATGGATGGATGGATGGAGCGTGGAAGGGAGGGAGGGAGGGAGGGATGGACGGACGGATGGATGGACGGATGGATGGCTGGCAGCCCAAATCAAGGCTTGGAGATCCACCCGGAGAGGGTGAAAGCTGTCACTGAGATTACCTAGGACAAAAACCGACTCTGATACTGCTGCACATGAGAA
Source organism: Pygoscelis adeliae (assembly GCF_000699105.1). NCBI lineage: Eukaryota > Metazoa > Chordata > Aves > Sphenisciformes > Spheniscidae > Pygoscelis > Pygoscelis adeliae. The sequence goes on from NW_008825429.1 coordinate 4,166,213, forward strand.
ATGACCCCAGGGGAATAAGATGAGCCCCTTCTGCCCAAAGCCACTGGCTCCTCTGGCCGCTGCCTCAGTCTCTGTGCATGAAATGGTGCATAACAATTTTATAGTATTGCTACCGCAGAACTGAATAAGCAGATCTCAGGGCCCAAGTCTTTAATTAACCAGCCAGGCTTGATTTTCCAGCAGGGCTGAACGCACACCCACACTGTCACGCTGACAGTGTGGCCCAGACCTCGGAGACATCAGCTCTCCCCCTCCTCTGCAAAACCTGATTGTTCGTGCCTGGCGGTGCCAGCCTGGCCCTTGTGTCCCCAAACCCAGGGTGGCAGGAGGGGTTGAGCCCCGGTACCCCCCAGGCTCAGGGCTCAGTCCTTGGAGGATGAGGTGGTTGGTTTTTCTTAGGTTCTAGAAACTCATCCCATTAGCACTGGGCTTCACTGGACCTCCGCAGAAAGCCCCCTTCTCCTTCCAGCCCAAGCTCAGTGAGAGTGGCTGGGGGGCGAGCCGAACGTGATCCCCCCCATCTCCCCATGCTCAGCGGCCCTGGCAGGAACGTGTACAAATGGCTCTTTCAAATATCTGTGATGCCGTCCATCCCAGGCAATTTGTCAGCCTGGCGCTCCCCTCCCAGCCCTTGAGCGCGAGCTCTGCTGCGGGGGTCCCGGGAGGGATGGGAGTTTTCCATGTGGATGCCTCAGGTTCTTGTCTCGGGAAACAAAAGCTGGCACAGCTCTGGGTGAAGTCTCATCCTCGGTCAGAGCTGCCTGATTTTGCTCCATTTTCTTTTGGGAGGCATCACCCTCCTCGCCAGGAGCAGCCAGCCCAGGCGGGCAGACCTTGCCCCACCGGGCAATCCGGCAGCAAAGCCTCCCCCTTCCCGGAGCACCCCACAAGCCTAAAGCAAATAAAATCCAGGTTGGGGGTGGGGTTCGGCTCCAAAATCACAGTGCTCTACAAAGCCTTGATATATATTAAGTCACGTGAGGCATAAAGAGATCCTAGAAAATCCCAAATGCCGGGGGTCAGATGAGGATGGACCCACGAGGGACAGGCTGGACCCAGCTCCCTGTGTGCTGCAAGGGGATGGGGAGATGCTGGCGGTGGGGGTCCTAGGGGATGCAGCCGAAGCTCACCCCAAGGCTGGGGGCGTACCCAGAGGTGCAGGGCCATGCCCCCACTGCCAGGCCCCAGCTCCCGGGGGAGGTGGCGTTGGCCGGGGGATTGCTGATGGCCAGCTCCTGCAGCCAGGTGACCCTTCGGGCGCCTTGCAAGTGGTGGAGGAAAATGTGGCTTAAGCAAAAATGCTGCCTGCACACGTGCAGGGGGCTGGGAACGTGCACTGGAGCGATTTCCACAGCTCAGCTCGGCAGCGGGAATTTGTTAAGTCACGGCAATTTGCCAGCTCGTGGTGGTGTGATCAAGAGGCTGTCCCCATTTCCTAGCTGGCTGCGCGCGTCCCCGCCATGCCAAGGCTCCCGGAGCATCCCGCCGGCACCTGCAGCGGCAGGATTGCCCCTCGCCCGTGCCGTGGTGCATTTCTAGCCCCGCTTGGTGTTAAAGCAGATCTGTTCGGTCCTATCTGAGGAGCACAAGTATCCCCCCAGCCCATGTGTCGGGGCGGCTGTGGTCCCCCCCACTTGCACCCCGTGCCCAGCTGGGCACAGCTCTGCTGGGTGCCCACCCCAGGGAGGATGCTTTGTGCTGGGGCGGGTAGGGGATACCCCCAAATGAGGCTTTTGGGGAGCAATCTGAACTGGTGGCACCTCAGAAGCAGGGGGACGGTACCTGGGCTGGCAAGGGACGGGGAAGCCCTGGCTCACCTGGCTGGCAGCCGGGCACCCCTCTGCTCGGGGGGGCTGGGGGTGCCTCTCTCTCCACTGGCTACAGGGGGAGCCAAGACATCGAGCTAAGCCGAGATGCGCATTTTATCCATGGATGAAGGTAAGCAAGGCATATGGTGATGATGTGCTCCCAGGGGGACCTGCTGACAGGTTTGGGGACAGCTGGGGCTAAGCTGCCAAATCCACAAGAGTTTTTTCGGGTGAAGCTGGAAATGCAGCACCTCAGCGCCCCGGGGGATGTCTCCATCGCGGCAGATGTCTCCATCTCTTCACCCTTGCTGGAGCGGGTAACCCAGCCAGGCGCTTGCCCGTCCCACCCCAGCTCGCCATTCACCCCCGTGTCCTGCAGCGAGGAGTTCCCCACCGTGGCAGGAGGATGTCCCTGTCCCCAGCTCTTTCTGCTT
>NW_008825429.1:4168582-4169895 GCF_000699105.1 Pygoscelis adeliae
GCAGGTCTCCTTGATGTCGGTACCGAGCATCAGTGCATTTCGTGCAGCAAAAAGAGACCCAAAAGAGATGAACTGAACTAAGAACGAGTTGCACAAATGACAAAGTCCTTACAACCGACACAATTGCTGCAGGATGCTGTCCTCGCCAAAAAGCAAACCAACCAACAACCAGAGGCAAACATGCAAGCCGCAGCCTTAAAAAGTGCCCAGTGAAGAATGATTTTATTTTGAATCCTGTAATTATTTGCTTGTTGGTTTTGTTGGGGTTTTTTTGTCTTTCTTAAATTAGACGTTGTTAACGGCACTTCAAGGGTCTTACCGCAAGTGCCAAACAAAAAAAGTCTGTCTAATTAGTAATACTTTGTTTGGGAAGAATAATCCTTTTCCGTTATTATTTGGAACAAGCAGACTCAGGCTGTGTGTGTGTGTGTGTGTAAGTGTGTCCGAGAGGGAGAGACCAACCTGCCAGCTGAATTACGCGACTAAATATTTCAAGGCAGCTGTCAGGGCACAAGGCTCCGATTTAAGAGCACGCATGAGCATGGGCTTAGCTTTAATCGGGGCTGTCCGGGCGCTGGGAGCTGCCTGAGCTCAGTGCCGATGTGTCCCCGAAAAGTCTTCACCACCCCAACGGGGTGAGGAGGGATGGGGCTGTGGCGGCTCGGGACAAAGCCCCGCCGAGGAGGGAGGCATCGGGGCAGGATACGTCCCCCGGCTCCGAGCCTGCCCCAGCCCCCCGGCCCCCTGCTCTCTCCTGGAGAACACAAAGCTGAGACTTGGATTATCTTCATTTCCATATGGAGAGCGATGTAAGCCCATTCAATGCATGGCCGGTCATTTTGTTCACAACTTTACAGCAAGCAGGAGCAAAACCCACCGGGGAAATCTACTATTCAGCTCCTCTCACCTTGTGCGCACACGCATGGATCAGGCAATGCAGGAGCCTGGTTAAAATAAAGCTGCCTCCCTGGGCTGGGTCTGACCGCCTTGGATCTCTTGGCGCTTTTTTGGGTTGATTTCCACCCTGGGGAAGCCACCTGGGCCCCGCTGGGGGACAGATGTCGGCGCCGGGGCCAGCGTTTCCCGGCGAGGGGTGGCATCACCCCGAGATGCTGCTGCCCTCCGTGCCCCTTGGCTGCATCCCAGCCCAGGGCAGACCCAGGCCCCTGTCACCTCCCCCCCGGCCTGGCAGCCCTGAGCTGCTCCACTCCTGTCCCCACCCGTGTCTCCTGCGATGGCCCTGCCGTGTCCCCGCTCCTCCTGACCTGCAGCCCCCTCTGCCGTTCGCCGCTCCCGCCTCACCCCAGCCGCCT
>NW_008825429.1:4170402-4171031 GCF_000699105.1 Pygoscelis adeliae
GTCTCCAGACATTGTCCCCGGTCCCCAGCCCAAAGTCCCTGAGCCCCTCGGCCGTGGAAGGGGTTGGGGTTCCATCCCGGAGGCCAGCCCCTAAGGACACCGGGAAGGGGGTTTGCTGGCCGAATGAGGGGCCTTGACATTTCTCTGCCACAAAATTTTATATCAGGTGCTAAGGCGTCATTAATGGCTGGGGGGCAATTGCGTGTGCTCCGGGGGGCAGGCGGAGCCCCCCTCCGCAGCCTGCCCAGCTGTGCCGGGTAGCACAGGGCCATCCCTAGGACTTCTCTTCTTCCCTTTTGCCGGCCTTGAAACCACGCTCCCCTCCCTGGATTTTCGGTTGCTGTCTTAGACACCCCAAACTGGAGCCCGAACACCTTCCCGGCCGATTGCTGAGCCTGGTTTCAGCAGGGGTGAAGCTAGCAGCGGGTGCACTGCCCCTTCCAGCTCCATTTGCCATGGAGGCGACGGGTTCAAAGGCGAGATGCTCCCGCAGGGCTGGTGCGCGCCGGGAGCCGGGCGGAGAGCTGGCAGAAGTGGGGCGTAACACCATACTATCCACCAGCGAAGCCAAACGTAGCGGCTGCAGCCTGGTCCTCCCAAAAGCCGGGCGGCACCCCCCAGCCCCCCGG
>NW_008825429.1:4171944-4172433 GCF_000699105.1 Pygoscelis adeliae
TTTGTTTTTTTTTTTTCCTTTCCCATCCCTTTCCCCATTCCCCCTTCCACGCTGCTCTCCCCTGGTGTCAATGCGGCACGGGTGATAGGACACGGTAATAGATCTGCCTCGGCCACACTCTACAATAGCTCTCAGACAGTCTATTAGTCAGCAATTGTCTGCCAGGCAGCCTGGCCGGGCCCGTGTGCCGCAGCTGATAATGGCAAAGAACAAAGATGGCAGCTGCTTTGTAGAGGAACAGATTTGTGGCAAATCGAGATAAAATAAAGAGGAAGGAGAAAGGAGTGTAAAGGAAAAAAAAAACCCCATATAAAAAGGGGGAAAGGAGGGAAGAGGAGAAAGCGGCGGGGGCCCGGGGAGGGAGGAGGAAGGATGCTGCGTGCGAGCTGTCAGGCTGCAGGAACATCGCCGCGCTCTGATCTGGTGCGGTTCCGGGGAGGGGGAGAAGGAAAAAAACACCACGGGAGGAATAGAAAGGCTGGCGTACAT
>NW_008825429.1:4172489-4175005 GCF_000699105.1 Pygoscelis adeliae
CTTGGGGGGGAATGTCGCCGGCTGTGTATCTCTGCCTGTATCTTGGTGGTGGTGGGGGGGTGTGTGTGTGTGTCCCCATGAGGAGCGAGGCGATGCCCGGGCAGCGAGGATGGCAGCGTGTGGGGCACGCCAGAGCTGCCTTTGCTTCCCAATGTCCGTGCAGCCGGCAGGGCAGTGGGGGCAGCCCCAGCAGCACTTGGCCACTTTTGGGTATGGAGAGCGGGGGCTTAGCCCGGCTCGGGGGTCACCGTCCCACCAAGCGTCCCTCCTGCGGGATGGGATGCGGGAGGGTAACCCAGCGCTGACACGGGGGCAAAGGGAAGGGGACATTCCTAGGGACTGCTTTACACAGCTCCACGCAGGTGAAAATAGGGATGGGGCTGAGAGAGACGCGTGTGTCTGCTTTCCTGGCTCCCGAGGGGTTGCACACAGGGGTTTGCACACAGGGGTTTGCACGCAAGGGTTTGCGTGCAGGAATTGCACCCAAAGGTTCGCGTGCAGGAGTTTGCATGCACAAGCTCGCACGCACGCAAGGGTTTGCACCCATGAGTTTGCGTGCAGGAATTCGCACACCCCGATTTGCATGCAAAGGTTTGCGTGCAGGAGTTTGCGTGCCCAAGTTTGCACGCACGCAGAGTTTGCCCGCAGGCATCTGCCAACCCAACTTTGCTGAGACACCTGAGGTCCTTACAGCCATCGCAGTGGCTCTGAGCTCGTCCAGGAGCTGGCAACTGCTGCCCTCCCTCTCAAATTTGGCCCATGGGTGTGGGACTAAGGGGGACGCAGTGTCCGGAGGAGCTGATGGACGGCGGCTTGAGGCTGGCCTGGCTCTGCCACCAGCGAGGGGTGGCTGACCCCAGTGACCACAGTCACACCCATGATGCTCAAGGACTGTTGCTTATCATTCTGAGCAAAGGGCGGATCAAAATCAATTACAAAAAAAGAAATTACAAGGTGGATGTTATAATTAAAATCTGATTTTTCGCTGAAGCTGGATTTTTTAAATTTAAATGAGTTACATTTTGCCTTAAAAACTTAATGGAATTAAAATTAAAGTTAACATTATAGTAAACCTACGTTAGAGCCTAAATTTAGTATAATCTATTCACATTTAAATTACAGTTTTACAATATACAATTTTATATACATATATAAAAAGATAGCTGTACATATTTGCTGTTGAAGTTTTAAAGAAAGTTACATTACCGAACCACCGAAAATCACCTGCTAAGTACTTAAACCCCGAATGGCCGGAGTGGTTCTTGCTAATAGCAGCCTATGTGCAAAGAGAGTTTTTATTGCATTTTGGTTTTCTCAAGTGGCACAGCTCCAAGACTGGTTTGTCCAAATCGGGAGGGTAATCAGAAGGTTGAAGGCAGGAAAACGTGGTTTTGCCTTCCCACTTCTGCAGCATAAACCCACGTGAGAGGTGAAGTTTGCTGGGGGGGGGCAGTTGGTTCAGGTCCCTCGCTGCAGACAACCCCTCCAGTCTTCCAAGAGTCTATTTAAAAGGGAAAACTAATATTTAGGAAATGCAAGACCTTTTTTCTTACGTATCCAGCTTATTTAAGGTTTTGTTAACAAAAAAATTTGTTAATAAAAAAAATTGGTAAAGTCCTGTTTTCGTGCATGTTTAATTGAATTCCGGTTCCCATCTAACTAGCGCTCAATATGATGGAAAAATTAATAATCACCCACGTGATCCCTTCTGCTGCCCGTGTTTGGGGAGGAAATCCCGGGGCTCCGCTGGTCACCCGGCACCAAGCGCGTGGGGACGGCCAGAGCCGGGCGCAGCCGTTGCGGTGCCGGTGGGACCCCAGGGGCGCGATGCCCCGTGTGGGGTGAACCCGGCGGGGCGATGAGGGGGTGTGCATGGACAGGTAACTGCGTCGACCCATCCCAGTGCCAACGGATGCTGAATTTCCCCATTCCGCTGGCTTTCCCGGCATCCCGGCATCCCAGCCTGGTGATGAAGGCTCCCTCCACGCCTTAGACATCATCCCCGGAGCATCCCGAGATGCCCGGTCGTTCCCACGTGAGCTGGAGGGAACAGCCGGGTCGCTGCTGCTGGGGATGCCGATGCCGGGCATGGAGCGGGTGATGTGAAAGTCCCCGGCTAATGGCAGCACCGTGCTTGCCCGTCATCTCCAAGTCCCTGGCTAATGGCAGCATCGCTCTCGCCCAGCTCCTTCCCTCCCGCCTCGTCCTCGCTTTGTCCCGGGAGCCTCCCCCAGGGCCCAGCTCTGGGTTAGTTCAAGTCTAGCCTATTTAGATAACCTTCTGGTGGGTCTATAGAGAGCCGAATATCCCTGCTGGAGGATCTCACTACAAATGAGCCAATCCGCCTAATCTCCTTATCGTTGTAGGCCTCAGCCTCGGGGCCTGGTTATCTATATGGATAAAAGAAAAGGGACACTGCACAGCACCTATCCCAGCAGAGACCCCTCCCCTTTAATCCTGCCAGGGTTGTTTCTCCCTTTATCCCCCTATTGCAAATCCCCAGCGAGAAGCCCCCC
>NW_008825429.1:4175499-4177489 GCF_000699105.1 Pygoscelis adeliae
TTCTCCCCTACTCTGTTCACATCCCTCCAGCCCTTGCTCCGCTTTCCCCCTTTTCTCTCTCAGTTTGCTCTTTGTCAGTCTGTTCTCCATCCCTCCGTCTGCCTCTAATTTCTGATTAATATGTTCTTAGCCAAGGAAAAGGGAGAGCGAGAGAGAGAAAGAGAGTGGGAGAGAAAAGAAGGAATCTTCTAAATAAATCATTTAGTCATGTGAGGAGCTAATCTCCAAGTGACGGCCTGTGTTTATCTAGTTTTTAGCAGTGCATGTTAAATAGTGATATGGGACTAATTTTTTTTTCCGCTGGAGCTGCTGTGAAGGGATTTTTAACTTCATTTCCCAGAAAGAAAAATGGTGAAAGCAGAGATAAGGCCCCCGAGCAGCTCTGCCCCTGAACCGTTAGCCAGTGCAATTAAACAAGACGCTGCAGAAAGGGCAGCCGAGCCCAGGTTGCCAATTACCGATGCCTTCCCCCCGCGCCAGGCACTGGCGTGCTGGGCTCAGCATCCCTGGGACCCCCCTGGACCACCTCTGCCCCCCTTCAGCATCCCCCTCTTGCGGAGGTCCTGCTGCCCTCTGCCACCTGCCTGCTGCCTGGCCTTGGTCTTGTCACTTAGCATGTGCTTCTGCTCCCCCGGGGGCTTCCGCAGGACCTGGTGGCATCTCCAATAGGGTTTGGGGCCAGCTGGGGTTGGGTTGGGGTTGGGTTGGGTAAAAGAGGCCAGTTTGGTAAAGGAAACCTCTTGTTTTGCAACGAAGAGGGCAAATATTTCCCTTGGAAAATGACCAAACCCAAATATTTTCACTTGTCTGGGGAAATTTTTTTTTTTTTTTGGCTCTGCACTGGGTCCTTTGACAAATCTGACCTGAATTTTGTGCTCTTTCTGGATCCTCCCCCTCAAGAGATGAGCATACGCAGTATTTTTCAACACATATATATGATTCCCTCAATACTTTTTCACCTTTTCCCATTACTTTACCTCCGGGGCTCACGGAGCAGTTACACCTTCCCAGGGTCGCAACATCTTGCTGCAATCACTTGCAAACCCCTCAACCTTTGGCTCATTTTCCGGAGAGGCAAAATTGTTCCGGTTTGGTCCCGTCTCCCTCCTTCCAGCAAGTGGTCCCACTCCCACCCCCCACCCTGATGCATCACAGACCTTTCCCATTTTCCTACCTCTTTTTGGGGGAGAAAGTGGACAGGTTGGGGATGCGCGGGTGATTATTTCTCTCTGCTATAGATAACTGAGGGAGATGGCAGTGAACCCTCCAGGGCAGGGAGTAGGGGGATGGATGGGAAGATAAATAGTGGGGAAAGGAGGGTGGAAGCCATCGCCATAGCTCAGCTTCTTGAAGAAGACCTCTCCTCCTTGCAACAGCTTCTCCAGATGTTCTCCAGCCCCTGAAACCCGGCTGCTCCCCGGGCAGCTGGAGGAAAGTTTTAATAAAAAAAAAAAGTCATCATTTTTAATACTCCAGGCAGCTCCCATCGTAAGGGGCTTTCCCCTGGAGCCCAGGAAAACCCCTGAGAGCCACCTGGACCTTCTCCCCGGACCGCATCGGAGCCTCCCGGGTTGGGTGGATAATGAGTGGGCAGGAGAGGCAGCTAATTTCCACCGAGAGCTCGGAGGGGGAGCCCGCAAGCGATTGCAATTAAGCCCTGAGCATTAAAAACACGGTAATAAGGGGCTACGTTGAGGGGAGGCAGAGCGGTAATTTAAATGATAGCCGGCTCAAATATGGAACGTCTAAATGTTCTCTCGGAGAGATTTATATGTGTGCGGGCCTACCTCGCTCATTTATTTCGTTAACTAGCTCCTTATTGGTATATCTGCCCGCTCTGCCTGTTGGGAAGATGGGCGTATGGAGGGACGCTCGCGCGGGGTGTGTGGTGAGCTGGGGGCTTCCTTTTGGGTGGGAAGCATCTCTGTGTGTGCACCCTGCTGAGCCCTGGAAACTGGGTGCCCCCCGCTAAGGGCTGGGCAATGCTTTC
>NW_008825429.1:4177875-4178244 GCF_000699105.1 Pygoscelis adeliae
GGGACCGCTTGCTGGAAGGAGGGAGACGGGACCAAACCGGAACAATTTTGCCTCTCCGGAAAAATGAGCCAAAGGATGAGGGGTTTGCAAGTGATTGCAGCAAGATGTTGCGACCCCGTTCAGCGAGCCAGGAGGTGAAGTAATGAGAAAAGGTGAAAATCCTTTGGACAGCAAACCCTCCACATCCTCCTGCGGCAGGGACGGAGGGCTAGCGGGAAGGACGGACCCCCCCCCCAAACGCTGGAACGGGAATATTTTGCAGGGAAAGAAAAGTGCCGATGCCAAAATCCTCCCTCCCCTTGCTGGCTCATCCACCCTTTGGGAGGGCGGCAGCATGGGGACCCATTCCCTCCCGGCCCCCCGCCGCCC
>NW_008825429.1:4178444-4180742 GCF_000699105.1 Pygoscelis adeliae
CACGGGGCCCAGCAAGCAAGCAGTGAGCTCGACCGGTCCCGTCATCCAAAATACTTGGAGATCCTTAGCCGTGCATGGGAGAGGGATCATAAAAAGCCCCTGGATGCAGAAAAAGGGCGTCAAGACATGGGTGTGTTGGCGAGGCCACCGGGGCTCGGTCCCTCCATCCCACGGCAGCAACAGCGCCCAAGCAACCCTCAGCCCTGCCCTGGAAAACCCCCTCGGTGAGCTTTGTGGGTGTGAAAACGCTCATCCTCTTCACTCACTTAATTTTTGTCTTTGCAGAAAGGGCAAAAAATATAAGTAGAGAAGTGCCTCTGAGCTCCCTTGCAAAAAAAATCAGCTTGTTCTCTTCTGTGCCCTGCAGGTAGGCGGGATGGGGATGCTCTGTGCACCCAAAAGCCTCGGGGAGGGGGGTGAATAGGAGAAAGGGGGAACCCCCCGCACTGCCCAGGCCTCTGCACAGCGCTCCTGTTGCAATGCTGTGCTGGAGGTTGGCTGAGCAGCTGCTAGAGAAGGTGGAAAAACCCTTAGAGCAGCTCCTGGTTTTCATGAAGCGAGAGGCAGGCCGGCGCTGAGCAAGGCCGCTCCCTGGGGAGGGGGCAGGACTGCTTGCGTCTTGGGGTGAGCACCCCACGAACAGCAGCTCCCCATCACAGACAAGCCGTGGTGGGAAGCAGCCGGGAGGCTGCTGATGCTGGGGGCTCTGCTGGGCTCCCCTGCCTGGCGTGGAGAAGGGCAACGGGAGACCCAGGTCAACAAAATCCAGAGTGAAGAGGGAGGGGGTCCCTGGCCCTGAGCGGGGGGATGAGCAGACGTTGCATGAAGCCGTCGGGGAGATGCTCCAAAGCAACGGGGCACATTCGGGAAGGAATACCCCCCTTGAGCGCTCGGCCACGGCCAGCTGAGCTTTGCCTGCCTTCGGGCAGACCCGTCCGGGCTTTGACCTTGGGCTGAGCTCATGGCTGAGCCCCGAGTGCTCCTGCTTGCCAGCCGGCTGACAAATCCCCTCCCAGGCTCCGAGGAGCGGGAAGGCACCAGCCCATGGTCTGGGCCAAGCCGCGGCTCCAGGCAGCCCCATCCCAGCCACCAAACCCCCTCAGAGGGAGCAGCATCCTGACCACAGAGCCCTTCAAACCCGCCCTGAAAAAATAAGGAGGAAAGGCAAAAGAAGAAATAAAAACCTCCCTGCGGCGGCAGGGACTCTGTTATCCTTCTTTATTAGCGTTGTTTTCCTAGGTTTTTTTGGCGAGGAGCAAATCCAGCCGTCTCTGGCTGCGAGTGGGTTTGCTGCAGCTCGTGGCATGCAGTTAATTCCCTGAACTGTTTAATTTAACAGCCTCTGAGCGTGCAGACAGAACACCGTCACTTGGCTCTTCGGCGAGCGGCCTCGGGACCCAGCCAATAAAGGAAAAGCGCAAATACTGCACTTGGGAGAGGCTCAAATCCCGCTCGATTCCCACTCCCTCTGCCGGCAGTGGCTCCCGGGGCCGCAAAACCCCACTGGGGGTGGCGAAGCAAAACGAAGCGTGCCGGGAGCGAGCTGGAGCGAGCCCACCATCCTCGGGGGGTGCTTGGCAAGGGGCATCCCCCTTGGCTGAGCCTCTTGCTGGCGTTTTCAGGGGTTGGGAGGGGAAAGGCGACCGGTGCAGCGTGCTCCATCCCCATCCCCATCCCTATCCCTATCCCACGCCTTCATCCCTCCTGAAATGCCAGTGGAGGGGCTGTTCTTAGCACCATCGTCAGCGGCTTTGCACGGGTGTCTCTGTGCCTCACTTTCCCCATTGGCATGGCACGATGCTTTGCTTCTCGGCCATGCCGTGAGATGGATAAAACTATTAATATCCAGCTGCCACAGGGATGAACACCAAGGAAAAGCCCGTCACTGAGGTCTCCCTTGGGATATAGGTCCCCTTTTCCACAGGGGCAGCGTTGCTGCCAAGGGACTGCCCAAGGCGTGGGCACAGTGGTAATTAATGGTGGTTAATTGCAGACTCATTTCCTCTCTGCAGCATCAGTGGAGGGAAGCGAACCCACCACGGCAGAGGGTGGAATGTGCTGAGGAAGAGGAGCTGAAGAGCCCAGAAAGACGAGCCTTACGCTTTGCTCCGCCACCGCCTGCCCGCCTGGCCTTGGCCATGTCCCTTCATCCAGCCCGTCCTGGCTTCCAGCCCGGAGCCCTCGGTACTGGGATGGGCCCGGCTGGAGCTTACAGGCACAGCTCCGCGTGTCACTGCCGCTTTGGGGGTTAATAAGAAAAATTACCATCCCGAAATAACCATTTTGTAACTGCCTCTC
>NW_008825429.1:4181718-4182332 GCF_000699105.1 Pygoscelis adeliae
CCCAACCCCGGGCCTTCCCCCGGCCTGCGCCGGGGCTGAACGAGCGGAAAATCAGGCTGCTTGTGCTGTCACTCCCCGGATTAAAAAATCCTATAAATAGCAGGGCCGCTGCGAGCAGCACCACCCCACCCCACCGCCTGCGAGGGGGCTGTTTCGGCTCCAGCTTGATCCCCCCGCCTCTGGTATTATCCTTCCAATTTCTGCCGCAAACCCCGGAGTGCCTGGGCTTGCACACGCGGGAGTTCACACCTAGAGAACAGAGCCTTATCTCGGCGCTGTGTGCAGGACAAGGCTGTTTTACTCCTCCCTCCATAACCCTCTTAGACTTAATCCCGTCTCTAATGCCGCTTGGAAGGGGGCTTTGAACGGCTGCGCAGCCTAACTGGCTCTGACCTCTCCGGCTGCTCTCTCATGCCCATTTGGAGAACTCCGACTTTCAAAGAGATAACAGAAGCCCGGTAAATCCTCGCTGGGAAGCTAAAGCGATTGTCACACTTAGGGGAAGTTTACTCGGAAAGCAAACTTAGAGCAGCTTCCTGGCCCCGGCGGAGCGGCGGCGGCGGGGGGGGCCCTGCGGGGGGGGGGGCCGGGGGGACACGCGCACGGGGTTGCGG
>NW_008825429.1:4182506-4184117 GCF_000699105.1 Pygoscelis adeliae
CATCTGTCATGCTCTCCCCCCCCCCCGGCAATGCAGCACCTCGCAGCTTCCCCCCCCCCTGTCCCCAAAATAACCCGTCTGCGGGCTCTGAAACACCCCGCTGTCGTCCACCCCGCTAATTGCACCCCATCCTTGGCTGCTTTCCTCCGCACCGCGATGCAGGAGCAGCCGTCCCGGCGCCCACCCCGGGGTGAATCCCCTCCCCGCGCGGCCCCGCGAGGTCCCTGGCAGCCCCAGGAATCGACACCTTTCTTTTCCACTTTAAATTAATCAAACCCAGAGTCCCTATATTAATACTGTGGTGGGAATTAAAATCATGCAATGCATTAAAGATGTAATTTAAAATTAATAACTCATAATTATTTATCATGGCGTATCAGCGGGGCTATGAATTTTCTCTTCTCACCCGGCATTCATTTCCTTCCCTTCCCTCCTTCTTGCGCCTCTAATAGCTGCCGGACCATTATGAATATCTGCGAGTGATTTTTTGGAGATGTTAAGCTTAAGATATAACGTGCTTAATTTTTTATTTATTCTGCCCCCCCCCCCAGTATTTCTCGTGGATGGGAGAGAAAGGCTTTGCCGTGTTGAGGAGAAGGTGGATGCTGAGCCTGGGGGTGCTGCTAAATGCCTACATGAGGGTGCAAGTTTGGCCACGTGCTAATATCTTTGGAGGAGCCAGACGGTCCCTCCCTTCGCACCCAGCCGCGCTCGGCCACGGCGGCTGCAGAAAACCTGGGAAAGGCCTCTGGAATGGCGAGGGGTTTCCATCTCCATCCTGCTTCGGACAAGCATGGGACCACCGGGAGCTTCCCGCCGCCCTTCCCCAGCAGTGCTTCAGGGGGAAACATCACCATGAAGTGCAAGATGGATGCATCCCTGATGGCCATTCTCCACCATGCTCTTGTTCCCCCAGCAGCCGAGGGGGGCAACTCGGCCATTTTATAGGGAAAACGCAGAGAAAACGGCGGTGAAATCGAGGGGGGAGGAAGAGAGTGAAGCCCAGCGTCCTTCCCAACACCACGCAGGTCCTGCACTCTCCTGCCTCCGTCAGCGAGCTGTGCCAACGGAGGGAATCAAATCCCAAACCGCAGCTGGTGAAAGCTCACAGGAGGGAAAAAAAGAGGCAAGAGCAGCTCTGTCTCTTTAAAAATAAATAAATAGATAAAGACTAAGAAAATGCAATAAGTATATGCAAATGTGTTGAGCCGAACATCGCTGTCTGTGAAACAGATGAGGGAGAAAGTGCTTGAAGCTAGAGAGGAATGAGGCAGCCAGTGCTGACCTCGGGGTTAATAATTTTTACTTCTCCATCTCATTCCCTCCATAAAAAAAAATACAAGGGGGGAGGGAGGGGAGAGGCAGCGCGGGAGGGAACGGCTGGGGCTGGGGAGCCACGCCGGCACGGGGAGCCGGCGGTGCCCCAAGCTGGTCCCATCGGTGGCAGCACCCACGGGTGGGAGCTGGAGGGGCTGGGGCGGGGAGAAAGGGGTTGATGCGGTGTGGGGCTGAACCTCGGTGCCGAGCAAATGGTTTGCAGGAGGCATCTCCCGAGGAGGCGTGAAAAGCATCGGGGATCCAGGCTTCAGCTCCCCTCCGGGTGAGGGGGGC
>NW_008825429.1:4185160-4186709 GCF_000699105.1 Pygoscelis adeliae
ACCCCGGCCGGCCCGGGGAGCCGGCGGTGCCCCAAGCTGGTCCCATCGGTGGCAGCACCCACGGGTGGGAGCTGGAGGGGCTGGGGCGGGGAAAGGGGTTGATGCGGTGTGGGGCTGAGCCTCGGTGCTGAGCAAATGGTTTGCAGGAGGCATCTCCTGAGGAGGCGTGAAAAGCATCGGGGATCCAGGCTTCAGCTCCCCTCCGGGTGAGGGTGGCCGTCGGGAATGAAACATCCCATTAAATACTCCAAATATTGTGACTTTAGCGAAGCCGCTGCGTCCCACGTGGGTTAGTTCAGCTTTGACAAGACGACGGCAGACGGCGGGTGACGACGGAGGGGAAACGCCGCGGCATCACCCAGCGCAACGCTTTAATGAGCTGGTGAAACCTCTGCTGGGAAACGTTTCTTTTCCCTCAGATCAACAGTTCTTGACGGAAAACCCACCCGGCGCCAAATTTCCACCAGCTTCGGCATCCTGCACCCCGTGGCGCCTGCCGGACTCTCACGTGGCCTCAAAGGTGGATGCACCAAAGAGGATAAAGCCTCGACATATTTATGTGTGTAAATATTTCTTAGCCCCCCTGGTATTACCAAAACAACCGATCAGCCAGTTTTGGGGTTTTCGAAATGAAGCCTGAAATTTTGCTGCGATAAATGAGGAAAGACGAGGCTGCAGCGCAGCGCCCGAGACGGTGCTGCCACGTTTGCTGACCTGCAACCGGCTGAGTGCCTTAACCAAACCAGTGTTTCTGGTTTCTTTCCAACCCAGGCTGGGTTTTAGCTACAAAACCCCTAAAATTCCTCCCGTGGTGCGGCTGGATTCCCCATATTATTATATCTGAGCTCGGGGGGTGTGCGGGGGTGTCCGGTAATCATCACGTCTCCAGGCATTTGGAAGTACGTACTCATTTTTCTTGCTTTTCCCCTATTACAATACTACCCCGCTCCCCAAATAATGAATTCGAGGAAAGGCCCTTCCATACCCAGATAACCCCAAAACCTTGCCTGCCGCTGCAGATGAGGGTGGGAGACCCAGCACCAGAGCAAACCCCGCTGCCCTCCACCCGCAGCCCCCCCAAACGCGTCTCCCCCGCTTCGCATCTCAGGGCAGACCCTGCGGGAAGGCTGAGCCCCGCAGGGCTGTGGGGTGCCCGGGGTCTCACTGGCTTTTGCGGGTCCTCCCAAAGCTTGAGCCATTGGGGTGGTAAAACCCAAGCCTTCTCCTTCTCTGCGGCGCTCCCCGCCTCCTGCATCCCCGTTAATCCCCCCGGGCCGGGACAATGGAAGCAAGGCCCCACGGTGTGCCGGTGGCTGGGGCAGCCTTCGCCCACCTCCGTCCCCAGGGGAGCTGGTGCTGCCCCGGGAGGATTGCAGGCCTCGGTGGCTGCCGAGGAGCTGCGGAGAGGAAACCCAGCTCTGCTCAGCCCGTCCTCTGACTGGCCTTGCAGGCCAGCCCCAGCAGCTGCCTTTTGCCAAGGGAGCATCTCGGTGGAAGGATGGAGCCCAAACCCTCCTGAGCCAGGCTGCCTGCATGGCCAAAATCAGCA
>NW_008825429.1:4188187-4189274 GCF_000699105.1 Pygoscelis adeliae
CGTGGCCAGGCAGCGCTGGACTGACGGGCTGGAGTTTACCTCAACAGCTGGCTCCTCTCTACCGCTCTCTCCTAAACACACTCCATATTCAGGAATCACTTAATTTTGAGTGTATTGAAGTCTCGTGGCTGTGAAGTCGATCACGGTTTGCGTTTTGGGGCAAGGGGGAGAAGGAGAAACGGCAAACAGGGGACTTAATTCATAAAGCTTTGGCTTGGCAACGCTATATATTTCTTTAAAATCCAGCTGTGATGTTTCTATTAACCCCACAAATTACAAGAGGATTGATTGCGATCTCATTTGTTTTTCCCTCATTTGCTCCACGTTCAGCCTGGCCAGAGGAGGAAGATCCGTCACCCTCCCCACGTGGTTTGGGCGGGTTGGCTCGGTGGTGCTCAGCTGTTGGGATGCTCAGGTTGCCAGCACCGCAGAAAAATAGCTCGGAGAGGGGGAAATAACCTATTTTTTTTTTTTTTTTTTTTTTTTAAAAACGTTGGTCAATTTAACTTCTGAGGAATAAACCTGGAGGAGCCCGGCTGCGTTAATCGCTATTCCTAAGCCAGCTGCAGTGCGGGGGTGTGGATTTATACGGTGCAGGGAAAGCTCAGGGCCACAGCAGTGTGTGCGTCGGCACCCGTCACCCCCCAGGGATGCTTTCAAGCTGCAAACCCCGTCCTGTCTCCCCTGAAGCACGCACGATCACCCCTACAGCCCAGCCAGGAGCCACATTTCAGGGCCACTCTGTGCTCCCGGGACCGGTGTGGATCCTGCCCCGGTTCCCATCACACAAAGGACCGGGAGACCACAGCCCCCCACAGAGGGCAGGACGTGACTCGGCCACCTCCATCCCAGCAGGACGGGACGCGGGGGATTTAGAGCCAAAGCGAGGAAAGCACAAGGAGCGCACTGCAATAGGTGGGATTCGCACAAACCCCTTCCTGGTGGCACAAAATTCAGCTTGGTTCCCCCTTCTGCATGAGCAGAAGGGCCAGGTCCTCCACGCGCAGGAGCGGTGGCCACCCATCCCCAGCATCAGTGGCAGCTTAGCTTATCCTACAGTTTGATTCGGTGAAGACGTCGAAGGATC
>NW_008825429.1:4189934-4191572 GCF_000699105.1 Pygoscelis adeliae
GGGGGGGGGTGTGTGTGGGGGGGTGGGACACAGCCAGCACCATCTCTGCAAACACCGCTCGATACCTCCTTGAGCGCGGCCATTTATACACCGTGATAGATGTGGCTATCAAGGGGGAGCGGCCGCGGATCTTGCCGCCCCCTCCCTTCGCTGGGAAGAGGTGTAAATTTGGCAAAACAGCTTCACTAACCTTTGGTTGTTTATTATACCTTCCCGGAGCCTCTGCAACCACACTGGCAGCTCCAGCCCCGCGCCGGGCACGCTGGCCGCGGCACGACCTCAGCCCCCTGCGCGCGGGGAAAACCGTGTGGGAGATGCTAAGGGGCATTCCTCACCTGGAGGAGGGCTGGGAAGCACAGAGCAGTACCAAAGCATGGCTATCCAAACACACCTTGCCACGGACAGGGTTTGGTGTTTTTTTTTTGGAGGTCTCCTGGCACAACCGAGCAGCCAGAAACGCCCCCCGTGCCACCCCTCCAGGTCCCCATCACCTGTGGCAGCGGGGCAGCAGGATCGGTGCCTGGCAGACAGCTGTGCTCCAAGTTATCTTTCTGCAGATCCTGCTTAGGAAATCAGTGGTTGGTCCCACCTCCTTATGCCACCACCAGGTGTGGGGCCTCACGCACCCCAAGCCCCCCAAGTCTTACACCTCCCTCCTCGCACGCCGCTGTCTCAGCGGGACCCGACAGCGCTGCCGCAGAGGCAGCAGCAACATGGAGCCATCTCCTGGTTTCCCACGGAGAAATGAAGGTATTTCTTCTCTCGAGCTGACAGACAACTGCATAAATGGGTTTTCTTTGCAAGACACCCACTCTCTTTCTTCTCTCTGCCCCAGCGCACTGCAGCCCTAGGTCAGTCACTCTGATATTGCGGGATGCTCCTGAAGCACCGACTAGCCCAAACCCAGGCTCCCATGTGAAATATTCATGAGCAAGGGGGAGATGGGGCAAAAGGCACACAGCTGGGCCAGCAGACAGCCCAGCCAGGGGAGATGTTCCAGGAGAAAAGGGGAAAACGGAGAGGAATTGCAGGGAGGACACAGTGCCGGAGGGTAAAAGCAAGCAGCGCGAGGTAAGGGTGGGGAAAGACCAGTCCGAACCAGGAGGCACCGACCGGCCGAGGCTGCTGCTGGCAAGGGGTGATGGAAGAGGACTGGCCCCATCTGCTCCCCGTGTCACGCTGTCCCTCCTCCCGGTGCTCTCTGGCAGGCATGTGCTCCTGACAGGCTGCAGAGCTATTGATGCCATTTGCCTCTGCCCTGGAGGCTTTTTGGTGATGGAAGATGCCTCCATTAATACAAGGGAAAGCAGCAAATGTCTGGAGACATAAAAAAAAAAATAGATATCAAGAGGGTTCGGGAGATTGATGAGACGGCCGCTGTCACTTTGCTGCTGGGGGTGCGGAAAGGGTTAACCACAGGTCCATGCAGCGCTTTGGGAAATGGGCATCCGAGGAAAGGAGCGGAAGAGCTTCACGAAACCAGTCCTGCACCTGCCTAGTCGAGCAGCCAGCGAAAGGAGCGATGCCGCGAAGCCCCTTTGCTTGCTCCCCAACCGTCCCAGGCAGCCCGGTGTCCGGCGTTGCCTCCCTCCCCGCTATCAGTCATTTCTGCGCCGCCGCTCCCGGAGCCGCGGCCGC
>NW_008825429.1:4191703-4191924 GCF_000699105.1 Pygoscelis adeliae
TTCGCGCGCCCGCGGCGCCCGGAGCCGCGGCTGGGAGGAGCCGAACAAAGGGGGAAGATGGCTGTTCCTCCTCCCAGAGACGTCATGGGCGAGAAGGAGCAAAGCCCTGGCAGGAGGTCACGGGCTCTGGCGCTTTGCAAGCCCAAGCGAAGACGGTCCAGGGAGACGCGGGCGCTGCCAGCTGCCGGCTCCAGCGGCAACGACCGCGCGCCGGCACCCCG
>NW_008825429.1:4192041-4195605 GCF_000699105.1 Pygoscelis adeliae
GCCGATTCCTCTGCGAATGCCGGCCCCCCACTGCAAGCCAAGCCTGGGGCTGACCCTTCGCTAACCCTCCCGGTCCTCTCCCCGGCACTCGTGCTGGATTTGGCCCCTCTACGTCTAAGCAGAGGGGTTCCCCAAGGTACAAGCTTCAGAGGAGCCACAGCACCAGGGAAGCCACACCATCTTAATGCAGTTACACCAGCGTAACAGCATCATCCCACAGGCGTCTGCGACAGTTGCCACGGTCCAGGTTTTCCTAAGGCCAGACCATCACACCTCGCAGCTCCCCTTCCCAGCGTCGAGAGTTTTGTGTTAAAAGCCAAGCCACTGACCTCTCTGGTTCCCTGCACGGTTATTTTCCCCTTGGGAAAGCCCTCTCCGCAGCCAGCCCAGCCTCGGCGGACACTTTAAACAGCTGAGCTGCAAATGTGGGTTCCCCCCCCCCTGCCCCCCATGCTACAGGAGAGGAAAGAGGGGAGCGGCTGGGGGCCCCGGGGGGGGGGGGGGGGGGAGCACGGGGCGGCTCCCTAGGGGTGCCGGGAGAGGCGCGCGCCTTTCCCATGGAGGGATGCACCAGACCTGGGTGGGTGTTTTAAATATCAAACAGAAGACCTAAAAAGAAATAAAAAAAATATTCCCAGGAGTGCTGAAGTGGCTCCTGTGACACTCCTGCCAGAACATTAATATTTGCCAAAAATCATTTGTCTTTAATCAGTCGCAGCAATATATTTAGTTTTCTGTCCGTTCTGTATCTATCTTTATTACCTTGGGCCACTTCAGCTCAGGAGCCTGCTCCTCGGTGCTCTGCCAGGGACCAGCACCCCGGGAGGATGCAGGGGCTGGCGCAGGTGGTACCCCAGGGAAGCGTCCCCAGGGACCCCGTGCTGCAGGAACAGGGGGAGCCCTGAAAGCAAGGTGCTGCAAGAGAAGAAAAAAAAAAAAGGATATTTGTCAAACGACTCAAAGCTTGGTGGTGGATCCATTGGAGAAGATGTTTAGTTAACTTCTGATCTGAACCAAAACAAGTTACTTTTTCCTCCCAGCCCCATCTAAAAGTAACCGTCTCCGCAAGAGGAGTTCCCAGGGAGAGCTGGTGTCTTACAAAGCCGGCATCAGGGACCAGAAAGCACACCTTCCCTGGAGGGTTTCTTCATGATTTCCCATGGGTAGATTGCTGCATTTTGGGCAATAGCTCACTTGAGGAAAACACATCTGAGGGTTTTAGCCAGCTGCCAAAGCCACTTCTGACAGATTTGCCATGCCATCCCTTGGGGACACAGGTTGAAGTCCTCCCCATCAGCACACAGACCTGCTCCGCTCCAGGATGCCCTACAGCAGGGGGGCTGTGAACTCCGGAGGAGGGTCCTGGGCTCCACCAGCATATGGGGAGCCTGTGGGGTCTCATGTCCTGTGGGGAGAATGAGAAGGGTCTCTCCAGGGAGCCCCAGGCCCACAGACCTGCCCGAGCTCCCAGCCGTCAGATCCTCACCGTCAGGCAGGCTGAGGGACCCGGGGGGAGCCCTGCGCATGCGGTTTGTGATGTGCCACCACAGCCCGAGATGAGGCCTCCAAGGGAAATGGGGCAGGAGCTAGGCTAGAAACCTTGCATTTCAAGTATTTTCATGAAGGAGGCTGAATGCTGCAGGAGGAGCTCTCTAAAGCAGCCTGGAGATGCTCTACCAGGGCAGAGCATGACATGAGACCGTGTGCATGTCGGTGACTCTCTCCTGTCTCTCCCCATCTCTCCCACACTCCCACCCAGCAGGTTTCACAGCCCTCTGCGTAGGATGGAGAGCAGGAGATGGGCATGAAAGCAGGGAGACACCATGGCTTGTGTCCCTTGGCTGGGGGCACAGCCCTGCTCCGCTCCAGCAAACCAGCCTGTGGTTTGGTTACACAAGGCAGGTGGACTTCCAGGAGGCGGAGGGTGCAGAAGAGCATCCCTGTGTTGCAGAGCATCCCTGGCCCGTGCTGGCCACCGCATCCACTGCAGGATCCCTGGCACCAGGGCGGGGTGGGATCCTGCACCAGGCCTGTCTCCTGGGGAAAGGCAGAAAGCAAAATGCCCCCCACGTTATTTGGGGAGGGCTGGGGGTGGGGGCAAAGTAACCTGCACCAGCACTAACAAAAGGGGCAGGAGAAATTACCATAATGAGGAGCTCCTGTGGCATGACTGAAATACTGCAATTAACTGAGTCCCATTCAGCTGCAGGGCAAGCTGCCTGTTATTAACCCTTATTCACTGCCCAGCCAAGTGGTTTGATTTGGAGGGAGGGGAGAGGGGGGTGTTTCCAAACACCATCGAGGAGAATCTGAAGATTTAAGTGTCAGACTGTTTCCCCAGGAGGATTGATGGGTGACTCTTGCCCCCGCGCGGAGGAGGGAGCAGGTCTCCATGCAGCGCAGCAGCAGCCGGCTCAGCATGAGCGGGGCAGACCTGCCCAGGACACCATGGCAAGAGGACTTCAGTGCATTGAGGACTGCAGTGCCACCATGCCAGCTGAGGACACAGCTGAGAGGCAGCAGGGTAAGCAATATCAGTGACAAAAGGGACTTCTTCCAGAAGTGGGGAGGTGGCCCGGGGACTGCAGCTGTAGGAGAGCGTTGAGAGGGGCTTTGCAAGGGGAGCCTGCAGCAGTTTGAGTTGCCCCTGCACCCTTCACCAAGCTGCATGGCTGCTGAGAAGCATCATCTCCTCTCTTGGGTCCCTCGTGCCTGGTCCTGCTCCTGGTGAGGGAGCGCCTGGCTCGCTTAACCAGCGCTGGGCAGCACACGGCCCACCAATGCAGCGGAGCGGGGATGCACGAGGCATTTCTGAGCCTACAGAGCACCAGGACAGTCCCCAACGGGAGCGCAGGGCCCAAGCAGGCTTTTCCATTTTGCAGCCAGTCCCTATTAAAACATCCCCCCCCCAAGCCTCCCAGGGCTGGACATCAGCAAAGCCCATTCCAGAGCCCTGCACATCTCCGCCTGGGTGATGCAAGATGACAGCCAGCCGGGTGCCCGGCGCCAGTCAGAGCTTCCCTATCGCAAACCCAATCAATCCAGTGCTAATTTAAAAAGCAACACGTTTGTCCAGCCTCCCTCCTCCAGCCGACAGCTTCGGCATGCTCAGACCAGCCTGCCAAAGCCAGCAAAACCCCGGCAAGCGAAGGGCAGGCGCTGGGCTCCTGCATACCAGAACATCGACCTTTCTGCTGACCGCCTCCACCAGCGGGTTTGGAGACCTGCAGCAGCTCTAACCCAGCGTGCGCAGGGTGGCACAGGCACCAAGAGCTGCAGGAGACCCTGCCCAGGCGGCAGGCACAGACCTGCCCATGGCAAGCCCGTTCCTGTAACAGGTTTGCACTCTTTGTGTGCGCCAATTAAAGGGGTCTCGCTGCCAGCACCGCAGCTGGGGCCCAGAGCTGGCCCCGCACGGCACCTCCTGCCTACGTGCAGCATCGCCCACTTGCAAAGCCAAACCAGCTCCTCTCCCCGAGGAGGGCGGCGCACAAATCCCGGAGGACGGGCCGGAGGAAGAAAATCCAGCCCCAACAGCCCCTCAGTGCCAGCCCTCTGACCCAC
>NW_008825429.1:4195625-4198681 GCF_000699105.1 Pygoscelis adeliae
AGCCCCGCCGTGCCCGCCCTCTGGGCCCCGGCCAGAGCCTCGGCAGGCCCCCGGCTGGCCCGCCTTCCCCCCTCCACTCCCAGGCTTCCTCCCAGAAGATGCTCCAAAGCTGAGCAAAACACCTATTAAAGTAATGCTCCAGCCCAGTGAGGAACAGCACCGCTCTGCCCCTTGGGTGCTCAGGGAAGCAAGCAGGGATCCTGCCCGGGGAGTGTCTAGCTTCCAAACCCCATTTCACTTGCAGAGGCAGAGCTACGAAAGGGTGAAGACTCCAGCTGACCAGGTTTCTTGTTGTCCTGGTCTGACCCACCTGAGCCCACCCAGCCACGCCGGCTCTGTAGCTGTACACGAGCACAAGACCAGCGGTTCCGATGCTGGCAAAGGTCCCAGCTTGCTCATGTAGTTCAGGGAACAGCCCAAATACCGTGCTGCCCAGATGAGAGCCCTGGGGGAACAGACTCCGTGTCCGCTGTGCTGCTTGTTTAAGGAATACCTCAACACCGACTACAGTACTTACCAAATGAGCCAGCAAACCCAGCAACGCAGTGCAACGCCCACAGACTTTGCTGGAGACACCACAGATATTCATCAGTGATTTTATAATCGCTGTGAGGCCCACCAAAACCACCCGGAGGCATCAAGGAGCATCTTCCAGCCACCAAGCCCAGCCCTGTGCATCCCCCACCCTGGCTAACACCACCAAGAAACCTGAAGACCCGAGACCTGATTGACCCTGCAACGTTTCTCTTCCTACCCAGTTCGTCCTGCGGATATTCGGAGAGTCCGTCTGAGATGAGAGAAAGACCATCAGGAGATGGAAAGCCTACACCAGAGCTCAGGGCTTGCACGCAAGGCCCAGCGCTCCCCTCGGTTGAACTCCTAGCCCAAACCGATGGGCAACTGTAGTTCAGCTCACAGGGTGATCACAACCAAGAAACAAAACCCGGAGTTAGAATATTCATGACCAAGCCGCACGCTTAAAACAGTCAGGAAAGGTTTGTTGAATACATTCAAATAATTAATACATATGAGAACATTGTAATTCCCTCTTTGCTGGTCCACAAACAGAAAGAAGCTAAATTCATTAGATTAATATTTGTTGAGACTTATTAGTTTAGCTCTAATTTCATGATCAGATGGCATATTCGGGAAGTTGAAAGGCAAGCTCTAAAGATTCATTGAACCTAAACCATGGCATTAAAGAGCAAGCAATTTAAAATTTTTCCAAGAAGAAAGTCCGTGCCCAGTTGCTGGTTTGCTTTTAACACCGTTCTCCCACCAACTGGGAAATCAGCCACTTTTCTTCCTTACCCAAGCTCAGGCCAGGGCTCAGGCTTTTTAATATTAAAGGCAATAAACGGCTCCTCCAGCTGACTCGAATGTGGGATGCTCAGTGGGGGGAGTCAATACTGGATCCCTCCCTGAGGTGAGCTGGCGAAGCGCCTTGGCCAGGCTCGGGGTGGTGGAGCTCCCATGCTCAGCTGATGGAGCATTTCCCAGCCTCTGTCAGTCTACAACATTTGACCTAGCAACTGCCATTCATAGAATCATTAAGGTTGGAAGAGACCTCTAAGATCATCGAGTCCAACCGTCGACCCAACACCACCATGTCCACTAAACCATGTCCCTAAGCGCCTCATCTACCCGTCTTTTAAATACCTCCAGGGATGGGGACTCCACCACTTCCCTGGGCAGCCTGTTCCAAGGTTTAACCACTCTTTCAGTAAAGAAATTTTTCCTCATGTCCAATCTAAACCTCCCCTGGCCCAACTTGAGGCCGTTTCCTCTCGTCCTTTCGCCAGTTACTTGGGAGAAGAGACCGACCCCCCCCTCGCTACAACCTCCTTTCAGGTAGTTGTAGAGAGCGATGAGGTCTCCCCTCAGCCTCCTTTTCTCCAGGCTAAACACCCCCAGCTCCCTCAGCCGCTCCTCAGCAGACTTGTTCTCCAGACCCCTCACCAGCCTCGTTGCCCTTCTCTGGACACGCTCCAGCACCTCGACGTCCTTCTTGTAGTGAGGGGCCCAAAACTGAACACAGTATTCGAGGTGCGGCCAAGGAGTCCCCACCCACCGCAACCAAACCATCTCCTGTAGGTAGATAACGAGAGCCAGGCAGTGCCGGAGCCTTCTCCAGGGAGTCAGCCTTCCTGGAACGGGGTTGCCTCCTGGTTTTGATGGTGGCCTTCTCTGCACACCACTTGTAAGACCTCAGAAGAAGGTCCAGATGCTTTTAAGTCACCTTCTAATTGAACTGGATGAGCAAGGCTGCTCCAAGTGGTGTCCTCGGCAGCCGAGAACCAGAGTGAACTACAAGCCCTTTGCACCAGGAGACAGCAGCAAAGCAAAGACCTTGCACCCGAGTTGAGACTTTCCTGCATTTCATTACCACTACCTGGAGACCTCATTCAATAAACCCAATAACTGCAGTTTCGGCATGACAGGAACACAAACCACGGCTGCCGACCCCACCTCAATCTCAGCTGCTCCATGTGTGAAATCTTCCAAGCCCCTGGACCCCGGCAAAATATTTCATCACGAGGAAGACTTTGTACAGCAATGAGGACTTCACTGCATGCGTCAAGGAGCTGGAAAGAGCAAGAAATGCCCAGTGTACAGTTGTCCAGCACGATTCCTGCCCCAAACAGCTCCTCTGAACAGGGCTGGATGCTGGAGAGCCTACCTGGGCCGTGGTTTGCAGGTGGTGGGGAGAACCTGGACCCGTCCCCGAAGGCAACCTGGGCCCATCTCTCTTGGGAAGGGCGCTCCACTTGGAGGTAATAACATGCATCATTCCCTGCTCCTTAAGGAAACTTTTAGGGAGGCAGAATTGATTCTGAAGCGTTATTATCTTAATTAGAGCGCACATTTGCCACCACTGAAAGAGCCAAGGGCCAGGTTCTCAGGCTCTTGGTGCCTTTGCACCAGCTGGGAACAACCCCAAAACTCAGGTGATGCTGTCGCTGCCGAGATGCCAGCTACCTTCCCAGGGCTCGGATGCAGCATCTTCCTCCCACGCCGTGTTTGTTCTGGCCTCAAGCTCCCTCTTCGCCCGGCTG
>NW_008825429.1:4199347-4202058 GCF_000699105.1 Pygoscelis adeliae
AGAGTTCAGAGCAAGCTCCTGTGCCTGCCCCACTCTGCCGTAGCCTTCGCAGGGGACCTTCCCTCCCGAGAGCATCTCCCAGCACATCTAAAGCAGGATGTCCTACAGGATCCTGCACCGCAGGAGGACACCGCAGCTTCCTCTGCCAGGGCTTCACAGCCTGCCCCATGGCAGGGGCGAGCACTGGGGGCCATCCAGGTAAGGGACCCACGGACGCCTTCTGGAGCATGGCTGTTCCTCTACTCCACGGTGTTCCCCTTGGAGAGGCTCACCTCGATGGTGGCAGCTCAAAGCCATCGCCCTGTGCTGCGAGAGCTGCCCATGGGTCTGTTGGAGGAAAACGAGCAGCGCATGGAGGAAGATCACCTTTGCACAGAGAAACTTCTGGCCTGAGATACCTTCCATCTTCCCCCCCAGTTAGGCTGGCCCACGAGTGGGGCTCCTGAGCCAGCTCCAGATTCACAGCTACGTAGCCAGGTTCTCCCAACCAGCCCTGCTCCCAGCAAAGCTATGGAGCCCGGGTCAACTCTCTTCACTACTGCCTTGTAAAATGACATCCAAGAACCACTTGGTAATGATCTACAAACTACCCAACCAAGCAGAGCCCCCATGCCCCTTGCACAGTGCCGCGGGGGAGCAGGTTGAAGCAGTTAGACATCATCAAATCATCAGACAGTTTTCACCAAGGTCACAACCATGTTGAGCCAAGAGCCCATCTGACACAGCCAGGTAAAACAACCACCAAAAGACAAGGAGAACAGTCACCGTAAAAAGAGCACCGACACCTCACACAGCATGAGCGAGATCATAGCCACCACATGCATGCAAGAAGCCTTCAGCCCCATGGGCAGAAAGACCTCATCCCTCTCCAACTCAGCACCTTCTGCTTGACGTGGCGGTCACTCCGCTCGCTCTTGTTGCCGCCATCGTGGCCAGGACATGCTGCTTCTCCTTGGAGCACCAACAACCCAACTCAACCCCGGCAGACTATATAAGTTTCAGGTGCCGCTCATTCCCACAGCTTCTGAAGGCATTGCCAACTCATTGCAGCCAGCTGTGCTGCTTTGGCCCTCCTCCAAGCTGTGGCTACCGGTGAGGTCCACCTCCACCCCCACAGAGGTCCGTCCTTGCCTCCAGCTCCCAAAGGCCAGGCTGGTCTACGTACACCGTGGTCGCCCGATGAACCTTTAGGGAGGTCTTGCAACGGCTCTGAGCTGAGCCAGGTTCAGCACGGCCGTGGCCGTCACATGCCAGCGAGGATTGCCTGCTGAGCTGCTGGGAATTTGATCCTGGGGGAAAACAGTCCTGTTTCCACAGCCCTGGAAAGGGTTTGGCCAGGAGCCAGTGATGGTCCAATGACCCCAGGGCAAAATTGGGGTGTTTTTATGATTATTCTGCTGCAACTTAGGGGCGCTGGAGGGGATAAGCTGTGCCCGGTGGTTGGGTTTCAGGCTGTTTCCTACAGGAGCCGATGTGACCACACGTGCTGTGCCTGCCCATCTCTCACACCACCCCAACAGTCCCAATTCCCCTATTTTTAACCCCGTTTCCCTGCATCCCGCTGGAAGGTGACGGGGGGGGGGCCCAAAGAGCCAGGCCTGTGGTGGTGCCGTCCCTGTGGTCCCCGGGCGCCGCCGCGAGCCCACGTGCACTGTCCCGCATCCCTCCCTCCATCCCTCCCTCCATCCCTCCATCCATCTGCCAGGTGCCTCGGCTGCCTGATAAACTCCTAATGAACCTCCCAACACTGCCTCTTCCCAAAGAATAAACCAGCCCTGGCCCAGGCGGTTAATATTTAACTGAATAAGGGCCATAAATATGGAAAATGGGACTTTTAATTAAATAAGCAGCTTTTAAAAGGGCCCTTGGGCCGAAGAGGCTTTTGTTTAAATATGATTGATTTGACATGTCCTTTCCCTCCCGCTTTCTCTCGCTCTCTCCCTCTCCTGCTCGATACAGGGACGGGAAGCAGGCTGGTGCATCACGGTCCTGCTGCGGGACCCGCCACCCGGCCTGCACCCAGCCAAGCTGCCTGCTCCCCTGCCTGCTCCCCCAAAACCTGGCTGTGGCATCAAGACGCAGGTTTGGGAGCGTGGGAGCACCCGGGTGGGTACGCAGACAGGGGCAGCCCTTCAGCTCATTACGGCTCATCTGATTTTTAAGATCTAAATTGGAGCAGGTTTCCCCCAGCTGCTGAGCCGTCCTTACCCGCCCCAGCTGGTGATACCCACCCTTGTAGCACCCTGGGCCAGGATCGGCGCTCTGCCGTCCACAAAACTACGTGGTTTTCCCCATGTAGAGCACGGCGGGTCCCTTACAGAGGGGATGGAGGGGAAACTGAGGCAGGGAGCAGGGAATGACCTGCCAGGTCAGCAGCACAGCCAGGGGAAGGGACTTCACCCAGTGCTTTGGGGCCAGATTCATCCCCCCAGATTTCAGCACACACACACAGACTTTGGCTGCAAAGGTGCAGTAAAAACAGGTCTTAATAGCTTTGCTGTTCTTTGACATTTGGGTTTTACTCGCTGTAGCAAGCGGCACTAATTACTTCTTAGTTACCCAGGCGTCGCGGCGAGACTGGAGCAGGGGGTTTATGGAGTGCCACGGGCTGCCGGTGGGCACTGGGACGTTTCCAGGC
Source organism: Pygoscelis adeliae (assembly GCF_000699105.1). Lineage (NCBI taxonomy): Eukaryota > Metazoa > Chordata > Aves > Sphenisciformes > Spheniscidae > Pygoscelis > Pygoscelis adeliae. The sequence continues at coordinate 4,201,986 of NW_008825429.1, forward strand.
CTGGGAAGACCCAGGGGAGGTGTTGGGACACGGGTGGCCCTGTCCGGACCGGCAGCATCACCCCAGGCAGCAG
>NW_008825429.1:4202076-4203559 GCF_000699105.1 Pygoscelis adeliae
CGCCGGCGGAGACCCACCGTGCCCCCCCCCGACCACCGGGAGCATCTCCAGGCCGTCAGAGTTGGCTCTTTAAGAACCAGGAGTGGGGTGAAATAATGGGAGGCTGAAGGTCAGAAATTATTGGGAAAAGATGGGAAGACTGGGAAAAGGACCAAGCAGGATCGTCGCTACATCACGGTATAAACCAGAGCTGCAAGAGGATGCAGCATCTGTCCCCGGCTCGATGGGGACACAGAGAAGGTGGAAAAGGCACCAAAGAGCAAAAAGGATGGCCCCAAAACTGAAAGGCCTTGGGGTGAGGGACAATTGCAGACTCTCAGCTGGTTTGCTCTCCTTATTTTCCACCCGTGGTTCTCGCCCATCCATCCCCTGTTGATGCCGTGGGCCTCAGGCTCCCTTCGCTCAGTGCAGCCACGGCAGGTTTCAGCCGAGAGAGCACACAGTTCATTATCTCCACAAACAACTCGGGGGAAGCAAAGTATTCCCTGGGCCTGTTGCTTCAATGGGATTTCACCGGTGAAGATGTGGAGATGGGGGGGGGAAAAAAAGAGCGCGCTGACTTGGAAAAGAGCAGGTTAGGCTCCACTTCGCTTCTGGGTGTCCTCAGGCATGAAAATGCCCATCCATAAGGTGTCCAGAAGGACGGTGTCCTCAGTCTGGAGTCAGACTGTGTTGCTGGTGGGACCTTCTCCCCCAGAAACCGCAGTGAAAACCCCTTGAATTAGTTGGTGAGATCACAAACGCTTGAGGCAACCACAGCTTCCCGCTGGGTCTGAGCATCCCCAGGGGCGACACCACTCATGGACGGTGCCCGGGTCCAAAGTCTGCTCAATGGTGGGGTCACCAAAGGTCTTTGGGAGCAGGCACGACTCGTGTCCATCGGCGGTGCCACAGGGAGAGCTGCTCGCCCTGCGGGTCCCTTCCAGGCACCATGGCGTAACTGCGGGTCCTCTGCGACACACGGAACCCGGTGCAAGAGGACGGGCTTCTGGCTAAATCGAACCTTGTGTCTTAACGTCACGCTTTCAGCGGGTCACACTTCCCCATGGCACGTAGTCTGGGTTCCCCGTCTCAGATGTCAACCTCCAGCCAACATCCCTCCCGGAGGACAGCCTTCTCCTGAGCTGCCTTCCATCTACAGTGATGCACCCTAATTCTTCAGACACATCACTAAACATCTTGTATTTTCCCTTCAAAGCATGCAAGGCACCGTCTAGACGAGTTAGTGATGAGCACACACGCTGCACCCCTCCCACGGCACCAGTACAGAACAAACAGCTCCTCTCCTCCAAAGCATCCTCAGGCACCTCCAGCTTCTGGTGCCCTCTCTAAGACACTGCAGAGAGTCCTAATTTTTCTCCCCCTGAAATCCAGGCACGTCTCAGCCCTGGTGCACAGCTTTCCACCAGTGAATCCTGGTGTTCCCTTGATCCTTGGTGCCTAAAATCACATTCCCCGAGCCCCTCCCCTCCGGGTGCCAGCG
>NW_008825429.1:4203588-4205067 GCF_000699105.1 Pygoscelis adeliae
TGGAAGGGGCAGCTCGGTAGATGGAGCCGGTGGACAGACCCCCTTCCTGGGCAGGGGTTTCCTGGCTCTGCCCCTCTCCTGCTAGAGCCAGCCGAGGATTTTAAGGTTTTCCTTTTAATGCTTGAACAACCTGTTTGAAAAGCAGAGCCCACACCTTTCCCAGCTGGCTCCCAGTTAGAGGAGATGGGAGAAAACTATGGTCCACATTTGGGTCAGACAGGGGTGTCCTGGATGTCCCTGAGCCACCGAGTCCATCACACACGGTCCCCTGCTGCAGCTGCCGGCGTGAAACTCGGCGCTTGGTCCTCAGCAGCACGAGGGCATCGCTCCTCCGAGTCCCGCTGACTTCGGTGGATGCTGTGGATGCTGATGCCGAGGGGGTCCCAAGAAATCCCGCCCCAAACCGCAGCCAAAACCCCAGGCCAGACCAACCGAAACGCTCAGCCCCGACAGAATCAGTGGCATTTTTTGGATTCAGGCTCAAATTAACGTGAGAAAAACAATCCGGACACACAACCCGGAGAGATGCCTCACCCCGGGAGGTCTGATGCCGCAGGCAGATCTGACCACGGGGCTGCTCCTGGGGACATGAGGCAAGAGGCAGAGCTCGCCCCGGCAGTGCAGAGAGGTTTTTGTTTTTTTTTTAAAGGTATGCGGATCTCAAAAAGGAAAAAAAAAAGAAGAAAAAAAAGGCCCTGTGTTTGCAGCCAACACGTGTAATCTGTTGCAGCCCTTGTCAGACAAAACAGTTTTGCCGTAAGACAGCGATTCCCAGAGGGGAAAGGGGCGAAGTGAAAATACTTTATCAGCTGCGTACATATGTAAAGCGGTACCCTGGTTGAAAAGCAAAGCCTCAAAGCCGGGAAGGGAGAGACGGGAGGCGATTGCCTGAGAGCGGGGACAGAAATGACACAGGCACAAAGCCGAACGCAGCAAACCCCAGGCCTCCCTCCTAAAATATGCTTATCTCCCTATCGGACCAAAATAACTACCTAGCTGTGGTGAATATTTCTTAAACAAATCCAAACAGACCTGAGATGTGACTCAGTTTGGAAAACTCCTAAAATATATGCGTGGTTTTTAATGTACAGAAATGATTATTTAATTCAGACATTAAAAGCAGGTTCCGCCAGGGTCCCTGGGGTCAGCAGGGGAAGCGTTCATCTCCCCAAGTTTCTGTGCCACCAGGTTGGGCGGTTTCTGAGCTGAGGGGAGTCACGTTCCTGCCCGGATTTAAGAGGAAAATCCTCGGGCAGGAGCCGCCAGCAGACAAGGGCTCTTCCTCCCGCTCTGAATTCAAGGTCTGTTTAAAAGGCTGGGAATACCAAGACCTGGACGCGTGGCATAAATCAGCCCTCGGGTTCACAGGGCGAGTGGACTCCGCTGGCAACAAGTGCGCTGGCTGCCGAGTCCCCGGCGGAGGCTTCCCCCTCTCCATCCATCAGCGAGAGACCTGAGAAGATGGAAAAAAAACCAATG
>NW_008825429.1:4205151-4212408 GCF_000699105.1 Pygoscelis adeliae
TGCCTGGCTCCTTCCCGGGCACGGCCGGCTCCTCCAGCGGGATGGAGAGCCTGGGGAGGGGATGAGATGCCGGGGCGATTCCTGCCAATACAGATGCACACAAGCGGGAGGAAGGTAAGAAACGGGATGGGGGGAGGAAGAGGAGAAAAGAAAGGCGAGAGAGAGGAGAAGAAAGGGAAGGAGAAGAGGCGGCGGGGGGAGAGGGAAGGAGCACGCGTGCGTGCCCATCTGGGCGATGCATCACATTGAAATCGTCCCGCATTAAAAATTCACCAGCCAGTGAATTTTCAAGGGATTTGTAGTAATTAGATGACAAAATGCTGGCAAATCTCAGGCTTGCCAAAGATGTTACTCAGGGGTCAAAGACTCGACACTTTTGGCTGGGTAATTTGTAAGTGTCAATCACACTCAGCCATCAGAGAGAAAGGAGAGATCTAACGGCTGAATCCTAACGAAGTCCGAGGCTCCTGCCTGCCGTTGCCCTCGCCGCCCCCCCCTCCCGCCTCCCGCAGCCGCACTCGCTGCCGGGTGCACGGGGCTCCAGGCACAGCAGCTGAAACACGGAGTGGGGTGGGTTTGGGGCTTTTCTATTTTTTCCCAACGTAAAAAACCCAAAAAACTTCCCAGCTTTCATTTTTCAGCCCCGATTTCTGGTGGGAGGAGCGCCTGCCCTGGTTTGCAGCTGCCCGGGGGCGATGTGCCTGTCCCGTTTATCCTGCCGGGGGCTGGAGGGGGGCTAGGATGGTGAGCTGTGACCCCCCCGCCAGGGCGAGCCCTCCGCAGCCCTGCATCACTTCTTCTGACATGTGCTTAAAATTGCTCCAGGGACAGTCCGTCCTCCTGTTTCCCGGGGTTTCCTTAGCTCAGGCTGACACACTGGGCTGGGTTCGGCCGAAAATGAAATTAAAACAGCTCCTGCCTGCAATCTGCCCATTTCTGCCTCCCCATCGGGTGTTACGGAGCCTTCGGAGCCACCAGCACCACATCTCTGCCTGGCTCGGCTCTGTTGAAATAACCTGGGTTAATTTAGACACCGGTGGGATGCTCCCAGCCCCAGGGGGGCGGCAGGGGCAGGCGAGGGGGTGGCCGTGCCACCGGAGATACTTCATCGGCTTGGAAATCAGACCACAAAATGCAAAATCAAAGCTTTACCCAAAGTGCCACAAGAGATCTCGGTCCCGGCCATACACTAAGTCTCCGGCGTGGGGCTCAGGCAGGGCTCAGCTTTGCCGAGGCTCGGCAGGAGGGATGGGGCTGAGGTTAAGCCTGGGCTTTGCTGCCGGGTTTCTCGGGGCAGGGTGGACCCCGCAAAGGCAGGGTATGGCCCCATGGGGAGGGCTGCCCAGAGGCCTAGTGCATGGCTGGGACAGAGATCTCTCGTGGCGCTTTGGGTGAAGCTTTATTTTGCATTTTGCGGTCTGATTTCTAAGCTGAAGTAGAAAACCCTTGGACTGATCAGAGGGCAGCACCCAAGCACTTCTCCAGCCCCATCAGCATCAGCGAGACGGCTGCTAACACGGGCTACGCTTAACTCCGAAAAGATTTTAGGTCACCAAATGCGGGAGAGGCAGGAGCACGATTTCCTCTCCATCTCTCGTGGCTTATAAAGCTGTCCTCATTACACCTGCTAAATCCCACCTCCGGTTTTGGGCCGTGAGGGACGGTTTAAGCTGTAGGGAAGGGCCGGAGGGACACAGGGGGGGCCTCCGGCCACCAGCTCTGCAGTGCTGCAGCTGCTGGGGCATTGAAAGCATCCGTCATACCCACAGGAAAAACACTCCGCACACCCCAAAACCATCTTCCAACACACTCAAATAAGCCAAGTCACAGGACAAAAAAAAAAAGAAAAAAAAAAAAGGAGGTTGGTTTGCTCCGTGCCACCCAGCGTGCTAAAATTTGGGAGCGTCCTTAATCCAGTGGCACAGGGAGGGGAGAGGTGGTGAGGGGGAGCGGAAGGGCAGGAGGAAAATCGCCTTTGGCCAGGGTTGCTGCGGTTTATTTCGAATCCATTGCGATTCCGTGCTGTAGGACAGCGGGACTGTAATATCTGGTAACTCAGCCAAGCGGCAGCATGGTGCTCTCCAGCCATTGCGCTGCCCTATATAAGGGAGCTAAGGGGACCGTAAAAGTGGCTGTAGGTTTCTCCTCAATTTAAAAAGTCATTTAGCAGCTGCAAAACACCGCCTGGCAACAGCCGGCCCTCGGAGGGGCATCCTTCCTTCAGCTAATCAGCTGCATTTTGAGCTTCTATTCTGCGTATTTAAATAGCCCAAATCACAGACCGAGATCTGCAGAGGTGCTTTCCCATTTTTTTATTTATCTTAACTTTATCTAACATCATCTTAAGATGCTGCCAGAGGAACACTGGTTGGGAAGCAGCAGCTGATCTGCGGTAGGGAAGGACCCTGTGACCTCCCGAGCTCCCGTTGCTGCTGCTCCGTCCGGGAGCCGTTTCCCACGAGCAAGGGGGGCCCGTGGGGCAGCACCTCCTCCCCATCGGAGCCTGCTGCCGGCAGATGAAGACCGACAGCCCACCTCACTGCGCCTGAACGCAGCTCCTGCTGCTGCCTCGCTTGCTCTCGCAGGAGAAAATTAAACAGCAGACAAAGCAAAATCTGATTTTTAGTTGAGTGAAAATGAAGAAAACCTTTTTTCCCCCCCCATCACCTCTCCTGACACATGCTACAGACAGCCCTCTTGCTTTCCTACTCTTACTTTCCCCTTGATAGGCAGCACCGTGTGTGCAACTGCTGTCCCGGCAGCTTTGCTAAGCCCTGAGCTGGGGACATCACACGTGGGGACGTGATGACACCGGCTCCGTACCCTCCGGTCCACGTGGGCTGCAGGGCAGAAGTGCTGGCAGGACGACGCACAGGCCGGGCACGCTAATGCCCATCAGCCCAGCACGGTCCCAGGGCTGGAAGAGAGAGCTGAGTCTAATTACGTGGCACTGATTACGGGCTGTGGAACGTAGGGATCCGTGCTCCTGCAGGTCCAAGCCTGGCCGCCGCTGCCCCGCGGCAGGGGAGGTCGGATGCCGTCCCTTCTCCGGGGTCCTTCCCCGTCACTGCTCTCCGGTTTCCCCACTCTCGGGCTGGCATCGCTTTCCGTATTTCACCAATTCAGGTCACACCGTGCACGCACCCGCCTCAGCCAACATCTGTTGATATTCTCTCTGCCTCCCTTCCTAGCTCCAGTTTGGGGTGAAAGCCTCCCTTATTAGCCAATTTGGATATCCATTTACTGTGAATTACTGAGCCTGATTATTATTCATGAATGGCTAAGTCTGAAATCTCAAGCCCTGCCATGCGATTTCTCTCCCTCTCCGATGCATATATTTAGGGAAAACAGGAGGCAGCGTGCCTCAGTCATACACAGCCGCGCTCCGGCGAAAGGAAAGCTGCATGCTGCCTCCTCGCTCTCCTGTTTTATTTCCCGGCGAGGAAGGTGGTGGTGGAAGCTGGAAGGTGGTGGTGCCGCCCAACACTGGTCACGGTGCGACCCGGGGTAAGGTCCAGACACGCCGTAATATTAAGGAGAAGCTCGTGCTCCCCAAATCCCGAGCAAATCTGCAGCCAGCATCCCAGTCAACCGTCCCCATGGGCGGCTGCAGCCCAGGGTGATGCCAGTTTGCTGCCGTCCCCTTCCACGATGGGGTCCGGCTATCGGGAGTCACCTTGGCTGGGGCTGAGCCCGGCTGATCCGTGGCAATCGGTTACCCAGCGGCAACTCGTCCGATCCCTTAGACACAGTCACAATATTTTAATGCTGGCTGCAGGGAAGGTAAAGGAGGTTTCCGTGCGAGGCGGGGAAACGATGGGGCAGCAGCAGAGGCATCCCTTGGCTAATCCTCCGGCAGGGGAGAAGCAAACGGGGTTTGCAATTGCAAAGGGCTGGTGAAAGGAGGAAGGGAGACAATTAGGAGCAAAAGAAAAAGCCCCGACTGCCGGTTAAAACAGGAGTTTGCAGCGCACCTGCACACCCGGCAGGGAGCCGGGCTGCTCCCGGCAGGGATGCGGGAATGGGCACGGTGCACAGCTGCTTCCACCTGTAGGTCTGCACTGTGCTTTGCAAATGGGGAAACCGAGGCAGCGAGGGAAGGTCTCCGCAGGAGAGCATTGCTCCACCAGCAGCACGCCCGCCTTCGCACTGCTTCTTCCATCTCGAGGGAGCAGCAACCGAAGCACTGTTTTTTTTCAAGCCGAAACCCTTCCTGCGTGTTTCCTGCCACATCTTGCTCAGGAAGACAACTTCAAGCATGCACAGACACCGCACTTACTGCCTCTGCGAGCAGACAAGCGAAGCTGGTAGAGTTGCCAGGGAGAAGGGGATGGCTGCCAACGCCAACAGGCAGACAGAAAGGCTTGAGATCCCAGAGCTCCTGCCTGGAGCCAGCAGCTGGGCTGGAAAGCAGCAAGCACGACGCAGGGGGACGTGAGCTATTCCTGCAGCCCTGGCAAAGGGCCGGCGAATGGCATCTACGGTGCTTGCTGCGAAGAGGCAGGCTTGCTTGGCCCTTCGGCGCTTCCCAGAACCCCGCTCCGTGGGGCACACCTGGGAGGAAGACTTTGCAAAGGCAGGACGGGACTAAAAAGATGAGAAGAGCTGAAATTCATGATCCAATGCTGCAGCCAGGACCAGTGCAATGGTGATGAAAAGAAACCACGAGCAGCTGGGCAGAGGGACGGGGGCACGCTGTAAGCAGCAGCAATTCAAGCCCGCAGCTCGGAAAATCAGCAGCTCACGGAGCGGGATGCTACCTGCCTGTCCATGCCTGCGCCGAGTCCCCTGCCTCCTCCCGTGGGACAGTGAGAAAAACAACACAGATCGTGGTCAGGAGTTTTCCAAAGGCAATAAGTCACTTTGAGCAATCAAGGAGGGCACCGGCGCACAGCCTGGCTCTGGGAGCAGCGGGAGGCATCGCTCGGCAGAGACACGCAGCCCTGGCAGCGGAGGGACTTGCAGCGCCCAGCAAAACCGGGGCCCGTTGGATATTCTCTCCACGTTGACTTGCTTGCTGTCCCCTTAAGTAGATAACAGCCCACACAGGCCTCTGGCAACAGGCAGCAATAAAGTACAGCTAGTTTTACATTAAAACCCGTTAACCCTCTAATTCAGTAAAAAGGCTGCATTTGAATAATATCCTAATCCAATTCCAGAGCCGCACCGGCGAGAGGGATACGGCGGGTGCCCGCGGAACAGCCGCAGCCGTCACGGCTCCCGCCGCCGTCCAGCCCTCCGGGGTCTCGCCCTGGATGAAGCCGTCACAACCTGGCAAGAGCCCACCCACCGGGGCAGCAGGCTTCAACCTGGGGTCTGCAGACCCCACGGGGACCCTGCACCGTATCCCGGGGATGGCAGAAGACAGGACCGAGTGTAAACTACTGGTTTCAGTTCTCTGATGGGGAGAGCATGTGCTTTGCATGAGCCCAGGGACTCCCCAGAGCTCATTTGCTGGAGCCCGAAATAACCCGCGCAGCCCCCAGGACGGTTGTTACCTACAGCTCTTGCCCACAGAGCGATGGGCGACGAGCCAGCCAGGGGCAGAGGCTTGGAGCGGGCTGCTCCTCCTCTCTGCCATCAGCACAGCCTGGATACAACGCACCCACCCCGAAAAGGACACCCAGAGCAGATGAGCATCGCACCCTAAAAGTGTCCAGATCTCCCCAGGGAGCACAGGGCGGCCGAGAGGTGACCGGCACCCACGGTGACACCAGCCCTGCGGTGTCAAGAGCCAGCAAAACGAGGGGGCCAGGGCTACAGCTCATCATAGCCTAATTACAACAATTAGTGTGCGATCATTTGTTATAGATACAACCTTTCTGAATAATAGTTACCGCTAAAAGAAACTATTATCACTCCCGAACAAAACAAGCGTATCGCGATGGTGTTCAGCTGCAGAAGTACCGCCGGGGTTAAGGACCGGTGGGAGGCCATTTCCCAGGTTTAACTACGTGGACAGTTAAGAGAGTTTGCATTATTGTATCATTAGGATTGTTTCAGATCGGGGGAAAAAAAAAAGGCAGCGGGGAGTGATGAATTTCCCGCAGACCTACTTAGGCATTCGTTTTAATTCAGGGTAATTAGCGGGTATATGCTCGTTTTCAGAAAATTCCTGTTCAACCCGCTGTAATTTTAGGGGTGCAATGTGTGGGATTCTCAATACGTAACAAAGAAGTCGAGTCTTTGCTTGTGGAGTAGGAATTAACTCAAACTGTTCTCCAGAGCTGCGATCAGCACTTTCATAATTAATGTACGGGCATATATATATCTGTATACACATACACAGCCCCCCCCGCACACATCAAACAGATTTCCTTGATACCAAATTGCCTGAAAAATTAACCAATGTCAAACTGCTCAACAAGATAAGTATCATTAAGGGAAAAAGAAAATCTTCATTATGTTTGAAGGTGCGGGGAAAAAAAAAAAAACCCTCATGAATGTTTTCTAGCCTGTTTCCAGACCAGGAAATAACATGTTTTAAAACATATCAAAGGGTTAAATTAATTTTCATTAAAATTTAAATTTGAGAAGGCTCCCTCTCTTCTTTCCTCCCTCCTCCCCCTTTGAACGTTTGACTGGCAACCATTTCATATTTCAATCTCGGCAGAACAAATTGAATTAGATGTTGAAACCAAACTCTGCTCTGTTCTCTAAAGCCTACATGCTCTGCTTGCGCTAATCCTTTTCGTCGCCGCTGCAGACCTCAGAGACGCTCAGCAAGAAACCTGCCCCGCCACAAAAGACAATGAAGGGAGAGGGGGGGAAAAAAAAAAACCCCAGGAAAAAAAAAAACCAGGAAAATCCAATCCCAACCTGCAACCCTGCAAAGCTTTGCTTAAATCATGTGCTGGGTGACACACGTGCCTGGAAGGGACCCTGCCTGGCTCCTCTGTCCTCTGTGCCGGCCATCGGCTGCGTTGAGCGCTGCTGGTTGGTCCTTTACCCCCGGGATGCCAAAGTCCCGTCTCCCCACGGTGACCCCCCCCTGCGCAGAGCTGCCCCGGGACCACCGATGGGTCCCACCGCTGCCACCCCCTGTGCCAGCGCAGACGGCAAAGGCAGTGGGGAGCAGCGGAGGGAGCGGGGACGGGAACGCCGCTGGATCAATGCTGAGCAAAAAAAGGAAATGGGCCCCTCACTACAAGAAGGACATTGAGGTGCTGGAGCGTGTCCAGAGAAGGGCAACGAGGCTGGTGAGGGGTCTGGAGAACAAGTCTGATGAGGAGCGGCTGAGGGAACTGGGACTGTTTA
>NW_008825429.1:4212480-4215687 GCF_000699105.1 Pygoscelis adeliae
CTGCCCAGGGAAGTGGTTTAGGCACCATCCCTGGAGGTATTTAAAAGATGTGTAGATGAGGTGCTGAGGGACATGGTTTAGTGGACATGGTGGTGTTGGGTTGACGGTTGGACTCAATGATCTTAGAGGTCTCTTCCAACCTTAATGATTCTATGATTCTATGAAATAAAAAGAGATTTCCCCCCTCACCAAAATGGTGAGCTCGGCACCATTTTGGCTGACCCCCTTTGACAGCGCTGCTCCGACACCCGTGCCTCAGTTTACCCACCCGTCTGCCGAGCACAAACGCCCGCCTGCTGCGGGGCAGGGCGGGTGCACGGGGGCTGCCGTAAGGGATGAGTGTTTTACACTGCAGCCCTGCAGAGGTCCCAAGGGGACACCCCTGAATTTTGGGGGTCTGTCCCCTGAGCCAGCAGCCCCAGGTCTTTCCGACAGCGGGAAAACCCGGTCTTGGGGGCCGGGAAGCCGCTCGGAGGCAGCAGCAGGGCTCTTGAGCTGCACCATGGTTTGGGGGACCGGCACAGGGTGTTACAGCTCTGGGCGCTGAGCCGTAGCACTTGGCCTCCTCCCCGGGGACTGCACCAAGAGCCAAGGAGCCGGCGAGCCTTGAGCCCGCCGGTGCTGAGCCCCAGGCCCCGTGGGAGGACCGGTTTCGGGGAGGAGGTTTGCAGAGGAGCTGGGACAGGAAAACACGTCCGAAAGCACGGGGCTTGCCTGGGCTCCGAGCAATGCTGCCTGTCCTGCCCCTCCTGCACCACTCCATCCCTCCCCACCTCCATCCCTCCACAGCTCCATCCTCGGGCTGGCTGCTGGAGAAGGTGTTAACAGCACGTACACCTGGAGGCATCCTTAAATCAGAGCCGCTCCAAGGGAACAAATGTTATCTTGAGGCGCCGGCACTTAGTGCCGACGCACTGCATGAAGCAGGCAGTTATTTAACCCAACTCGGATTATTCCTGCGGTCACGTAAGCACCTTCCCTTTCATCAGCAGAGCCCCGGCGCTGTGCTCGTGCCCAGCGCTTGCGGCAGCCCGGGAAGGCAGACGTATTAGCAGGGTTATTGGTCGGCTCCAGGCCCAGATGCGTTCGCTATTCAGGCGGCCAGCGGTGTTGTGGGTTGAACGAAAGTCCGGTAATAAGTAAGGTTATGAGCATCCCACTGCTAGGTGTATTGGGCACCACCTCGCAGCAACGGGCAGATATTGCTGAGAGGAAAACAGCCTCTTTGGCAGTAACACGCATCGTGCACGCAAACGCATTCCAGCAAGCGCGGGGCGGCTTCCCGGCACCGATACACAAAGGACAGCCCCGGCTTCCCCCCGGCACGGTGGGCTCAGCGTCACTTTGGATGCATGCACCACGCAGCACCCCAAAAACCAGGGGGGCCCTAGGCCACTTGGATGAGATTTAGGAACCGGCGTCATTTCTGTGGCTGTAAAAGTGGGAGCCAGGACATGTCAAAATCATTCCCTTGGTGGTGTTGAGCAAATACAGCCTTGCTGGAGAAAGCACCGCAGGGACTTTCTCCCCAGCATGAAGGATTTGTCAACCCAGCGCCCCGAGTCACCTCCCCGTGGGCAGTGCGCCGGCGCGATGCACTTGTCTCTTTCGGCCCTGCATGAGTTTCTCAGCACAGGATGGGGTTTCATCACCAGGGAGGTGGGCAGCGAGTCCCCCAGTGGATGGAAAAGGGGGGGCAGAGCGCAGTTCAAAGGGATCTAGGAGCCTCCCTGGTGTTTTTATTGCACTTCTCCAGATGCTGTGGCTGGTGAACAGGTTTCCTACCAGCAATCCAAGGCTTCCACCATGGCCACAAACACACGCAAAGGAGATCCATGAGCCTGTCTCACCTCTCTTGAACCCACGTAGGGTTTGCTAGGCCGTCTCAAAAGGAGGTGGGGGTCTGGCTGAACTGCGCGGTGTTTGACCACAGGGAGGTATTTAATCCTGGCTCCCTCCTGCCAACCTCTGCCGTCCCGCACTCTCCAGCCTCGAGATGCTACTCCAAGAAGACGCGCCGAGGAGGAGCGATGCCAGCCAGGACTCAAGACGGCACGAACTAGACATTGGGGTGCATGGTGCCCTTGGAGGGAGTGAAGCCATGGAGACTGCGGGTGCTAGCAGGGAAAAGGCCTTTGCCAAACTATCTGTTTTGTGGTGGCAGCTGCAGGCTGGTTTCCAAACAGGCGCTCCTTTTTTTCTGGCAGCCTATCTGTTCTCCCCCAACCACAGCGAGGGCCAATTCGTGACTCAACAGCGATTTCTGCCGCAACAGCAGTTCTGCTGGCTTCCCTTGTAGGAAAGCAAACACACTGGGGAACACACAGAAACACAAACAGTGCATGCACTCACTTCGACATGGAGCCTAAACCGAGCCCAAATCTGGGCTGTACCCCCTGAGGCCACGGCTACGAGCCTGCGGGGTGACAGGGAGGAGAGGCAGAGGGTGGAACCCCAGCTCAGAGGCTGCTGAGCCTTTGCAACGTCACCTTCTCCTCCTCCTGGCACTGCCATCCCTGCAGCCCAAGGCATTTTGACCTCTAGGGCCAGCTGTGCCTGCCACGGCCCCACTGCCCCGGCACCCACCTCACCAAATGCCAGGCGGCTGCTAGACGGCCTCATCTTTGTTGCTCTCCTCCTCTTCCAGATGCTCCAGGATTTCATTCAAAACCTCCGATCGTTTTCTCTTCTTTTGGGAGTCTGTCCAGGCCCGGGTGGTAGTGAAGGGGATGCGGGGGAAGAAGAAAAGTAAAGATTACAATCGGGGCCCACGCACAACCGCCTCCAGCTCATCTGCTACCTCCAGCCCCCCTCATCCCCCTCCTGGGTAAAGCCCCTCAACTATTATTGACTTCTCCTCACCAGCCAGGCCGTGGCAGGGCACCGTGGCTGGAGGTGTGACTCCATACCCACCACCCGTGCTTTGGTTCACAGGCTTTGCTGGAAGCAAACGGCCCCAGCGTCCAAACAGGCTCATTGGTGATGCCGACCCTTCCCGTTGACCCCAATTCGCCCATCCGCTGTCCAAGAGCTGTCGCAAGACCAACCTAGACACCAGCCTGGGTTCAGCAAGGCTCTTGGCGGGACACAGACCCACCAAAATCCTTGCTGAGACACAAGATCGCTGCCCGGCCCGGCAGCCCAGCCTGCGTCTCCCACCTCAGCTGGCAGCGGGGGAAGGCGAGAGGCGGGGTGCCCCCCCGCCGC
>NW_008825429.1:4215777-4216661 GCF_000699105.1 Pygoscelis adeliae
CCTGTGGGAGGGCGAGAAACCCCCGGGGGGCTGCCAGCAGGTGAGCAAGCATCCCAACCTTGCATCAGCGCCTGGTGCCGGGGGTGACAAAGCCATTTGGTCCCTGTGCTGAGGGCACAACGTCGGCGCTGCCTCCTCTCCGCTGGGCAAGAAGTGCCCTCTCAGCAGGAGCCGTGGAGCAGCCCCCTCTCACCCTGCTCGCTCCCCAGCCAGCGGCTCTCGTTTGCGAGCAGCACATGGAGAACAGCTGTTTAAATCCTGCTTTCAGACATCAAAAGCCTCGCTGGGTTTCTCAAACAAACAAACATACCATAGGACTAAAGAAAAGGTGTAAAATAAATAAATGGAACAAGCTGTGCATTTTCTTTTAGTATTACAGCTGCTGCGGGAGATAAACAACAAGTAAATGTCACAAAACATCAATACAGAAGAAATTAACCTGACAAAAGCTCACATCCCCCCCCTCCGCCTCCCCTCCAACTCCCAACAATTTTGCATTTCTGGAGTTCCCATCTAATGATTTTATTTTTCAATTAATTCCTTGACAGAGCGCCAGAACCCGCCTCCCTCCCCGCCGGGGGCTGCGGGGACGGGCAGGGGGATGGGGGTGCCAGTGGCCCCCACTCCCCTCCTGGCGCCCACCCTGCCGAGCCTGGGGGAGCTGAGGGGGGGCTGCAAGGTGCCACCCCGAGACTCTCCAGCGGCTCTTCCCAGTTCAATCATCCAAAGGCACAAAGGACAACCCACCCTGCAGGAAGGTGCCAGCTCAGCGGTTCTCCCTCCCCTTTACTCTGCCCTCCCAGCTCCTGCTCCCTCGGCCAGCCTCGCACTCGGGGCTCGGAAACGGCATCAAATGTGGTCTCAGCTCCCAAATCCATAGCAGG
>NW_008825429.1:4216883-4239080 GCF_000699105.1 Pygoscelis adeliae
CCCCCACCGCGTGCTCCAGATTCACCGCCTCAGCCACAGCGCTGCTGGGGAGCACCGGGAGCATCCCCCCATCCGCCCAACGTGAAGGAAAAGGAGAAAAAAAAAAAAATCCCAGGAGGGTGGGGAAGCGAATTGGTTCGACTTCCGTTCTGCCGCTCCAAGCTGGTTAAGGTTTGCCCGCTAACGATCCCATTTGCTTCCTTTAGACAATAGCAAAGCCGGCGGGGGTGGGCCGAGAGGGGGATTACCACGGGATTAGAACGTGGCAGGGTTGCGGATGCCACGCTAATCCTGCAGGGTTTTACTCTCCGGCTACGGCATGTGTTTGCATTAGTTACAGATGCTCCAAAAAAAAAAAAAAAATAAAAAAAAAAAAGAAAAAGAAGAAAGGAGAAAAAAGGGAGCCCAAAAGGCTGGGAGGTGAGGGCGAGCGCGGTGGGTCTGTAATGCAGCTGAGAGGTAAAAGGAGCAGCTTGGGGGTCTGCGGCCAACGGAGGAGCACCTGGGAAAGGTGATGGGGACGGGGATGGGGAAGACTCTTCCCACCCCACCGGGGAGGGCACAAGGATCGGGTCCAGGGTGGAGCATGCCTTCCCCTGCAAACCCTCTGCTTCCAGCAAACAACTGTAAACAAGCAGGGGCGAGCTGCAGTGGGGCTCCGCTGCTTTACACCCACCCACAGCCCTCTGCCGAGACCGGGGGTCTCGCTGGAAACGCTCTCACAACTGAAATACAGGCCAGACCCCGCCTCCTCACTCATCTCTCTTTCATTCGCCTGCCCCGCAGCCTCCGCATCCCCTCTTTCCACCCTGTCCTTCCTATAAAAAAACCCCCACAAGTCATTCCTTCCCCTTCCTGCGTCTTGCAGAAAATTCCCCATCTGTCAATTTAATTCTTTGATCGATGGGAAAGAGCAGGAAAAAACGGCCCAGCACAGCTGGCTTCCCAAGTTAGCCCTGGCAGGATACCGCCAGCCCCGCTGGTGATGGCTGAGTGCAATGTTTGTGAAGCGCAGAGAACACAAGTCAATAGTAATTTAGCTGGATTGGGAGCAAGTACCTTCCCTGCACGGACTGCGAGCTCCCGGGAGAGAGGGAGCGCGCGCGCACGGAGGGTATCACCGCCTCGCTTGCAAGTCTTCTCCCAGCGAGGCTTGCCAGGATGGAGCCACACCGGCAATCGTCGCCCCGTGCCAGGCAAGCGAGGGAAGAAAAGGGGGGATCGAGCTGTTCACAGACCTTTCGTGGGCTGCAGTTATGTGATTGCGGGGATGCAGGAGATGTGCAGGTCTGTACCGGGGCTCTGGATGCGAGCCCAGACTGCTCCCTCCTGCGCAGGGCACAGGTCCAGATCTGTCCCTCGCCCCAGGGCTGGCAAATTCAGCTGCAAGGCACTGGGAACCCTTCATCACTGTTTCGGCGGAGCCAAAATATTCTCCCTGCTGGTTTCAAAGACGTCAGTGATCCTTGTTTTCCAAAGGGATGATCCCCCTTCCCAAATGAGGGCCAGGATGCTGCCGGTGGCAGGTTTCATGCGTCCCTCGCTGCCCTGATGTAGCGTTTGCCATGACCCTGCTCCACGTTATGGGCTGGATTAGAGACCCCAAGGCCAACCATTGGCCAACCTTTCCGTGGCTTCTCCTCACCATGTTACAGTAGGTAAGTCTCTTTATCCACAGCAGCATCAAATCCTCCCCTGTAGCTGGCCAAGCTCTCAGGCTCTCCAGCCACCTTGCAGCAGCAGGTCCCACAGGTTAATAACGCATGGTGGGGTGCAATTAAAACTCAAATAAAGTGGGTTGGTTTTTTTTTTCCTAATATAAGACCCTCCTGCCTCGGGACGAAGAGAAGGTACACTCAGCAACGAGCAAAAAGACTTAAACCTCTTACAGACTGTGCTCAGAGGCGGGAGAGCAAGCGCGGGGTGTAGTGCTGCAGTCCCAGCCATCAGGGCTGGGCTGTGGCTTCGCTCCTGACAGAATTACTGAAGCCATCTCTGGCAGCCGGTGACCACTTCTGGGGTCCTCACTTTCTCTCGGAACATTACAAAGACTCAGAACAAGCCATAAAGAATGACCTGAAAACTACACGAAATGGGAAGGAAGCCTATTCCTTTTTATTGCATCTATTAGACCTATTGAAAAGATGGCTTAGAAGTGGCTTGATTGCCATGACAAACGCCTGCACGGAGAAGAGATTTAGGAGACCAGACCTCTCTTTAACCTAACAAATAACAGCAGAGTGAGACCTGGGAACTGGAAGGCGAATCTCTATAAATGGTGTCTAGAAATAAGGTGCATAATTCTACCTTAGTACAGTGGTAGGAAGTGTCTCTCGCAGCCCAGGTCTAGACTTTACAAAGTATTTCCTTGCTAAGACAAAAATGATGGGGCTGACACTGGAGCTGCTGGGTGAGGGGTTTTGGCCGCTGCTACTCAAGACACCAGCCTGAAAGATCAAGGTGGTTCTTTCAAAGCTGGAGACGCAGAAGTCTGCTGTGACGGCAGCGAGACGGAGCAGGATGAGCTCATTGCTCAAGTCAAACTCGCCATCAAACCTAGGGGAAGGCAGGTCACCGTGTTGTCCCGCTGGACCTGGGTGATAGCAACCCCCCAGGCCTTATGGCAATCTTCTCACCCCCTGTGAGCACTCTGCAGCCTCTCCTGCACACAGATCCACGACATGCTAACTGTGGAAACACCTGTACATCACTGTTGTGCCCACAGCAAACCAAGAACTGCACAGAAAAGAGGAAATGGAAGAAGAAAAAGAAGGAGCCTTTCAAAAGACTTGAATTCCAATTGCACAAAACTTGGGAGGAAAGTGTCTGAAAGCCCCGTGAGATGGGCAGTCTCAGTCCTTTGTCCTGCTTTAACACTTTCACCTCTTCTGGTACGTGCAAAGTCCTCGGCACGCTCCCTGGTTGCTTTTATTTCTGTGCAATAACCAGGAAAAGGGCCAGGAGCAGCAGAGACCACGTGTCACCCTGTACCGGTGGCACAGCACTGCCGACACGGCTTGACACAAACACACGCCGCCGCTACAGCAAGACCAGCCTCTCCGAACAGCATGGGTGGCTTGTGGTGTTGGAGGTCTCCAGGTCCAAAAGGATCACAGAAGATTTTCAGAGAAAGAAAAAAAGGAAAAAGACTCTCCCATGGGATGGCAATGCTCAACCCTGCAAAGAAATTTAGGGCAGGAAACGAGGAATAAGCTGAGTTGGTTGGTGGGATAAGTCCCACCCCATCCACCGCACTGTGCCTTTTGAAGGCATCTGCCTCCACGTCCTGCTTCTCCGACGCTGCTGGCTGGGCTCGGCTTGGAGAGCGACGCGAGGACAGCAGCAGCAGAGGCTTTTGGTGGCAAAGAGCAGCTGAAGACACCAGGGACCGTGGTCTTGACTCTGTTTCCTGAGCCTTGAAGACTCAAAATTATCTTTTCTCTCCGATTCCCAGCTCGGTCCCTTCCTACCTGGAGATAAGGGACCAGAGGGGCCTGACCACTGCAGCCTGCAAAGCTGTGGGAAGACCCTCACAAGTCACCCACACTGAGGTGGGAGAGGAAAACTCACGGGGGACATCCATGAACAGCGCAGGGATGTCCGAGCTGCTCCTGCACCTCGTGGGGAGAGGAGGAAAGTGGGGGGAAATGGGTATCGGTAGGAAAAAGCGAGCTTGGTTTCTGTTCAACAGAATCCAGTCTGCATGGCCGGTGAAATGAGATGCGCGGTCTCAGCCCGGCTGTTTGATAGGCTGAAGGGACGGGGAGGATTCAAGGCTGGGTGGCAATACTCTCTGGGCTCTGTATCCTTTCTACCCCGGCTCCACGTGGGAAAATCAGCCTCCAGCTACGCCGGGGAGAAAACGCGAAGGAGCATCCCCACGGAGGCTGAAGGCAGAGTGGTAGCTGCAGTTTCTCCCTCTTTATCGCTATCACTATCACGTTCTGCGCACCCACAGCAAAAGGGACAGGGCACAGCTCCCTCCCTTCCTCGGGGCTGCTGGGCATCACTGCCAGACACCCCGCAGCAAGCCCGCCTCGAAATCAGGAGAGGGCACTTCCCAAAGAAATAAAATCCCACCCGTGAAACTCCAGCCTGCCAGTGCGGTGCGGAGAGGCTGAGACCTGGTCCCAGGCACCAGCCAGTTCCCGGTG
Source organism: Pygoscelis adeliae (assembly GCF_000699105.1). Lineage (NCBI taxonomy): Eukaryota > Metazoa > Chordata > Aves > Sphenisciformes > Spheniscidae > Pygoscelis > Pygoscelis adeliae. The sequence goes on from NW_008825429.1 coordinate 4,221,038, forward strand.
CCCGCCAGTGTGTCCCAGACGGGCTTTGATATGGAGATCCACTTCTGGCAGCTCCCGCTCTGCCGCAGGATTAGCTACCAGCAGTTTTGCAGCGGAGGACGCGCGTGTGCACCAGACAGGGCTGAAGCCATTGGATGTTATTTCTCTCCCCTCGAGATGGGCTGGAGCGCAGCGATGACTACCGCCTTCAATCACGTTTTCAGTCCCTAAAGATGGGGAGTGATAACCTTGCTCCTGTTTTTCAGCCAAGCCCCTGGAGCCACCACAGCTCCAAGGCTGCATCCCTCCTGGGACGTGAAAATGCTCTTCTGCCGCTCTCCCAGAGTCCCCATCTCAGTGAGGAAGACCCCGGACAAGCGGGCTGGAGCAAACACAGACAGAAATCGGGACGCAAGCTGAGCCTGGGGGAAACAGGGAAGTGACAGAGCTCGCAGGCAGCAGCCAGCATCTGCTGCAAGTCTGCAGCTACCGTAAAGCCAAGACTATTTTTTCCCCTTAGACTGAGCAGAGTGGAAAGGAGATCCTGAATATAAAATGGGGTGCATGAAACATCACACCTGCTGTCTTCTCCACCCGGGTGAGACTCACATTACTGTGATCAAGCATGACGTGTCCCCCCTCCAGCGCAGGGTTCTGGGTGGGCACATCCATCCCCAGCAGTGCCTGTCCTCCCCGCTGCCTCACGCATGCCCCCGGCAGCATAGGTCTACACCCAGGCTATTGCATACACCTAGACATTGCTGTGCTCCTTTTGGTCTCCTTTTTGGCACCACGTTGGAGATCAGCCCGTGGCTCCCAACACATCCCCCTTCGCTCCACCTCTCTCTGGCCATATCCACCCTCAGCCCTTCCACCACCAAAGTGCAGCTTCTCCAGGCTGTGATAATCAGCGCTGTGCACACTATTTCACGAACACGAGGCTAGGTCCTGCTGGAGTCCGGCTCACTAAATAAGTGAGGCTTGCTGCTCTTCCATCGCCAGGGATTGCAACGTGCAGCCCCAGAACTGCTTATGCCAACCCCCCGGGCGATGGGCATGTGCGTGATGGAGAGGGGAGGCTGGGAGGGGATGCAGGAGGAAAAGCATTGATCTCCAGCTTAGTCCTCCAGCCCAGGGGAGCCCTTCCTACATAAGTATTTGCCAAGCAATGCATTTGTGCCTGTCGATGGCTGTCAATAGGAGCCTGCAGTGCTGTTATCTGCGGAGCTGTAATTCTTGGGAACCTGATCCAAACAGCCCTCTCTGCATCCAGCTGGTGGCCAAATTACTTGTCCTTTTTAATCTGTGTGCAGCGTGCACAGAGCCTGTCCCCAACTACGGAGCACCCTGGGGTGCAGGTGGATGCAGCGAAAGCATTGCAGCTGGCAGGAGGCATTGAGGAGCCTCGGCAGCACCAGCACACGGAGAGTTAACCGGCTCACGTGCAGACAGAGAGCTGCCAGACAAAGCCGAGGCCTGGATGCCTCCTGCTTCCCCCTGCGCTTGCATCGTCAGGCTCCAGCATCTACCTGCCAGCTCCGGCAAGCCGGCAGCGGCGGGGAAAGGGCTGGCATGGACCGGCAGCGTGTGCCAGATGGGACGGTGCCAGGCGGGGCTGTATCGACAGGCCAGAAGGATGCTGCTACGTTACCGTGAAAATGGTCTGCCGTTTTCCGTCTCAGGGCCTCCACCGTCTCCTCCGCATCTGCCCACTCCAAGACCAGCCTCCGGCCGTACAAATGCGTGCTGTGGCACAGGGCGTTGAATGCTTTCTGCAGAATTAAGAGAAAAAAAAATAATAAGGGAGAAAATAAAAACAGGCTCACATGAGGAAAAGTAAAGATGTCCCTCCCTCTGCCCTGAATCTAAAAGGCCACCAGAGAACATCCTACTTTGAGCACTTTGCTCTGATGGGGCAGGATTCATCTTCATCAGTGGCTTTGACTCGATCATTTATCTTCTACATACTTGCAGCAGAGCAAATACCCATCGCCATTCCTGCAGGCTGCTGCTGCTCGCTAGGGAGCAGGCTGAAATCCAGCACAGCAAGCAGCTCAAGGTTGGCTGCAGCCTTGCATCACCCCGGGACCGCACCTGAGCCGAGAAAGCTGCAGCCCGGAAAGGCTGTCAAGACTTGGGGCAGCACTAGGTGGGTCGACTGCAAACCAGGGCCCTCATGGGCAGCGCGGCAGCGCTGGGTTAGCACGGGCAGAGCAACCTCGCGACTCTCCACCCACCCTGTTCTCCGCCGGCATGCAGTAAAGCACAGCTCAAATGTGAGCAGAGAGGTTGCTTTCTGCTCAGGGGCAACGAGTTTGAAGCACAAGCTCGCCGGGGAAAGCTGCCTTCCTCTTGTCCAACCATTTGGTGATGTTGGCCATGGTGGCAGCAAAAGTGGCAGAGCCAGAAGCCAATGCAGAAGTTCTCTTCTCTTTTTGCCTATGGTGGTTTGCTGTGTTATAGAAATACAGAGGATTCCTCATTGTTAGATCCTGCTTAACAACATCCGTACAGCTATAATCTCTTGCTGATGTTGAATACAAGCATGCCGGCCAGCACAGTAGCTGACAGCTTTCTATGCCTGTAGGCAACCAGCAGAGGCATTCAGGGAACAGCAACTCGATCCAGGGAAGGTTGACTTTGTCTTTATTTCCCACAGACTTTCAAGGAAATTCAGGACTGAGCAGGATTGGGCCCAGAATGCAAATACACAAACACGCCGGTCAAATATTTTCACCCCCAGGGGCCCAAGTGCTCCACAGCAATGTGACACGTGGCTGGGCACAGGGGTAGAGAAAAGGAGGCCAAAATGCTCTCTTAAAAACCCCAGCTAAGGCTGGGATTAAGTCAGGTTATAAGCTCTGCAAACTCGCATCCCTGGAACAAATACGGCAGCTGTAAGACCACAGAAACACAACCCCGCTGTCCAACAGGGACATGTCCTCCCACCCGGAGGCCCCCAAAACAGCACTGAAGTTGTCCTGGAGAAGCCCAGACCTTTCCTCCGAGAAAAAAACCCAAACATTTCCAGTGACCAGCACTCAGTAACCTGCGTTCCCCCCTCCTTCCAACTCCCTTTCACTCGTATAATTCTCATTCATTATAAAAAAGAGAAAGAAGGAGCACCAGCTCCACCTGCTCCGTAGCATCGCTGACATTCCCCACCTCCCCACCTTCGCCAGCTCCCCGGTGCTGACCCCGGCCGGGCAGCGTGCCTCCTTTTCGGGGGGTGCATCCCTCTCCGAAGGGCTGCAAGCCTGGCTGGTGCTTTTGCAGCTACAGCTGTTTTTATTTGCCGCTGCTGTTGTTTTAAAGGCCTATTTTCACTTGGAATGGTATCCAATTAGCAGAGCAATGTGTTGGCTTAAATAAACACTCGGGGGGAGGTGGCAGTAGGGAGTTGTGATGGCTGTTTACGTTGGCACAAAGAGCCATTTCCAAAGCCTGGCACACAACTGCAGCTCTAATCGCCGGGTCTCATTTGTTAATTTATACTTTTTAATTTCTCACTTCCCGCAGCACAAGGAAAAGGAAGGTTGGAAGACAGGATACGGCCCCGGCAACCTCGCTGCGCCCTGCAGCAGGTCACGGAGCAGGGCAGACCGCGCCGAATGCGCCCACGATCACGGTGCAGAGTGCAGCACTTGGTGGGCTCTCATCCTCAAAGCAGCTTGCTCTGCCACGTCCTCCTGGTTGCAGGATTGCTTCCGTGCCCCGCTAGGCACACACAGCCCAGCTCAGCCCAGTCCGGGATGAGGCATCCTCTAGATTTGCGGGGAGCACCGGAAAGGTCATGGAGCAAGAAGGAAGGCAGATGCTGTCATCAAGTTGTGTTGCATGAAAGAAACCCACTGGGAGAGACGCATCTGCCAGCAGCCTGGTGACATTGACCCTTCCCAGCCGAACGCGCTCCCAAAATGAGCTGTTTTGCACCCAGGACGAAGCAAAGCTCAGGATGCCGGGGCGAGATGGCAGGGACCCTCCCAGCCCACTGCTGCTCCAGCCCACGTGGAAAAGGGTGCGCTGAGCCCTGTGGTCCCCACGGCCCCATCTTCCAGATGGGCTCCCGGAGCTGGGGCTGCAGAAGAGAAGCCGTGCATTTCAGGTGAAAAACAACTGAATGTCACTTCATTTGGAAACCAGCTAAAAAATAAAACTTAGCTCTTCGTTGCTCTGAGAGGAATTAAGACTTTTTCAGGGGAAGAAAAGAGAAGCCACCGATGATTTAAAAGACAAAGGGATGAAGGGGAGAAATGCCATCCCCATACATCCGCATTGCTGGAAATCTTCCAGCGAGAGGAGGAAATTTGCCACTGCTGCTATTCCAAATGAAAAGGTAGGTAGGGAAAAAATATATTTTAATTACATGAGAAATATGAAATGAGGACAAGCAGACTGGCTTTCAAAGAAAGTGGGGCTGGAGGCAGGAGCTATTCTCAGGGTGCGGCTCCTCCACCCGAGTGTCTGCCTTCCCAGGACACCTCCTTTGAAGACCAAAGCATCGGATGGCCAGAGGCTCGTTTAGTTGTATCCGAACTCGGGATAAAGAGAGGTGTGGTGTCCGTTCATCCGAGAGAGAGACTCACCGGAAAAGACCTCTAATTGCCACAGCTTCGCATCATCCTACGCCTTTAAGGAAAGGGGAGCCTCCACCACACAAGGCCCGGTATCCTTAAATGCCAAAAAAGGATTTAATTAAACCCACTGCCAGGTAACACTGAAAGCTGAAAAGCCCTGGCAAACCTCCTCGCAGGTCTCTTTTGCTTTCCAAATGCTTTAGGGGTTGCATGAGAACCTTACGGCCCTCTCCCCCCTAGAAAATAGGATGCCAGCATGCTTAAAAATGCCATTTTTGAACTCTCCCGATTATGATTTTGCAGAGTTTGGTTCGAGCTTAATGTTATGGCTCAGCATGGCAGGATTTCGTCTCTAGCTCCAAATACAGCTTGGGCAGGGCTAGAGCCCAGGCGGCGGATGGACAGGCGAACGGAGCAGGGAAAAGTGGTGAGAGGACGAGGAGAGGCCCCCAACAACAGCTTAAAAATGTTTGTGGGATTCAGAAAGGGAATTTCAAAATTAAGGGGTGGCTGATAAACTCACACGAAGCCCGGGCTGCCAGGACAAGACAGACACTGCTTTGGAGCAGAGCCTGCTGCGCCAGGGCATTGGAAAGGCAGAGATCAAGAGACCGGACCATCGCGTCCGTCACCCCTGAATGCTACGGCTCCATCCCTAAATGCCGTATTAATTTGGAGGACAGTGCTGCTCTGCCTATAGATTCCCCCTTGCCCTATTAAATACTCAAGCTGAAGAGTCTCCGGGCTGGAGTCATTAGAGGGACAAAGGGTCAACAACATTAGGAGATTGATAAATTTCCCTTCCTCGCAAGAACCAGTCCCAACTGAGGATGCTCTCTGCGATGCCAGCTGCACACAAGGATTTTTCCTTCCGTGTGTGTGCATTTTTAAAGGGTTGACTGTCTTTCCCGAACAGGCAATTTCTATTTGGAGACCAGATGTATTTTTGTATCGACAGGGGAGAAAAGTGGAAACTTGGCTTCCAGTTAATAGTTTAAAAATAAAAACAATCCCACAACAACACTGCACAGGCAACATCAGGAAACATGGCAAATGGTTAATGCTTCCTTAACTGGAGTTAATTTGTTATTGCCAGCGGATCAAAGTTCCCCTTCTCATCCCCCAACTTCCATGCACTCCCAGCTAGTGGTCAGCTGGCACTGGAGATTTAAAATCAAAGGCTTGACCAGCGGGTATGCTGCTGAATGTTTCTCTTTGTGAATATTACTTTGTCTCTCCCATTGCTGTCTTTGACATGGGTTCCTCCCCGTTTCCTGGCTTCGCACGTGTGCGTGCTGTGATCTGTTAAATGCTCGCGACATAGAAGAGAGAGGGCTGCTAATTTCATCTGATGGTGGTGTAACACTGCCAGTTGAGGTCCATCCATCACCCTGGGAGCCGTCAAACGACCCGAGAGACAGCCCCGGCTGCAGACGTCACCGTGGGAAAGCCAGGCGTGAGACCGGGGCTCTGAAGGACGAGCATCTCCATCTCTGAAGGAGAAGATGCTACCACCGGCAGCGTCCCGTGCCCTGCCTGGGCGTCACCTCCCCTGCAGGCAAGGCTGCCTGAGGAGTGCGGCTCGGGTGCTCACCCCTCCCACAGCAGCACCTTTCGGCAGGGCTGGCTCTCCTCGAGCAGGTGGCAGAGCATCAGGGGAGGCCGAGGGGATGAAACGCAGCCCGGCAGGACAGGGCTGCAAGCACAGCATCGGGGAGTTCGGAGGGAGAGCCCCACATCTCTGTCCTGGCTTTGGAAAATCTCTGCACGCGCTCCCACAGCAGCCGTGATTGCTCAGAGAAAAAGACGAACACGGGAGGTCACAGGCTTTAAATGCCCAACAAAGCCACCCTAATTATGCTATTACAAAAACATCATGTTTTATAAGATGCTTATAAGCGATTTCCAGATTACCACTCTGAGCAAAAACGTCATTGACAGTCACAGCTATTCAGCTCAGAGGTCTCCAGGCCCACTCCCCTCCTCTCTCATTTCACTTAGCAATAAACTCTAAGCCAATTATGTTCGTGTTTACAATATTCAGGATCCTATTCATCAATACACAGCGCATCCTTTTCCAGACGGCCAATGGAGTGTACTTGATGTGCCACTTGTGAGACAATTAAATCCCTCAAAGAGACAAGAGCAGGAAAAAAAAAAAAAAAGAAGAAGGAAGAAGAGCTGCTTTGCTGGAAAAGAAGAACCCCCCCCCCCCAGCGATCTTCCATAGGGCGGCTCCCTCCCCCCTTCCATGGCCTCCGCGAGCTTTGGGAGCGGTGCCCCGAGCAAGCACCCTGCCCAGCTCTCTCCCCTCCAGCTGGCTGCCGGCGCTCACCAGCGATAGACGGGTTTCCTACTGTCGAGATCTCTATTTGTCCACTGCAGCTGCAATCAGCCACTGGGTCCCCAAGGGGCTGAAGAGGGGCTGGACGCAGACACTGAGCCTCTGCCCTGTTTCCTCCAGAAACCAAGCAGAAAAGCGGGTGCTGTCTCATTCACCCCCAAACTGAGCAGCAGTAAAGAACCAGCCAGGTCCCTGTATGCACCTTTCCATCAAACGCTTAAAGCTTCCTTAGTTCGAAAACCAGGAACAAAGCCCGAACGACTCTGGAGTGAAGCAGAGGTTAAAGCAAAGCTGCCCAGAGCTGGGGTTTGAGCAGGAGCATGGTTCCTCTCCCTGCACGGTGAGCTGTGCCTGTGGCTCAAAGCAAATGAGGAACCATTTGCTCACTGCACCCCACGTTCCCCATTCGTGGGGAGGACGAATGCTGAGCAGAAGGAAGTCTGAATTAGGATCAATACAGGACTAACAAAGAAACTCTATGTACTGTGTTATACGGGAGGTCAGACGGGAACAGATGATCTAATAGTCCCTTGTGATCCCAGATCAATGAATCCTGTCTGAAAACATAAACACAGGCTACGCTTGCTCCCCTCTCCTCTCTCCTTCATCTCCGCTCATGGTCTTGAAAATTTGGAGTCTCAGGGCGTCAGTGGAGCCATGTGGTCCCTTCCCTTCAGCCATAACAACCCTTGGCTTGTGCCCACAACCGTTCCTCTTCCAGGTACTGCACAAATCGCCAGGAGCCAGCAGCAGGGACGAAACCCGCACTGCTCCGGTGCTGGGAGTGCCCACGCAGCAGCTTACAGCGGGGCTGAGGACCCTCTTCTGCCCAGTGCACGAGAGACCGTGCCTGGTCCAGCCTGCTCCTGAACCTCTAGCAAAGGGTAAGAGCAGAATACTATCAGACAGGCGACAACCCCCTTGTTTCTTCTGCAAACGTGGAACATACAGGAAAGCTTTAAAAAAAATAATAGACCAGAGCATTTTGAACAGCAATCTATCCCAGCTTAAAATGCTATGGAATATTTTGCAGCATAAAGTGCAGACAGATTGCGAAGATGTCAAGATATTGGAATGATGGGGTTTGCATTTTTTGGTTAAAGCAAAACGTGCTTTCAACTTGCAGGCTTCAGGAGCTCAGTTCTTGGTGCTGAGAAAGGCGTTTCCCAGGCACAGCTGCCTGCTGCTGACATTTTCCACATTGCTGTCAAATTGCCAGTGCAAACCACTCTGAGAAAGCATCCTTGGGCAACCCAGCACCGCTAGGTCCCCTCTTCGGACCAAGACAATGACTGCATTACAGAATTTGATCTTTGTTCTTGTGTTCAGCAAGGTGAAGCAGGCACAGACCTTTCTCTCTGCTTGCCCATCCTTTTGACCAATTCACAACTACTGCTCTTCTGTTACGCTCACTATCTGAAAAACACCAGGGTAAGGTTGCTCACCGGGGGTCTCAGAACACACGAAGGAACTGATGAACATGGGCCTTGCACAGTTTACAAATCAGTGAACAGCCACAATATCCAAAACTCGCCTCAAACCAAGGCAGTGGTGGAGGTGGGACATGTACACAGGCTTCCTGATGTGTTACGTCGGGTCAAAACCACCCCTTCTCACCTTGCTTCTGACAAACCTGAAAAATAAGTCCCTGTCCTTCTACATTACAAGAATTTTTAGCCACAGTTGCACCAAATTTATGCCCATTACAGCTTAGGTTGCGGTTTCTGTCATGTAACCTCCAGTGGTTGCGCACATGGAGGTTTTAGCCTCAGCGCAGCTTTGCTGGTGAATGCTAACAGCCTGCCCCAAATCTGGGCTACGCCTCAGTGGGACAGAGCCTCCAGGCTCCCCTCCTCACCTTCTGCTCCGAGACTAGGCTGAGAGAGTGCCAGAGGGGCAGGGGAACGTGGCAGGTCTACATCTCACCTTGGCATCCTGCTTGGTGAGGAAATCCACAAACCCAAAGCCCCGGTGGGATCCCGTTCCTGCCATTTTCTTGGGCAGCCGGACGGTCTTCAGCTCTCCAAAGGTGCTGTGAATTAGAGAGAGAAAAGCAAAGACACTGTGAGATCAAGGGAAGAACCATCATTTTAACACAAACCACGGCACTACCAGTTGCAGACCCACATTGCAGGCTTGCCAGCGCTGAGGACTCGGGCGAGTGGTGTCCTGCAGCTGCTCTGCTCCCCTGCAAGCCCCGTGTCCAAAGTACCTAGTAACAGCTAAAAACTCAGCTTGGATTTCAAGGGTCGTCCTTTCCAGTCTCAAACCTTAACAAAGCAAAAACCTTCTTTAATAGAACTGCTATGTTTTTCCCTCTAGGAGATCCGCAGAAACCAAGGACCCAGCCTGCACGCCATGCCCTGTTCAGGGCAGGCAAAGAGCATCTCCAGGTTACCAGGAGGCAGGGCTGCCCCCGACCACCATCGAAACAGATGTATTTGCACCTTTGAAGCGAGGCACAGGATACGGGCACGAGCCAGAGCATGGTCCCACGGGGACCTATTCTCTTTCCAGAATAGCTCCTCCGTCCTCAAAGCCTGTTGTAGGCACCATGTTCGCAAAGGTGTCATCCCTCTGCTCTGCCAATGCTGGGCATCATTTTTAAGACTGGATTTCCTCGCTTTAACTCTTGACTCGGGTACCTGCATTTCCCATTCTGCAGGCAGCCACCCAACCTCTTCCATGAGCTCGAATGAAACTGTTTTTATTTAAGCTTACTGAATGCATAAGGGAAAACAGGTGAATTCAGCAGACCCAAGTCCTCCATAACAACCCCCAGCTCCAGCAGCATTTCAGACAAGTTTTTGAGTGCCAACGGGATGGAAAGTCAGAAAGGGGAAGATAAGGGGGTTCCCGTTTAGCTGGAGGGTGGCAGCATCCGCGCTTGGCCACGGCCCAGCAGAAACCTTGTCACAGCATGCCTGTCTGTCCCCACAGAAGGAACTTGTTGCTCGAGCACCAAAGCACACAGCCAACCCACCAGCCTGGACCTTGTCCAAAAAGCCTGAGAACAGACCCAAAGGCAGGGCTCGCCTGACACCCCTCTCCAGTGCCGTCCCCCGGAGAAATTCCAGGACAAAGCCGATGCTTTCTCTGCATCCGAGCTCCCAGTTCCCCTTCTCCTCCCCTCCCCTTACACCCATTTATCAAACACATATGCACAAACTGCAGGCAATAAATATTTAATGTGGACCGGGTCTGAATAGATGTGTTATTTTATTTGAAAATCTACACACACGCGCGCATACACAAAAGGAGCCTGGGATGCAGCAGTGCCAAAGAGCACCTGGGAATAAACACAGTAAAGGCCGTAAACGCTCTCGTGAAATGATATAAGCTAAATCCTGGGAGTTAACCTGGTGCACTGGCAGCATGACCAGGCATTCATCTACCCAATTTCCTTAGGCAACGTGGTGTGTAAATGTACCATTATGAAGCCTCAAAATGAATCCACACGTCTCCTCCTCAGCGCTTTCCATCCCTCTCTCCCTCCTGACCCTTTCGAGCTGGTGCTATGCAAACAAACAAACAAACCCGAGCGGAGGCGAGGGAGCAGCCTCAGCCGGCGGGGATGCTCGGCTGCGGGAGCAGCAGGAGCACCGCGTGGCTTCCAGCAACAGGAGGATCCTCCTGCAAGGGGGCACGGGTGATGGGGGCCCCAGGAGCTCTGCAGGTGGCTCCTCTCGCTTGCAGCATCCCTGTAGGATCTCGAATGCCGCAGTTGGGTTAAGGGAGAGGTAATGAGAGAGCTCCTGGCCCAAGAAGATGACCATCTAGCTAGGAAAGACAGGCGGCGGGTGGCACAGGCAGGGGAGAGCTCGCTCCAACCTATTGCTCTGTGGAAAACATCGTGGGCATCACCTGGGGGGAGCAGAATATTTGCTAAAAGGGAGGAGGTCTCACACAGCACTCGCTCTATGCACTAAAACACCACGTGTCTCCCTTTGACAACGAGACCCAACACGCAGGATGGGCGAGGAGGTGCCCAGCAGGAGCAGGACGGCTACAAACCCTGGGGCTCGGGGTCCCAGGGGGAAGTTGCGGTGACCCACATCAGCCTGGGCAGAGACGGGAGAAGCTGGCTCTTCCCTCCTCCCCAGCTCAGAGTGGCCTGAGCCACCCACGCTGGGAGATGTGCAGAGGTGGTGGGGGCCCGATCTGGAGCGGGGCTGGCCACAGGCATCTCCCTGGGAAGGGTTGGGGGGAGGCAGGACAGTGGTACCCACTGAGGGCTCCCAGAGAGATGGGTCCATTGGAGGAAGCTGCAGCGCAGCTCCCAACGGGGAGCAGGCAAAGCAGGGGGGGGAGCGAGGAAAGCTGAGGGGCACAGCAGAGACAGGGCTGACCCCACTGGGGCTGCGGAGTAAAACACCCTTCCTCCCACTGTGGCGCTAATTAGAAACCACAACACAGCAATTACCATCCCGGGAGCTGCGAATGAAGTGGAGAGCCCGGGCCTTTAATGTTCTCCTCTCCAGTGCCAGGCAGAGACTCACACCTCTCTTTTCCAATTATTTCCTCCGGATTTGGGGGGAGAGAGGCAGAGACGGAGGGAACTCAATTACCCCCCGCAGTGCCAGGCTCCCGCTACCCAGGGAAGCCAGGTGCTGCCGTGTTTGCTCCCACGCTGGCTGCATCAATGCCGCAGCCTTCCAGCTCTGGGATGGCTGTGCACGGATCGCACACGGCTGCCACGGGCAAAGCCATGGGAGCAGGGACGGTGGAAGGAAAAGGGATGCAGCCCACTGCCTGGGCGAAACCCGAGCGAAATGACACGGGAGGGAAGAAAGCAGCTTTTATACAGGATGCTAAACTGCAGCTCGCCTGTAAGATCCCACCGAGCTGCTTTAAAACACGTGCTTCCCCAGGGGCGGGGATGGCTGTGGAGGCGGGGGGGGCTCACAGCAGCTCAGACCCGGTATTGCTGCCACCTCCTTCCCCTTCCAGCACACAGCTCCGATGGGCGCAAACAGCGTGAAAATGCAGCACACGCCCCAGGGGTGGGGGTTCCTCTTGGAGCTGATGTCTCTCTCCTCTCTCCGTGGCAAACTGGACGGAGATCAGAAAGTGCTGGCACCAAACCCCGCTGCTGCCGTGGAGCACAGCACCATGCCAGGCTCCTCGCCCCAGGCACGACGGTTTACAGGGAAGTCCCTGGAGTTAGCGTGAGTGTGAAACCCGAACGGTTTCTGCATTCATACCCACCGGCATTCAGGTCTCCTCCAAGTGCTCCTGAGCCCCTGCGCCGGGGCTCAGCCACAGCACAAGCACTTAAGGACTTGGTGGCTGTGGGAGCAAAGCCCTTTCCTCCTTGAGACACAGACTTGTTTGCAGTCAGCCTGGCTTAACTTTGCAGAAGACTGTAACCCCCTTTCTGGTGAATCCTGGCCCTGCCAGACCTGCATGCCTGGCACAGGGCTGGATTTCTGGCAGGGCACCCCCGCGGTTCTTGGTGGCACTGTACTGAGCTGTGATTTCATCCGTGATGACTGCAGCTAAGGTCTGCGGCAAAAAGAAATGTCTTATGTACACAACTTCCCCACGGAGCTGCTCACAATTAATATAGGCAGTTTTGGGGGTGGGGGCAAAAGCGAAGAGCAAGAACTTTGCCACGGAGGTTTGCAAAGCCCCCAGTGACCTGCCATGCACGCGGCTGCTCCGTCGCTTCCTGGTTTCCTTCCCCACGTATTCGAGAAGAACGGTGTCCGAACGGCAGTCCTCTGAAATCCCGAGTCGGGGCCAGGGCCCAGAGGGGAGGGCAGAGCCCAGGCAGAAGCGTGGGTGGGTCTGGAGGACGTGGCTCTCCTGGCCTCCCTCTGCCTGTGCTCCCCATGTGCCGCGGGCAGCTTGCCAGCCAGGCTGCCAAAATCCATCCTCACGCCTGTGCTTGCTCCCCCAGGCTTGGCATGTTTTCACGCCGCTGGCTGGAAGGGATGACAGCCCCGAACAAATGCTGCAACTAAGACATTTCCTAAACGAGAACCTTTGTTTCACGCTGATCCAGATTTACAAAGGCTGAGGGGAAACCAGTAAAAGCCCGTATTCGGCCTGGCTGAGCAACGATCCACACAGCTGCGGAATAAAGACAGCCACAACCTTTCCCTTGACAAGTCACCGGTCCCAAGCTCAGCAGAAACACACGATGTTTCCAGAGATGCCAGAAGGGACATCCCCTTCCTCCCACCCACGAGGGATCCAGCACTTCTGCATGGCATTGCCGGCTATCAGCTGCTCTCCCGATGCTTTGGCAGCTCTTCCCGTGGTGCTGCAGCCACCCCCTCGCTTCCCTGGCTGAACAGAGAGGGAAGAGAAGTAGATTTCTCCCCCACGCTGTAAGACGTACGCTGCAAGCTGGCTGCAGGTCAGAGCAACATCACTCCTTGGGATTGTAATTATATCCTTCTGGCACAGGCCAGCTGGGAGGCAAGTCCTTTGCCTGCTAATTATAGGACATTATATCGCTATTAAACAGAGCACACTCTAGCTCGGTGGACAACATACTGCTCACTTGGCTTTGCCTGTTTACTAGAAGGTGCTTGTGCATCCTTCATCAACAGGGCCGAGCAGCCGGAGGGAAAAGGAGGATGGGGATACAGGTGGTCTCCAGAAACCCTCTTCCCTCCTCCGCCAGCATGACACACAAGTTCCCATCCTGCGGCTCCCTCCCCTTCCATCACCGCTCTCCTGCTGCAGACACAGCCCCAAATCCACTGCAGTATCGCCAGGCACACGAGTGCCAGCACCACCTTCTGCCGCTGACTCCATCACCTCTTTTCACAGCTCCTCGTTTCCCATCGGGTTTTGTTCGAATTTCTGCCCCCTGCTTCCAAGTCTCTCCCCACCCTCGCTCAGCCCCCAATGTCTACGTCCAGCCCCACCGCTGCTCCAGGCAGCCGTGATGGCCATTTGCACACGCTCGTTCATGGGACAGATACCTACAGATGAGGTTGAACAGTACTCCAGCTGGGAAACGTCCCCTCCATCTCAAATAGGAGCATTTAAACCGCAAGCTCCTTGGGACAGGCCAAGACCTGTCCAGCCCTGATCGTTATTTTCAAGTCCCAAACACAAAGATGTGTTCATCATGCTTGATCTTGGTGTGCCCTCAGCTACGAGCTGATCAAGGACTCTTTGGTTGCCAAGTTCTGTAGGGGAAAGCACAACTGATACTGTGGATCCATGCACGTGGTTGGAAGGACCAGCTGCTGCCCATTGCCAGAAGAGCAGATCTTCTTGGAAAACAAACAAAAAATATCACCCTTAGGTCTCTCCAGACACGTACAGATGTCCCACTGCATGGGGCAGTCCCAAACCCTCTCTCTGGTTTATGTCCCTTCAAGAAAAACAAACAGGCAATAACTACGTTGGAAAGCTGGTCATGAAAACCTCTAGCAAGGTTGCCAACCTTCTTGTGGGTTGCCATCTACTGCTACCACCTCCTCCTCTCTCCCCTCCTCTCCTCTCGCTGCCTTCTCATCTCCAAGCCCTGACGCTGCCTAAATCCCGCCTCGTGACTGCTGGCAGCCCTAGGATGGAGCTCAAGCGAATGAGCCAGGCAGCGTAACCGCTCATCAGAAATGGCTCTGGGCAGTGGACACCCGAGTCCAAAAGAGACAGAAGTCCTTTCCTTCCCTTGCTGCACAACCTCTTCTCCAGCAGCAGGCTGCAGCCACACATCAGCCCAGCAGAATTCACTAAATCGCTTTGCAATGGTCGTCTTCGTTTTATTATTTTCCCCCCTCGCCCCCAAATAGGACCTTCCCTCCCCCAACAAATTACCTCCCTGCCAGCCTCTGCTTCTGCGCCGATTTGCTGATTATGGGGGGGGGGGGGGGGGGCGGTGGCTTTCTTTCTTCCTCCTTTAGGAACGCAGGACCCTGGCAAATGGTTTTGCCCCTGGGCTGAGCCGTGGCCAGTTCCACCCCCTGCATGAGAGAGTTAATGAAATACGCAGCGGAAGGTCCCTCCCGCCTCCCGCTCCAGGACTTCAGCTGACTCCAGTACAGCTAATCCCATTACAAGAAAATAACGTGGATAATTCAAGCTAATGAAATCGTTACAAGAATGTGGACAGCCAGGGGTGGACATTCAGAGCCAATTTAACACTCCTTGGTGTTGTTATCCCCAGCACAGGAAATATCTGAAGGGAGGAAGGGAAAGGAGAGAGGGAGGAAAAAAGCCCTCCTCTCTTGTTAGCTTAAATCCTGTTAGAGAGTTCAGGAATTAATCTGCCACCTATCTCCCCTATTACCATTATCATCATCATCATCATCAATAACGTCTCCTCGGTAACCTCTGAAAATTAGCAAATGAATGTGCAGGAGGGCAAGGTGGGAGCGAAGCCTCCTGACACGCTGAACCAAGTGCAAACTGCCGCTGCCTCCATCTCTGGTGGAGCCGCGGGGGCAGGAGACGATGGATGGAGGGACTTTGCAAGGGACCAGGTGTCCCGGTGGACCCCCAGCCCACGGCTGCACGGATGAAGCGATGCGGAAAAGCGGGTCCTTGCCTGCCCTGGCCCCACTGCAAAGCTGATCCTTTCGTTCCCACAGCGGCTCCTCACCTGCACCGGACAGTCCTGCTGGATAATCAAATCACCTTCAAAACCCCTATGAAAAGCCAGCGGTACACGGAGGGAGGACAGCCACGCGTGCCCCTTGTTCTTTACTACATGGATCGTCAAGTTTTTCCAGCTTCCTCTCCTCTTCGCCCAGGAGCATCGTCTGTCTTTGGAGGCCTCTTGACCTGCTGCTGCAGCAAAACTGGGGTTTGTTTTATGCAATTCCTGTTCTTCATACCAGCCTCATGCTGCTGGGAGAAGTGCTGCTGCCTTCTCCGAGCTCATCTGCATCCAAGAGATGGACCCCTTCTTGAGGGCAGTTTTCTGGGGGAGACCTGGCCATGCTGCACAGAGCCTCCCGCAGCAGATCTAAAGCCAAGCTCCCCTCTTGGCCACCCGTGCCGAGGGAAGCCGAGCACCGACGGCACGTGTCTGAGCTCAGCCGCGGCATTTCACCACGAATCGTTCTTTTTGGCACTGAGCATTTCCAGGCAGGAGCTGCCGGCTGTGCTGCACTCGTGGATGTGGTGGGGTACCTCCTCCACACCACCTAAACGAAGCACAGCCCTGTCTGCTTGGGGTCGGAGTTGCGGGAAGCCTCACCACGACAAGATTTCAGAGCTATTCAAGCCTGCATCCTCAGCTCACATGGGATCGTGAGTGTTCAAACACCTCCTGCATTTTCAGCTGGATACGGGTGGTTCCCACTTGTCCCTCTCCTGCACTGCTGGGTGGCGGCAGGACAGGGTCATGCAGCACCCCCAGACACAGCTGCCTTCCCAGGGTGCTGTGATCCCATCCCAGACAGTATACAGCTCCGTACTCCCCCCAAAACACCTGCAGCTCGTTCCCTGGAAGCTTTAACAAACTGCTTGACAGGGCGGTGAAACAACACAGTGAAGCGAAGGGGAGAGACTCCCAAGTCTCAGAGAAACTCCAAGTCTCCCCAGGAGACAGGGGTCTCTCTGAAACAAGGCTTCCAAAATGGGAGCGCCGTTTAATGCAGTCCTACGTAAAGGGCCCACAAAAATCGGGAATGGCATTTTCAAACCAGGAGGTTCTCCGGGATCGGCGATGACCATCAGGTCCTGGTGAGGCAGGAGCGAGCACTAAGAGATGCTGCAGCCCTTGAGCTACTGCTAAGGAGCTCAGTGGCCGGCAGCGATGCTGGGGAATGAAGCGGGGAGCCCAGGCTCCTTTTCAGCCTCCGCTCCCCCATACAGGTGACCTTGCGATGCCGCACCTCTCCCATTTTTCCAGCTCACCGCCTGCAAAGCCACGGCTGCTGACTACCAACCTCACACAGACATACAACGCCTCGATCAATCCGTGAAGGCAGCAGAGGGACTCGTGATTTAAAAAAACCCCGTGCAATGTGAACGTGAATGTCTTTGGTACGAGAGAGAAAGCAAAAGCCCCACGGCAAAAGCAGCAGCAAAGCTGGAAGTCCTGCAAAAGGATGACCTGGCCTTGCAAGAAAGGGAAGTCACCTAGGGATGTCTCTGATGGGAGAATCGGGGCCAGAGAAAGGTGCACGAGAAGCATGTTGCTCTGAGGGCTGTGGTGATGGGACACGTGATGTCCAGCCTGGGTGGCCGTCCCCTCCCTGTCCCACATGGAGAGTCTCTTATGTGTCGACGAGAGGAATTTTCCACCCTTCTGCCACTGCAGCACAAATAACACCTTTCCCCTTTTCTCAGGCTTTATTTTCACGAGACTTGTAGGAAATCTACACCAGCCCAATTCCCACCTCACGTCCCCCTGGAATTTGGCTGGAAGCGACCAACACTTTCCGAAAGCAGCCCTGCCCGCGGCAGGGGAGGAGGGAGTGGGACAAGCCCCCGGGACGAGCCCGGCACAAACAGCACCATTCGATGTCTCCGGGATGCTCTTTCACAAACACGTCTAATTACATCCAGACAGCGCTTTCGGCACACCTGCCACAGCAACTGTTTATCTTGCTGACGACTTAAAGAGCATCATTTGCAAAGTTTGCTAGGAAGGAAAGCCCATTATCATGTTGCCAGCTAGGCACAAAGATCCTCTTGCTTTATCTCCGCCGTGGCTGCTTGGCAGAGGACCCTTCGGCGCTAATTCCCTCCCGATGCTCTCCCCACAACTCTTCGGCTCCTCCAGTTGGAAATACACAGCCGTGCTTTCTCCCAGACCCAAAAGCAAAGCGGGAGGGTTGCGAAGGGAGCGGGCATGGTGGTGAGCCAGCCCAAGCTGCCAAACCTGCCCGTACCCGGAGATGTCGAGAGGCAGAGCCGTGCTTGAAGGAGGAGAGCCCAAGCTCCAGGGGCGAGGGGGGCCATTGCGATAGATGTGGCGGAGCGTCTTGCAAACGAAGTGCACGTTTTATTTATGTTTTTTAAAACTGCGAATCTGGGGAAGAGGCAGGCACCGTGCCCGTGGCAGAATAAAGCGACGCTTTGCCACAAATACCTGCCAAAAAAATCAGCCTGGTAGACACAAGTGGCCAGGGAGATGTGGTCCGGGAGTGGAGCGGAGCCTGCAAGGCTCCCGCATCCCCGCCCCTACGCCACCCTCCCAGGCTCCCCTCTCCAGCCGCCACACCGG
>NW_008825429.1:4239319-4265598 GCF_000699105.1 Pygoscelis adeliae
TGCTGATTTAAGTTCCACTGCGGTGCCCCCCTGACATGCCCCCCCCACTCCCCGGATTAAAGGCGGCGCTGGTCCCAGCTCCAGCACATGGAGGAAGCCCACGAGATCCACCTAGAAACCAGCCCTGGAGAAACTAGTCTGGCTTTTGGATCGCCCTTGCTCGCCATCTCTTCCGCGTGCAGAAAACTAAGCAAAGTTTAGCTCTTTTTGGATTTATCGGATTTTGGACCAGATCTTCAGAAGATATTCGGATGCTCCATATCACAAGTACTGCCAGTGCCAGAGACTATATGGACACAGATGCCCTTCTTCCAAGGAACTGTGAATTAACCCACAAGACTCCTGCTAATATTAAGTCCCATTTTTTGTGGACGGCTCACTCAGCCTCCCTTGCAGCTCGCAGTGAAGCAGGACCAGAAACACGACAGCTTTGGCCCCAGACCAACACGCAGCCACGGGACCTTCCCTCTCCTCAAGATGCAAGATCAGAAGGCAGTGGCTGTTTCCCGTTGCTTAAACGGCTTGTTTAAAAGTGTAGCAAAACATTTTACCCCTTCTCGATTTATTTTCCGTAACAGTTGCTTGTGAGGGACCTTATCAAAAGCTTTCTGAAATTCCAAGTAAATTAATCATTAGGCAGGTTTTCAGAACAGTAATTAGGCCACTCCATGCCCCTGATGTATTATTTACCTGAGAAGATATACATAATTAGGGCTCTTCTTTATAACTGGTATTACACACACTAAATTCTACTCCAGTCTATCGTGTAATTACGCAATTAGGCTGCATGCTAAACAGAAAGAAACCAATTCTGAAAACCAAGCAAAAAGAGAAAAAAAAAAATAACCACAACAGTAATTATTATTTTTTAAATCCTCCATCACCAGCACAGCAGCAGGTCTTAAAATTTTAATATCCCTCCACTTAAGTAATTTTTAAACAGGTGCTGCAACCAGGTTTGGTTTCTTAATTTTGCCGCATTTAATCCTACTTTGCGAGGTTTAACGTCGTGCGAGAGATTCGGTTCCTTAAAGAGATTTGCTTTAAAGGCTAATGTTAAAAGGGGCCTTTCCCTTCCCCAGTCGGCACAGATTTGCCGTGCCGGTGGAAGAGGCATCGCATTGTCTTGCAGCCTCTCTTCACCGCTCCTCGGCCCCCCGCTCCTCCCAAACGATGATTATTTTTCAACAGCTTCCCGGCTTGCAGCTGGCGGCTGGCAGAGGCAGACAGGTACAGTTGCTATGGTACGACCGTCACAGTAATTTAGCCCTACAGAGCTGGCTCCTGCGCCTGAATTTAACGGGGCAGCGTGGCAAAAAGAAAGGTGGGAAGTGCTGGCGGGGGATGAGTGCCAGCCGCCGGGTGTCTGCGGCAGGAGATGCTAAGGTGCAGAAAACCACCCAGCAGCCTCCGCCTGCCTTTCGGCTGGAGGGATGGACCCGGTCATCGCCTGATCTGTTCCTGCCTGCACCCTGGTCCGACTGCAAAGTGAGATCTCGGCTCTTCCGCAGATCCCTTCCTACCTGTGCTTGCCTTCAGGGTGTTGCGCAAGCAGCGTCACCTCTGTCCTGCCTTTGTTTCCCGGTCCTCGCTGATGGAGGAGTGTGCGCCATCAGGTCTAACACAGGGTGGGGAGGTTTTTTTTTAATCTACCTATTGTTATACATTCATTTTAGAGCTGGCAAGATCAAAGAAAAGTGGCCAGGACTCGCTGAGCACGCTGACACTCCCGGAGAAGATACCTGCATATTATCTGCGTTAATTTTCATGCTTTAAAGACACCAACGATTCACCCTTTAGTTAAAGCATGAACAGATTTCCTTCCGAAACTTTACATCTCAATGCTCTAAATTTCCAAGCCCATTCCCAAGGCACGGGGGAAGGTGCAGAAATGGCATGAGGAACGCCGTAAGCTTTAGGAAGCCCCGGGTTTAAATACCGCTGTTGGCCTTGCATTGAACTCTGCAAGAGAGCTGGGGGTTCAAAGTCGTCTGCTGGTCCCAAAGAGCGTGAGCTGCTGACTCAGAGGACTTAAAGATAACTGCTGTTGGACACGTGTGACTGAAGAGGTCATTTGAAACCAGTAGAGAGATCGAAAATCCCACTCTAATATTATTTAGGTTTTGTTGCTGCTTCTCTCCTCCCTCTTTTGCCACCTTACAGAGACATCTGCTCCCAGCTCCGGTCACCGCAGGGCTCTTCCCTCCTCTGCCGCCGCATGCCAGCCCTGCCGAGGCTCTGCCTGGGCTCTGGCTACTCTCAAATTCTGTGATTTCACCTAACCAGTGGCTTTCTTCTTCATGTTACTGTAAATTCTTTTTTTTTTTTTCAGGGGGAGAGAAAAGACATTCAAGTATAGTGGAGAAAAGTCCAGCTCCACCAGGACAACTGAAAGACGACTTGTCTTGAGCCTTCCCCAGCCTCCCATCACACCTACCTCCAAGGACCATGCCAGGACCAAACTACAGCTTCCAATACCCCCTCCCACGGTGGCTCTCACCAGGATGTACAAACCACCACAGTCGTGACCCTTATATCCCAAACCCCATGAAATCGCAATCCTCGCACGGACTTCACTGAGAGCCGCCAACGCTTGCAAAGCCTTTCGCAGAGCTTGCGCTCGTAAGCCACAATTCTCCCCGCACGCAGCACCTTGCAGGTCCAGGGCTTAGGAGCCACCAAGTCACCACAGTAATCACCAGCAGGTCAGGATTTCAAAGGAACCCGCAGCTCCAACAGCGCTGAGATTTGGGGATTTATCTCTCCTGGGCTCTTTTGAAAATCCTGATCAGAGTGCAGCTCTGGTCAAAAATAAGTTGTGCTAAAAATAGTGCTCACAGGAGGGCCCGGTACAAATCTCCGCTCCTTTAGGATTCTTATGAGTCAG
Source organism: Pygoscelis adeliae (assembly GCF_000699105.1). Classification (NCBI taxonomy): domain Eukaryota; kingdom Metazoa; phylum Chordata; class Aves; order Sphenisciformes; family Spheniscidae; genus Pygoscelis; species Pygoscelis adeliae. The sequence continues at coordinate 4,242,207 of NW_008825429.1, forward strand.
CTCGTTTCAAAGACAAGAGGAAATTTGTACAACTAGCAAAGCAGTAAAGAGAGAAGGGAGATTTAGCCATGCCTCGTGGGCCCCCAAAGGGGTACCTAGGGCATCCTTTGGAGAAAGCAGCCTTGCTGTTAAGATACCAGCTGCACCAACAGGCAAAAAAACCCCAATATATATATATATCTCAGATTCAACTGTAGAACCTCCTGCACTGAGCTGGAGAATAAATATAGAAGCAATGAGATATTTATAGGCAGACAGCTATTTTAACACAGCTCTGCTTTAAAGAGAATCCTTATTTAAGTCTTGTCCCTATAAAGCTGCAGGATGACTTAGAAAAATAACCAGATTAATTATTTTCATCAGGAGAACAGAGAAACACGTAAGGAAGATCAAATGCATGCAAATGCATTAAGAATGTGGGAGCTCGAGCGAAGTGCTTCTGTTCTGGTGACTCAAATACAATAAGGATGGTGAGCTCTCCTGAGCGCAGGCTAGTCTCCGAAGAGCCCAGCCCGACCACATCTGAAGTCTGCCAGGGATCAGAACAAGACAAAGCGTTAAAAACAGGCACACGTCAGCTCGCTGGCGAGGCAGGCTGACAGCCACCACGCCATCGCGCTCCCCTGACCAGCACCGTCCTCTCCAGAGATGCGACCAACAGCAAAACATTAGATTTTCTCATTGTACTGTAAAAGTAACGTGAGCAGAGGAGTATTTCTAGACGTACCGTATTTACTCGGTAACGGTCCGATTCGCCCACCCCATCCCCAAAATTGGAGGTGCGGCTGTTACCCAAGCTACGATGGTTGCTCTCTTCCTGCTCCTGGCGTGCCCTGTCCTTTGGTCACCCTTTCCCAACCTGCAACAACTACAACGCCTGCTAAAGCTCAGAGGCTCCTTTGTGCAGTGGGACACATCTTTACAGGTCACCTGGAAAATTCTCAGAAGACGAGAGGACCGGGAGCAATTGCACGGTGCAAGCATCGTCTGAGCCATCATGGGATTCAACAATGATGCTTCTACTCTATTTCTGCAGAAAGCTTGTTGCTCTCCACCCTTGCAACATCTGGATGGAGAGATCTGCAGCACCGCAAAGAGCGGCAGAGCCCAGGGTGGAAGTCAACAACCCCAGCCGATCCAATACCGTGGGACTTTCTGGGCAAAGAAAACTGCAGTGGAAGTATCTGCTTGTTGGGTTTGGGTTTTTTTAATTTGTTTCCTTATTTATGTCTCAGCATGGAAGAGCATTATACGTGCAGAATAACAGCGCGATTGAATTGAACGAGCAGGAGCGTGCGTGTCCACGCGGAGGGAAGCTGAAGTCCACACTCATCGGTGCCGCCCCGGGGCCAGGCACACGCATCCCACCACTGCAGGAGAGGCAGATCCTCCCCGTGGGGATGGACCTTTGCGAGGTACGGAGCGAGCCACCACCGGGCACTTTCCACCTCCTCAACAGAGGGGGATGTCCCGGAGGTGGGGACATGCCTCCCCGCACTGTCCTCGCCCAGCATCTCGTCGCGTCAGTATGCAAACACTGGCAGCCACGAACCCTGCCAATGCAACCTTGTGAATTTAATAAATGTACTTTGAGGAGGCTAAGCGTCTGCTTCAGCGCTCCCTGTCCCCCTGCCCCAGCCCTGCCCACCACCTCCCAACTCAAAGCCTCTTCAAAAAAATAAATTAAACCACCCAACAAAACCACACAGCCTGAGCGTTTTACAGCTCTGCTCTCCAGCGGGAGCCAGTAAAATGCAAAAGAGGGCAGAGCTGGGCAGGACAGTTCAAAGGCAGCGCCGAACGCTGAGTGGGGCATATGTGCAGTGGGGTGCAAGCTCTCCCCCATCATCCCCCTTCTGCTGTCCCCCCCCAAAACCTTCAGGAAGGCTCATCACAACGCCCTGGGTGTTCACGATGGATTGCAGGCAGGAGCAGACGCTTACACCTTGCTGACAGACGCTGTCAACGCAGCGCGGCAGCCGCAGCCTTGCCGAGAAGGCGAACGTAAGGTAGAAACGAGGGGCTACAGAAGAGGAAGAGAAACCATGTTGTTCTCCATCTGCCGGCGATGCCTGCACCAGCTGACCTGAACAAGCTGTAATGCATGCATGGATGCCGGGAGGAAAGAGGAAAAAAAAAAAAAAGAGGCAACGACACATCTAAAAGTATCCTGCCAGGGCTGACTGGGATCCAAAAGGGCCAGAGTTTGCCCTCCCCAGCGGGGGCATTTCCAACAGCTTTTGACCGCTGGCTGCCCGGGCAGGGACAGCCGGCTTGCAGGGAGCTGGAGGCAGAGCAGGGACCTCATTTCTCCATGCTGCGAGGCTTCCAGGCCAGGGGCTTTCAACAGAAGATCCTAATTTTTAGGGGCAAAACAGATAGGTACAGCCCTCCGAGCTGGTACACAAGCTGCCATGCCCATGCTGGATCTGAGGGACTAAATGAGATGGGAGCGGGTAATGCCTCCTCAAGAAGAGATGCTCTGCTTGAATAGATGCACTTGCCAAGTTATGAGCTTTCCTCTGACTCCTGCACTGATATCAAGCAACAGGGCTTGGGAAACCACCTCCCACCATGGCTTGTCCACCTCTGAACGGCCGCAGCATCCCAGGTACCTCTCAAAAGCAACATCTCTGCTGTTTCTTTCTGCTCTAAACCCGTGCTCCAATGTCAGGTACAGACCAGGACACACTTAAGGTGTTCATACTTTCAGCTGATGATATCCCCAAAGCATCTTAGATGCTAAACTCAGTAACTTAATACTGAAGACTTCTTCCTGCTGCCAGGTAGACAATACCAACAGTACGATCACAGATCTCTTCCTCAAGAAGAGCGAAAACTATTTGAAAACGTAATCTTGAACGTTTTGCCTACCACCACCAGAGTATTTAACATTTGTGATGAACTCCTCTGTGCACACAAGCTCCAAGAGCTTTCGTATCCCCAAGAGAAAAAGCAAGGCTCAGCTTCATGATGCCATTTGCCAGCAGCCAGCGAGATGGAAACGGGCTGGCATCTTCCAGCAAAGTGCTGGAAAAAGCCATTTCCCCGACAGATGCCTGATGTTCGCAGAACTGAAGACACAGCCTTGCCGCCTCTCAAACCACGGGACGTGCAACAAGAAGCAGCACAGACAGACAAAATCCCATGCAGTCCCTTCAAGTGGAAGGTCCCCGACACGGGAAAGACTAAGAGCTGATGCTAAGCAGCATCACTGCAGGCTGGTCACACACAAGACGCCAGACGACAGCCAGCTGCTAGGTGTGGTGCTTTAGCCCTGTGAAAGGAGGTTCAGAGAGCTTTCCTGCTAGGACTCGCTGCTTGTAAGGTCAATGCAAAGGCGGGGGAACACACTGCACCACGGAGATGCCTGTGTCCCCAAGGGATGTGTCTATGTAGGAGGAGCCAGCCTTCGGTTCACACATCGGAGGATGGCCTTTCCAAGGAAGAGGGGACCTCAGAAAGGAATCAGAGCCAGGAAAGCACGAGCAGAGTTGATTAGAGAAATGGAGTAATACCTGGATTCATACATTCTCTAATATTTAATAAGCATTAGAAAGCATTGGTAACACCCAGCACTGAGCTGTGGGTACCAGAGGCTGGGGCTGCTGCTGGCACAGGATTTGCCGCTCTCATCGTCTGCTCCCGAGGGTCCAGGGCTCTGTGGGCCTGAGAGTCACGGGTCCCTTGGTGCTCACGGGACTCCTCTTCCCACACAGGCAGGTAACTCCCCTCCCAAGGTTTACTGCAAAGCTTTTTAATCTCCAATATCATGTGCCATCAGCTCTCTATTGTGGGGAGAGCTGTGCCTCTTAACGTGCCGTTTCCTTCTCAGCTCTGCAAACACAGGGAGACCCAAGCTGCTGCATTTTGCCAAGTGCTGCAAGAAGTGTGGCCATAGGGTTCATGAGGAGAGAAAAGGGGAGGTGATCCTTTCAGCCCCAACCCACAAAAAAAATACAAGAGCACATGCGGAAAAAAGCTGAGACACCTTCTAGGGATAAGAAAAACAAAAATCGCTGGGGACAGAGCAGAATCCCTGCCACTGGAGAACCTTACAGGGGGAGCGAGCTGCCAGCCAGGACAGGCTCGGGAGCACTGAGCCTGTGTGGGAGCTGTCAGAGTCCCAGCCCTACCTCGTGTGACAGTGAGAAGTCCCTGCAGAGGTGACAGCTCTGGCAGATGCAGTGAGCAAACAGCCGAAAAGGGGGAGAAATGAGAGAGGAGGCAATGGCAGCCGGGGAGGCGATCTTTGCAGGCAGAGCCAGGCTGCACTTGCTTGCATTAAAAAAGGAAAGGGAGGCAACTGGTTAAAGACCAACTTTTAAGCAGCATCCTCACTGCCCACAGGTAGGGCAGGGCGGGTTGGCAGCTCCCCTCCCTCCCCGAGACCTCCCCGCTGCAGCAGACCTAATTTCATGGGGTTTTTGCACAAGCAGCGGGGTGGAAAATGATTATCGGGAGCCAGCACATGGCGAAGCACCCCCTATTCCCCAGATTCCCCTGCAAGGTGAGCAGCCCCAGCGCGGTCCCACTGGGTCAGTACCGCAGCAAGGAAAGAGGCTACCAATGAGCTTTCCAAATCGCAGCCGTGGTGCAGCGGGGGGACCCGCGCTCCCCCCACCCCCCGTCACCCTCCTGGCTGCTGACGAGAGAGACAGCGCAGTCCTGCGTGACAGCGTGAAATTAATATGATTTTGGGGGAAGTTGGCAGTGAGTAATGAGCATCTGAAATACCTCGTCTCCACCCCCTCGAACTCTTTTAACCCTTCGGCTGCTAGCACAGCAGCGGGATCAAAGGGTGGGAAGAGTAAGACCTGCATTAAAGAGAAGCAAAGAGGGGTCATGCAGCCCACCTGGCAACTGAATTTGCAGGGCAAGTTTTGGTACAAATCCTGACGGTGCTGCTTGCGATCAGGCCCAGCCTGCGGAGGTGCTCAGATGCTCGGGGGCTTGGAAAAGTCATCGTTGCTGCCTTTCCAAGCAAGGCTCCACAAGGAGGTGTCAAAAAAAACCTGGGGGCCTGGAAGGGAACCAAGCCTGTCCTTCAAACCTCCCTGGGCAAGTCCCAGAAGGCCAGCCATGACGGAGACAGCCCAACATGCCCAGACCACCGACAGTCAGCCCCTCCGCTAACAAGTGAGCCTGTGAGGAGCAGAACAAAGGAGATAGATACCAGGGAAACCGACCCTGAGAAAGCTATCAGAAGAAAGCTCCCATCTTCAAGGGCTTCTTATGTGAACTCCTGGATGTCTAATAAGGATCAATCCCATAACACCACCTTCCTGGGAAGACAAGCCTTAGGAGCTTCCTCCTATACTTACTTGCACCAAGTTCTCAAATTTAAGATCTCCTCTCCTCTGCCGGATGCCTGGAAGTGGTCAGGATACTGCTGGGGGAGGAGGAAAGGGAGGTGAGAAGACAGATGGTCAGCCCGATCTGCCTTAGCTTGGTTTCTTCGGGAAAAACAACTCAGGGGAAGGAGCACAGACAGAAACGCTCACGGTGCCACCAGCTGCAGAAGCCAACACGGTTCAAACGCCTTTGCCAGGGGCTTTGCCCCAGGGAAGGTAAAAGGCTGTGCAACGAAAGGTCCTCAGTTGTAACCATATTCCAAAGGTTTAAAACTCGCTGGATTGGAAGAGGCAGAAATGCTGTAGCAGGCTTGAGGTTAAAAAAAAACAAAAACAAACGCAAACAGAGATGTAAATAAAGGACGCAGTGTCATCCGGAGGAGAAAACTGTGATTCATTAGAGGCTTGTTCAGGACCTTTTCTTGAAGTGAGACTGAAAAATACCCACACGTATATGCTAGCGAAAGACAGGAAGGTGGGTAGATCAACGTCACCGTGCGAGAACTCTAGTTAAGAAACACAACAGAGAAAAGAATTTTAAGATCAAGAAAATAATGATCCTGATTGCTCCTTGACTTAAAGGCTAAGACACAAGCTCAAAAGTTAGTCCAGTGTCATTTCAACATTGCAGATTCTTCAACCCTGGCTGCTGCCAGCCCCCGAAATAGCCTCAGTGGCCAAAGGACAAGTTTGAAAATGAACAAGAGCTGGCTACAGCATAAGGCAAAAAAATAACATGTTTTTCCTTCCTTACATATAGACACACATATACTCTTCTTAACGATTCAGACACAAGGAGACCTTATAATACTGACAGCCCTGAGTGGGTTATTTACAGGAGACAGCAGCTCCTATAGACTTTGTTTCTCGCTTTCTATCAAGGAGAGAAAGCCCACGCATACACAGGCACGTGTGCCAGTCCCACTCGGCACAGAAAAATGGCAAAAACCCCAAAGCAAAATCCCAGAGCTACATTTGAATAAGACATTTTGAAAGCAGCCCCTTCCCCATCTCTCTCCCCACCCCCCACAGCCTCCGCGCTGATGAGCAACGGAGTCTGTGCGTAAAACCAATTAAGTTCCATTGGGAGGTTCGGCTCGGTGCCCTGGTGAGAGACGCTTCGGCAAGAGTCAGAAGGAAGCAGCCTAGAAAGTCCCTTCATTTGCATTGGACAACTGGACTGCGCAAAAGCGGGCAGACGAAAACCCCTCGGCAGAGGTTTCGGGCGAGCAGAAAAGGGGACCTGTGGGTATAGAGTACGTGGAGTGTAAAAGAGGGGAAAGAAGTATAAAAATCAAGTAGGGCAATGAAAATTCAAGACAGGGAGGTGCGCTGAAAAATCTTCCCTCTGCTCTTGGGAAGATCCACCTTTTAAAGCAACCCTGTCAAGATAACACAGAGTTAAACATTTCCTTATCTATGTTAAACACCTTTATGATTCAAACTGAAAAACAGCACTGAAAACCTATTTCACTCTCCCCCGCCCCGTGGCTCATTTTGGATAGTCAAATTAAAGTGGCCAGTTACATTTCTGGTCTCTGAATATCAGCCCAGAGTTGCTGTGTTTGTGTTTCCAGCACATAAGGAAAAGGCTTGAAGAAGGACCAAAAAAAAAAAAAAAAAAAAGACTGTTTAATTTATGCTTTTTGAGACAGTAAGAGAACTAAACCAGCCCAGCAGATCCCTGTATTCTCATGCGGAGCTCTCAGCTCACGAGGCCGGTGCACATACCTGCAAGTTGCTGCCCAGAAAAGCACCTGCACCCTGCATTTCCCTGTGCACCGCTCCCGGGCACCTGCAATTTGGACACGGGAGCACACAAGGATTAGTAAATCCCCTGTGCTAAGCCGGGCTGTAAGGATGCACCTGGGGTAGGCTGTGCAGGAGAAGAAGGTCGCACACAATCCAAATGCGTTAGAAGAGTGGATGGCACAGGGTGATCTGGGGGTCCAGCCTAAGGGGCAAGGACTTAAATCTTCCAACAGCCCCCAGCAAAGGGAGAAAATGGGGTGGTAACAGAGACCAAGGGCAGGAGGAGAGCCAGGTTATGCAGTGGGATCACAGGGGAGACCACAGCAGCCCAACACAACAGCACTGCAGCCAGGACGTGGTGCAAACACCAGCTCCGAGTCTGCTGGAAGGCTGCAGGGAGGAGACGCTGCCAGGGACGCTGGAGGGCAGGGGAAATGTAATAGCAGAGAAACTCCATCTCCCCCCTGCATATCCAAAAAACCACTAAAAGCCACCAGTGGGGCAGAGCTCCTCGGCCAGGAAGTGGGGAGCAATCAACCAGCTTCCTAACCACGCCAAAGAAAACATTTTTTGCAAGTGCCTTTGAACTACGTGGGCAGAGGGGGCCCGCACAGCAGGCAGGTGAGAGGGTGCTGTGGTTTATTAACTCTATCCCTGCCGAAACCAGGACAGAGGGGCAGAGCTGCACTGGGAGCACCGGGGTGGAAAGCTTCAATCCAGAGCAGCATCCTGCAGCCCCCCGTGCCAGACGCGCTCCTCCTCAGACGCTCGGCAGCCCAAGGCACAGACCTCGCATCCTAATTAGGAAGCTGAAATCCAGCATTAACGCAAAGCACCACATCATCTGCTGGCATCATCGGAAGCTGGTTGCATCTACATCTCCTGAGGATGTGGCCTTGAACCGGCTCACTGATGCTCCTTCCAATGCATGCAGCCCTGCAGTGCTCCGAGCACGGGTTTGCACCATGGTTTTGGGAAGCCACCTTTAAGACGGGAGCCAGACATGATTATCCCTAGGGATAGACCAAAACAGGGCATAAGTGCTGTTAACATGGGAATCCACCCATATGCTGAAGACACCAGAGCACATACATGTACCTATGCACGCTCTCGGATGCAGACTGCCACTGGGGAAGCTGCCCAGGCTCTGCCTGCAACCTCAGGGCACTCGACGGCCTGGAGCTGGAGCTCAGCTGCTCGCCCATGGGTAGCACGCTCATTTGCCCGTGGCTTTGCCATCTCATCTGAGCTCCATGTGCAATTAGGAAGGCATACCACACAAAGCAAGGGCTTGATATAGCCACAGCCACTGGAGACCACCCAGGCGAACTCACGTTCCCAGCTAACCACTGCCGCTTGCCACCCTACAGCTCGACACCAGGCAGGGTATGTGCTTTCAGCACAGGAGACCCACACTGCCACCAACCTGAAAGCTTCAGCCAACTCAAACTAGGCTTCCCTAGCCAGGTGTTCAGCCTGGAGATGGCTTTGAAGATCACAAGGAAGGGCCAGTCACATTTTTAAACCACCTGTTTGTTTCCTCGAGAACACGATACGGCGATCCCACTCAACACCAAACCAAACTCAAGAGGCATCATTACTGCTGTCAGCGCTCAAATGTGTAATGAGACATGTTCCAGTTCTTGCTCCTAAAACTGTTTTTGACAGGTTTCCACCTGAACGCGTGCCTCCCGGCAAGATACACATTCCACAGTCCTTCCACGTGCTGGCACCAACGTCCCAATTCACAGGGAAAGCCAGAAAGCTAGGACCAACACCAACCTGACAGAGGGGTGCAGAGCGCCCACCGATGCCAACTGCTTCCCCGGGGTCTTTCTGCTTGTGCGGACTCATTTCTGTACACCCCCTTCAAGCACAGGCTTGCAAGCATGGTACCCTGGGACAAGCAAAAGTGTAAGTATTGCAGAGGAGCTGGCAGCTCAGTTCTGCACAAATTCCTTCTGGCAGGGCACAGCCCCGCTACTGTTGCATCTGTGCACTTGTTTTAATACACTTATTCTCCCAGTCCTTCTCAGGAGTTGTGTCCGTTCTCTGAGGCGCCACAGCCCCAATCCACAAAGGTCGTTAAGTGAGTGATCAATACTGGCCTGATTAACATGAGCAAAGACTTGAGCAAGGTATCCAGGCTGGATCCCACAGGACCAGGCTCTCTCCTCTCATCTGCAGATTGCTCCAGTACAGGATTTTGTTCATCTGACTCCACACCAAGCAACAAGGGAAGTTGCTGGGCCACAGGCACCAGACCGCGGAAGACCGAGAGGCTCTTCCCTTGGCAGAAGTAGCCTCCTGGGGAGAAGGGGTGCCATGCTGCTCTGGGGGACACCTCTGTATTCACCGGTAAGGGAGCAGAAGCCGTTAGCTTTAAACCAGTAACTACACACAGGTAGGACAAGAGAGATTTAGGTGGCGGGCTCTGCTCATCACCCAAACAGCTACCCCCCTCTTCTCCGAGTCCTTCAGACTGGATCTAGCTGCAGACTGACAGTTGGACCATCTTGATAAAATGACTCAGAAATGCAGCTTAATCTGTTCAAGGGTATAACCCAGATGAACAGGGAATGAACCCAACAGTGGTTTCTACCACAAGAAAGGGTCGACGATCTGCTCCGCTTCCTTCCACCAGTACTGTAGCCTAGCGCGCCCAATGCCTGCGCATCTAGCAACTCTGCCCTGTCCCCCCTACCCCTCAAATAACATTCTCAGTATTTTATCTATGTCAAGTTAGTTTTGTTTTGATTGTAAAGGGCTAAGAGCATAACAAATTGGAAGTTTTCTAGCCCTGTGAATCACAGTCACGTTTGCAACGCGCATGCCCTTACCTAGATGCTGTAGGGTGCTGGAGGGAGTTTCCAGCTGTTGAACGGTGGAGAAAGATCTGTACTTTGGCTTTTCACAGGAGGGCACAGTGCACGCTGGGGGACATCACTCCCAGCAGACGGTAAGGAGCTAAGCAGGCCATTTGGCCAGGAGGCGACGTCTCACCCTAGGAGAGATCTACTGATGTGGTCGGACGGCAGAAGGAACAGGCAGACCAGTGCACCCATGGTTACTGGGAATCACTGAGCGTGTCCACCATCTCCAGACCAGACCTCCAGCATGGGCTCAGCAGCTCCTGGGGCTTCCCCCCAACATTCCACCCACCAGCTTCATCTCGCCTGGCTGCAGTTGCACGGCCCCTGCCCTACCCCCAGCAGACCCTTACACCACGAGGAGGTGCTCACTGTGACTTCTGCAGCTCCCCCCACATTCATGGACCATCTAACTGCAGGGGAAAAGTATGGAGAGAAAAATTTTAAGCAGCTAAGAGGAAGCAGCAATGGATTTCAAAACATTTCTAGCACAACACCTAGGCTTTTAAAAGCAAAAGCACCACTTGCAGAGTAAACTGACCTTAGACTGTTCAGCAAGCGATGCTTGCAGCACTGTGCATCTTAGGGCTGTTTGCACCGAATATTCTAATTAATACTGCCCAGCACTTGTTTAACAAACTCACATGTTTATGAAGGGACTAATTTTTTTTCTCCTCTGCCTTTCGGTAGCAAAGATTTCCACAGTTTCAACAAGGCAGCGTTACTCTGGGAAGGAGAAATTGTCTCCAGTCATGTAGACTCCATTACTGGGAGAAAGGTGTGAACAGCAAGCATGTCTGGCAGACGGATTCATTATACCACCATGTCCTTTATAATGGGAAATGAAAAGCCCATTCTGATAACTACACTTTATTATAATAGGTCAGAAGAAGTGAAAGGCATCATCTTATAAAATTAACTTCATAAAGACTGCCTTTAAAAAAAAAATCTCTGCCAGTTTATCCACCGTATCTTTCTTCAGAGATTTTTCTTGTTCTAGAAGAGACACAACTCCAAGTCTTGTCCCACTGGCTGTCTTCACTTTTACCCTCTATCAGAGGGAATAGATCCGTTTTCTCCTAATCAGTCCCAGGCACTTGTTTCGCCAGATGCAATAAATGCCATGTCTTTGTCAAGATGGAGAAAATAGTCAGCAAAGTAGTTAAAATTAAAAGAGACACCCACCCCCAAAGGTCTTCCTAAGCAGCAGCATTACTTACTTTATAGGAAAGTCAGAATATGGAGATAAATGCACCCGATAACCTGTTCTGTGCTCTGGCATACCTTTCAATTGCTTTTTCTGCCAGCTGCTTCTCCAGTCAAACTAAAGTCCAGTGTCTCAGCTGATAATAATTTTATGATTTTACAGCCTTACACAATGTGTTTGAATTCAGTTCCTACAGGTGAAAGGCAAGGGATGGCCAGACAGACATTAAAACACCTTCCACGCTCACAGTGCTGACATCTGATCTCGCTCTGAATTTTGAGGGTTAGGGTCTACCGCAACTAATGGGCAGAGGAGGGCTGGAAGTGATGGTCGTTGCAATTTTAGGAGAATTTATAGATGCAGACCCAACGATAAGTTCTCAGATATATTCTGCAAAGAAAAGAGGAAACAATGCCAGCCCCAAAACACGCTACTTGAGATGCAACTCTAATAACTGCTTCTTTCAGTAGTATAAGCATAAGGTACGTCAAAGTCTAGGCAGACTTTCTACAGTATCTATCCCTCAGGTTGCATTTGATTGGGTAGAAATCTTTAAGAAGTCTTTTTCTAAATCTAATCGTTCCCCCTTTGGGGAAAATAAAACATACATCTCCTTGAAATGTTATATGCCAACTGCAAAACAGCCTTATTTTTAATATTCATGAAAGTTGGTGCAGAGAGGGGGAAGGAGGATGGAAGAGGATGCTATGAAACAAATAGTTCATTGGAACTTCCAATGAAGGCTGCATGGATCTAATGTGATAGATTTTAAAGGAGCCTAATTTTCAGAAATTGCCAGAGCTCCAATCTGTGAAAATGTGGCCTTTCACAGAACTCCAATTCAGCTTGCCACATCTAGAGTTCCTTTTGAAAAAAAAACTTGCTATAAAAGCCCCCCAATTTGGTAGCAAAAATTAGCAGCCTTCATGGGATATCAACCCCTTTTTGCCTCTCCTCCCCTAACTATGGCTCTTTGGAAAGAACTAAGGACGATTTGTCTTTTGTTATTTTTCCAGGTAGTAAAGATAAGAGTAGAATCTAATAAAGAACAAAAATGGGGGAAAAAAACACGCATGCCCACAAAAGCTAAATCTTCACACCTAGCCCAAAAACAGCCCCTATAACTGAAAAGCATTTCTCCCTCTGAAGAAAATAACACCTATCGGGTCTTAAAAAAAAAAAAAACAACAAAAAACCCAACAATCTCCTGACCGTGCAAGAGAGGCTAACACCTCCAGCAGAAGATGGCAAGACACGCTCTGAACCAGCGCCGCACGCCCCAAAGCCATCGGGTCCGGTGTGGAAGGTGGGCAGCACCTAAGGCAAATGGCGCCCTGCAACAAGACATTTATTTTGCAGGCGGAGGACTTTAGCTGTTAACCAGAGCATTCATGACTCCCGTTCAGAGAAAATTAAGCACCACCTTTCTCCAGCCCAAGAATTCGAACTCGATATCCCCAAACTCCAAAATTAAAAGAAACACATTTGCTTTGAATCTCCTGCAAACTATGAGCTCGGGGAAAAATCAATTTGAATTTTACACCCACTCACAGACCTTTCCCAAGGGACCGGCTGGCCTCCTTCCTCCCAGGGATCCACCTCGCCGCCGGGGATGGGCAGGAGGAAACTCCTGGGGAACGCGGCTCCCCAAACCTGCTGGTGCTCACGATGCAGAGGACACGTGCGGTCGCGCGATGGGAAGCAGGCGTGTCACCAACCGCTTCCAAACCACAGCGAGGTCCAGCCCAGAGGACGGCGCAGAGCCTTTCCCCGTAGTTTGCAGAGATCGCTCGAAGCAGCTGGGGAAGGGCAACAGCAAGGGAGGGCGCACGCAAGACAGCCACGGTCTACCTTCGACTGCTGTAAGAACATGAACAACGGTGCAGGGCAAGTCTAAGCGTTTAAGCGATGGATCCATAAACAATGATATTAAAAAGCGTAAAGACAGCCAGGGCAGAATTTCCTGAACTGCCAGTGCTGAGCAGCACAGGTACAACAGCTTTCAAAATTCGCTATTCAAAACACCCAACTCCCTTGTTTTGCTGTTCCAGTATCATTAACACGTACTGTGGGTCCATTTAAAAAGGAAGACACAGCTCCTTGAGCTGAGGCACGTTTCCAAAACGTGGAAATACTTGTCTGGGGAAATATATATATATATTCGGAAATATATATTTGCATAATATATGTATTTGGGGTAATATATACACACACTTTTTTTTTATATATATATATATATATATAGTGTATGTATATAAATTTATTAATTCTTCTCCTGCCCAGGCAATTGAGAAAAGAAGAAAGCAAGCACAGAAGGAAGCAGGCTGGGAGACTGCAGGGCTGGAGAGTGGCTTCTGAGCATGTGAAACAATAGAGGAGATGCTCGCCCTGCAAAGCCTCCCACCTCCGTGGGCCCGGGGTTGCTGCCCTGCATGGCGATGCCCGGCGGCGTGGCCCGGTGGTCCCCAGGCTGGCGGGCCCCCGGGCGGCGCCCCCCAGCCAGCCTTTCCTGGGCAGGCTAAGAGTGCCCCCTGCAGCCCTGTCGTCCACGCTGCCTCCGCTGCCAAGCAATTGTTCGCGATTTCAAATAAATAAATAACAAAATACAAATAAGACAGGTTCCTAAATGCAGAAAGAGCTAAAAGCTCCAGAGCAAAGCCATCTGATTTAAAACCACAAAAAAGCAATCTAGGCGGATGAAGTGTTTAGTAGCGCTCCGTCATGCCCGATTTTAGCCACTCTGAAGGGAAGAAGGGATGGCAGGGGTGGAGGGAGGTTTGGGGGCCCCCCCCCAAGCCGCTGGCGTTTGTTTTGAGGATAAAAAAAACACATCTCTGAATATCCTAGGTAAATGAAACGGATGTTCACGCATCGCTCAGAGAATGCTGTCAACAGCGCGCGCGGCTAGAAGCTGCACGTTCCTTGCAATATTAATCAGACTGCTCCTCCACCCCTCCTCTCCACAGCGCTAAGGTGCTAGACAAGACAGGAGAAAAAAACATACCAAAACCTCCCCACAGTCTCTGCTGGGCTTGTCTATCCTCATGATATACATAAGCCTCCCAGCTCCTTGAACTTAACCCAGGGCCCTAGAAGGCAAATAGATCCCCCTGGTTTTGTTTGCTCCAGCTTTACAAAGATCATGTCTGCAGCCACAGTGTTGGGGTTCACATTAGCAGTGCCCCATGTGCTAAGAAAACTCAGAAACTTGGAAGTCCAGGTTTTATGCCCTGTTTCAGTAGGGCCTCCAAGGGCAGCGTTGACGCGAAAGCACCCAAGCTGCACAGCACAAGCAAGAAAAACCTTTTGCTCTTCTATAGGGATCTTTACGTTGTGCCTACCACCACCCTTCCAGCAACGTCTATGCAAGAGCCAAGTCACGGTCTGCATCCAGTTAAATCCCCAGAGCCCACCCCAAAACAGTGTTACAACACACAGTTTTCCTCACCACCTTACACCTTGCAAAGAAACAGCTTACCAGCCACGCGGGAACCACTGTCCTTACCTGTGGTCAAGCCAGGAGAACATCGCACGCTAATAAAGTAAGCGGAATTCACTGTACATAGGGAAATGCGTAGTTTCCCCGGCAATGAACAAATCACCGCCCCGCAGCTCCTTGCAAGGCGGTTTTCACTGCATGGTCTGGGCAGGTTTCAAAGGGTTAAGCGATTCCTCAACTCGGTCCCTTTGGAAAGAAATGCCCCAGCCCTGACCAGACGACAGCGCCTGTCTTTTGCTTAGACAGACCCACACAGAAAAGCCACCTCCTAACACAGTACTTCACCGGGCCCTGCAGATGTGAGCTATCATCCTTATTTTGCAGATGAGAAAAACTGATGGGCAGAGCTGGACACCGATTCCCCCAAATTCCTTCCGCAAGCCAGCAGCGGAGCAGGGAATGGCCTGGGTCAACGAGCAAAAGATTCTCGCCCTGGGAGCAGAAAAGATGCTGTATTTTACAAAGTTTCACCTCTTTTCCAGGATGCATTACAAGGCTTAACAAGTCACTGCACAAAAGCCTGAGGATACAAATAAAACAGAGATCAGCCAGGACACAGAAGAATGCAGGGCTGGGATCCTAAAATCCCTATTCAACGCTCAGCACTATCCCAGGCAGGTCTCACGGCTGACAAGGTATTTTTTGCCAGAGAGGGTATTACGAGCAGCACAGTCCCACGTCCTTACAGACACAGGGCTGCCAACCACAGGGCAACACCCCACCGACTATGTGAGGCAGACGCAGTGAAACACTCGTGGAAGGGAAAGCAAGGTGTAAAGTGCTCCCTCCACGACGGGAAGGAGCTACACCATCACGTGGGCAAGACAGACGGAGGAGGGAGCCAGCCCCAGCTAAAACCTTTCACACCAGCTGTCTGCAGCGGCTCCCAGTGCTCAGGCGTGCCAAGCATCAGGAAAGCTGCTGCACGCCTTTAAGGCAAGAGGAAAAAAATATCCTATGTCATTTACTTGACAGGCAGGGAGATCTCCAAGCTCCGCGGACGTCTGCTGCACCGTGATGGGCCACCAGGTCTGACAGCTCACAGTGGCTCCAGCCAAAACGCTGGCTTATGGGATCTCTGTCTCACCAGCAGAATTTCTATACTGGTATAACCTGCCAAGCCATTTGTATTTACATTCAGTAAAAGGCTTGTTTACTTCCACAAAGAAAACAAAACTCGTAATATTTACAATCCGACAGCAAGATCCCGTACGAAAATCATACCGGCTCCAACCCGGAGCACTCCGCAGACCCAACAGAAAGTGCTTTCCTACCTGAAGAGTTCCCTGATTTCCCTGACGGTGGCCTGGAACGGGATGTTTCGGACCAAGATCTTGGAAGTCGTCTGCTTCTTGACGGTTTGTTTCTTTCGGGACGATTTCACAGCAGGCCTATGAAGTCAACAGAAAGTTGAAAGAAAAATCAGCCAGCTAGCTCACATCGACACCCTCGCTGGCATCTTACTGGCGACAATGGAAATGTCACACAGTATGCCGAGAAGGAATGAATTTAAGTGATTTAAATCCCACATCTGGAAATCAAAGTTTCCAGCTTGCTGACTGCAACCCCAGTTGAGGTTAGGCAGCAGGCCTGGACTCACTTTTGCCACTAACTTGTGTTTTGACATCAAATCTTGTCCATTCAAATTGTCAGGAGAACGTACTGTTTGATATATTAAAAAAAATAGCTTCATGTAAACTGATTTTGATTCTTTTTCTTACTGGCTTAGAAAACAGCAAATGAAATTTTTTAATAGATTATTAATTACTTTAACTTCAGAACTGTATTGCATTTGGACAAGATAAGAATTTACCTAATACAAAACACAGCAGCTTATTTCACAAAGCAAAGCATTCCGCACTGTAGGCTGGATACCTACTGAAGGGATTTTAAAAATCAAAATGGCTTAAAATGGTTTATTAAAGAATTGAAATACAAAGTGCAGACAGGGAGCTGTCAGACTGCTTCCGGTCCCCAAGGACCAGATTTTCAAACAAATTTTGACATTTCAGCGATACCTCCCCCAGTAGGGCTTCCAAAGCGTCTAAAGGTGCCAACATTCACCTTCAAACATCTGGATTAATTTTCAACTTTGCACTTAGAAGATTCTGTACTGAATAAAAACTAGGAAGGAAACCCTAAAAAGCAGGACTCTAACTCCAGGTAAATTCATCCAGAAGTAACCATCTCCTCTGCACCTGACAGCCCAAACAGAAGTAGTTAAACCCAAACTTTTTTGTCACGCAAGAAAAAAACCCCACTGTATTTGTCTTGATTTGATCAGAACTGGCAGCAGAACATTATTCTTAAGCTGCTGTTCTCCCTGATGAACTAGGCTAAAAGATTTCATTACCCAGAGAATATTTGTCTTCCAGAACTCTTTTAAACCCGCTGGAACTTGGGCTATCAGTGGATTTTGCAATGTTGACCAAACTGTCACCAAAGCAGAGGTTTTAGAGGAGTCTTTTCCTTGAGTGTGGAAGAAAACTCAAGTGCCTGGTTCTCACTTTGGGCTCATTTTTGGGGTCCCACTACTGCACGCTGCTTAGGGATTTTAACTGGAAATATGTCATTTAGTGAGCAAACACCTTCGCATCAGCTATACATCATTTCTTTTTTCTTTTCACTAAAGCTGACTAAAGTGACCGAGTAAAGCACAACAAAGGCTGACGTGTTCAACAGTCAGAGCACTACCGATCACATCCCTCATAATGCAGAGATGCTAGCTAAGAAATTAAGAACCTACCAAGCATTACTGCAGCTTAAATGTAACCATGTTACAGAGGTGAGACATAAGCTTTACCTGATGGCTCTCTCTGAGATTTTCACTTCCAGCTTATGGCCATCTACAGAGCAGCCCTAGAAGTTAAAACAAAGAAACAAAAACAGTTTAAAAAAAAAAAAAAAATCAAAGTCACAACAGCTTCCAGGATACAAGCACAGCATTTTACATCTTGCTCTTTCCCATATATTCTTCCCCTTTTCCCTGCCGAAGTTTTTCTCTGTTGAACGTCACTCATGCAAGGCAAGGCTTCTGATATGAGGTTGGAGACAGCTTGACTGACTGAAGCAGCAGCCAACATCCCCGATCTAGCTGTCCATCAACCTCAGCTCTGCCACTAAACTGGCAAAGATGAGTCACATCACTGCCCTGGGCTACAGTTTCCTCTCCCTCTAGACTGCAAACTCTTCAAGGCAGTGACTATCTTATTACTTGTTCTGGAATGAGCCAAGGATGTCTCATTGGCCATCGGTAGCCAATACAGCGAGGAAGTCTTCTATCTCTTGCTTCCTGCGCCTCAAAGAATTTCCTGCAGTTCAGCACCAAAAACAAGCAGCCTCTTGCCTTATCAGCCCTGACAGGGCACACGTCGCGCAAAGGCACTACACCAGGATCCTGGAGCCCTGCTGCCCACTCCCTCCACAAAATACCCATTTTCCTGCTTGCTTTCGATTTAAAAATTCTGCCTTTCAAAAGGATGGAGAACACATACCTATCCCACGACTACCTAGGCTGTGGAATGTGAAATGACCACCTGTTGAAGGTGGGACTCATGGATTGTGGTCACTGAACATGCACAGATTACACAGAGTAATTCCTTCACATCTGCCTAGAAAGGGATCACTCACTGTTCTAGAAGCAGAGGGAATGATTTATTCCTTCGAAGTGCAGCCAAACCCTGTGGCATGTGTCATGGGGAAGGCAGGAGGCTAGAAGACCCTGAAGCAACAGCAGATTCACAGAGGGTAGAGCTGAACTCTGCAGCACTAAATACTAAGCAATATTTATTCTCATTGCGAGTAGGGGCCTGGGTCTCTGACACCGCTGCAAAGGGAACCTTGCAGAATAAGCTCATTAAATTTCAATCATCGCACATTTTCTGCCACCTCCGTATTGGATCAGCACTAGGAAACACTCTTCTGCATGATGTCTTGTCCCTTTACACACCCTCTTTCCTCACAAACCTAGCCCATTTTAGAGGCTTCTCCATCTGCACAGCGTAACTCACAGCACTGATATCCTCAGCTACATTTTGAACCTCACAGTTCATCCAAGCCTTCACCCACCGTCTCTAGAAAGAAATCTGGACCGACAGTGCTTAAGCTTACCTGGAGCCGGCGCAGGGCTTTCTGGGCGCTCTCTGGCTTCTTGTACTCCACAAATCCAAAGCCCATTGAAAGCAAAGTGCCTGTCAGAAGAGAAAGGGGACCCATTAAACTAGCAGGAAACAGTGACGATATTAAGCAGAAGATTTAAAAACAAATCAGAAGCAAGCGCTAATTGCCAAAACTGGGGGGACAAAAACTAATACCCCAGGCAAAGGGCCAGCCTGCCCATGCCCTGACTCAGACACTCCTCATGAGCACCCCTTACAGACTTGTTTTGAGCAAGACGCTGCTCTAGAACAGCTTGTTTTGATGCTGATGTCGAAGAGGTAGTCAACGTTGCACGCAAAACATTTTTTGCTTTCCATAATTTCAGTGCAACCTCCTTAAATAAAACACTAAGTCTTACAAATCAGCCGCCGGTCATAGTCAGGGTAAGCGATCCCATTATGGATACACAAACATTTGTTTCTACACAGGACTATTTCCTCGTGAGTGAAATGAGACCTTCATTTGGAAAATGTGCCAACTACCCAGAAATGGGTGTGACTTTTGTTGCAGGATGGCAATATGCAGGTTGCAGTTTGGTCCCCGGAGGAGACACTTCTAACCTGCAACCCCTTCAGAAATTCATTTTGGCCAACACTTGACAAGCAGTCAGTTACCGACCACTGCTGGGAGCTGAGCACTTGAGATCTGTTCCAGTTTGGACTGCCACGTGCTGTATTCCCCGTCATCACCAAGCGCAAGCCCTGCGTTTCATTTGAGAGACAAAGCGCCTTGGGGGTCTGCAAGGCACAAAAGGAGCAATCACTTCCCTAAACCTGGGCAGGCAGCTGCCGGTTCCATGCCAAAGGAGGAGACATCTATTACACTTCCCCGCACAGCAAAGGTTTGCAGCACCCACGGTCACGCCACGCTTCTGAGGAACACACTTTCACATTTCGAGAGCCATAAATAAGGCTGGGTGAGGAAAGGAACAAATCCACAAGCAAAACCATAACACCCGGTTTCCACCTTCAAAACCTCAATGGCAGCAGGCTATAGAGGTCACCCCACAGTGACAGAAGGGGATTGCTTTGGTACGTGGTACGAGATCAGCCTAGGCTCAAATGTTGTTCGGTCATGAGCATGCCTGCAGCCAGACACATGAGCAGTACTGAAGAGTTTGCTTTATTTCTTTTTCTTTCAGTGAATCCGAGTTTTCAAGCATCCCATGCAAGAGGAGGCCTGTTAAGGCAAAATCCCATAAAGCTGTGCAACTCCCTAGCCTAAAATCCGGAAGGATGACACAGCCCATCTAGCCAGCGCTTGCCTTAAGCAAACTCTTCTCTGTCCAGAAAGCGAGTGCAGTCAATGCAACAGGCATAACCACTCGTCACCGCAGCCTGCTGGGTTCGAATCTGGCAGGCAGAAGGCAAACGAAGCCCACTCAGCACAGTATTCAGCCAGGCATCCTTGAAGATCCCGGATAAAGCATGTCGTGCGCAGGTTTAATCATCACAGGGCACCAGCTCCTTTCAACTTGCATCCCGCTCTCTTCTGTGATCCTGAAGGAGTCGGTTTCTCTATCCTGATCTCAAGAGAAGGCCACGTCTCCACAAATCCCACAATTAAGCTTAACCTTATAGACTGAACCCCAGGGTATTTTTGGTTGCTGCTTTCAGCCATTTCAACAGGCACACTTCTAGAAATATTAAGGATTTTGCCAAGGAGAATACAAATGCTCAGCCAGATGAATGCTAAAGCAATGCCACACCTGAGCCCTCAGAAACCAGCTGAGGGAAGGAATTGAACAGCAACATCTAGAGTACCTGCTTTGTCTTTCTTCTTGGATATTGTGCAGCTCTTCACAGCTCCCACTTTGGAGAACGTCTGCAAGGAATTTGGACATGTGACTCAGTTCCCTTTGTCACAGGCTTACAACTCAATTCGAGTGACAATGTGGCCCTCTTCCAGAGCCAGGAGCAGACACTCGCAGGCCCACCTCCCCCCAGCGCACACCTGACAAGCAGTCAGTGCAGCTGCGTCTTATAAAATTACTTCTGTACACATATACACCCGCACACACACAGACTTTTAAAGAAATCAATACACAAGTTCCCAGAAATCCTCCACCACTCCTCAGAAACTGCACAGAGATCTGGGATGGCTCTGGAGGAACACTATGGATTACAAGACGCCCTCACGCCCAGGCGGGGACCTTAGTGGCGGGTGACTCCTGTGATGCCCCTTGAATACGGCTCCTTCCAAAGCCATGCAGGAGGGGCTGCAAGGTAACAGGGGCTGCCCTACAGTGACAAGCCATCTATTCAACTCCTTCATAAAACTGCAGCCAGAAGGCAGAAAAAGAAGAGGGGACAAGTCCCAGTCCTCCTCCGAACATTTACATTTGTCCCCAGACCCAAAAGGACCAGGGTATCTACTAGTACCGCAGTCCCAAGGTGGAGGAGCACAGGTCCAGGATGGACTGACATTGCGCCAACGTTCTTGGGCCATGAAATGTGGCTTTTCACACAGCTACAAGAAGTGGCAGAGATGGGAACTCCCAGCTGCTTTTCCCTATTTTGCTATTAATATCCCACATGGCTTTAGAAATGCTACGATCTCTCCCAAGTGTTTTGCTGAGGTAAAGCACAGACAGCTCAATGTTGGTAAAAGCTTAGATGAAAAGCACATCTCGTTGAAACCATCATTTATCTCTTTATTGCCTTAACACCCAAAGCAGTATCACAGCTGCACAAGTGCTTGTCCCAAGGAGAAGCATTACAGAAAGCATGGGAAATGAGGAGTCTTAAAAGATTTCCTACTGCCTCCACCTGTCCTGGGGTGGAATTAAACCCCTTCAAAACTGTTTCAGATACGTTTGTCTTAATTGACACCTGAAACCCCAAGGCAGAAGTTCCCAGTCCCTGTACAATCCAGTGCTCCCTCATCTCCCGTTAGGTCATACTGGCTGCAATTTAGCTCCTTTAAACAGAGGTGGAGAACAGCTTGCCCCTTGCCTTCTGCAGCGGAGCAGAGCCCTTTCTTCCAGCCCATGCCGGGAGTGAGGGTTTTACTCCATCAGGCAACTCAGTTTGGCCCTCAACCACACACTCAACCCCCTCCCGCTCCACCTGAGTGGACCATGCTAAGCAAAACCCAGTCCCCCCTCCTCGCTCATGGCTCACCTCCTTCAGTGTGTCTTCTGTGGTGGCAAAGTTCAGGTTTTTGATGAACAAGGTACACCCGGGAATGCTTTCTTCTTCCTCCTCCTCTTCTTCCTCCTCTTCTTCCTGTGCTGCTGTTTCCTCTGAGCCCTTTATAGCTGTGTCAGTGTCATCACCTGAAACAAGAAGAATAAGCCCAACTTTGTAAGATGTAACAAAGCCAAATTTTGGAGGAGCTTGCCCATACCCCAGCTAATAGTTACTACTCCAGCAGGACCAGGCCACTTCTCTATTGGCTCTTTGTGGGGGGGACATAGACTGAAGCAAGCTCAACATGCAGTATAGGAACATGTCCCCATGAAAATGAAAATATTGTCTATTCTTTAAGTGTAGAAACTCCACAAACCTGCTTCCCCAGCACTCGGACACCCTCACATCAAACCTAGCCAGACACCTGCTGGACTAAGCAAGGGGCCCCAAACTTGCTTGAGCACCCTTCTGCGCTGCTCTGAAACCTCATCTCTTGTCAATACGTATCCGCAGGATGCGAAATAACGTCCCCATCAGCATGTGAAGGAATATGGTCTGTTAAGCCCAAACACATACTGAAGGGCAATGAAGAACTGCACCCAGCACAGAGGCTGTGGTCTTAGAGGGCTTCACTATAGCATTAACACTTCCAGAGCCATGGATTTATACTCCGTGACCCGCAAACCTCGCTCCGGTCAACAGCGACGCACGTTATTTTGTACAAATCCTGCTTTGGGATTCTGCAAAGACAAATCTGTAAAAAGAAAACCAAGTAATCAAGCCGCAATTCAGCAGTCAGCGCAACAGCTTCCTCTGGGGCACCCAAGCCCTGCGATGGGGCTGCGAGCGCCGGTCCACAGCTGGGAAGTTAACAGAAACCCGGATACCGTACAGCTGATCAATGGGCAAGTCTGCTGGTAATTTGTGGCTCGTCTTAGCAAGGAGGGAGGCTTTGGCAACTGCATTTTGACTCTCTCCATCCACCCATTTCCCTCTCTTCCCAACTCCTAAAATGGCTTAATAATTTCTACTGTACTTAACGCGATGAAGTAGGCCTCAAAACTCCTGAGCACGTGCAACAGGGGAGAGGAGAGACCTGTTAGAGCCTGCACCGAAGTGGAGACTGCAGTGGGACTAGGCCCTTATTAGCCATCAGAGAATACACATGAGCACACTCACTCTCTCTCTCACGTCCACTGACTTACCAACTCCTTTCCTCGCTAGACCACTTATCTTTTAGAGCAGCTTCAACCCCTACAGCAGAGCCGATGCTGTGCTCAGAAGGGGCAAACTACACATCTCCCTTTGAAATTAACGCCCCCCTTGGTGATTTTCCTAGGCTTATTTCTCCCTCATTTCGTACGAGGAGAACCTGCACTGGGCCAGGGGTGTGCAGAGACCCCCCCAGCTCCTTCCCAAGA
>NW_008825429.1:4265627-4272559 GCF_000699105.1 Pygoscelis adeliae
TGCCCTCCCTGCCCCCAGCACCACGCAGCCCAAGCCTTTATGGTCCGGTGGTCCATATCAATTGGTGGTCCAATACCAGCCAGCAGGATATTTGCCAACAAGGCACAGAAAAAAACCATTGCCTTTGAAGGAGGCTTGTCTGAGGAAAGAAGAGGGAAGAGATTCAGCGAGACAGGGGCGGGATGAAGAGGTGCCTCTGTCTGTGGCTGGCACAATACGACACGGCCACGTGCTGCCGCCTGGGGCCCTTTTGTGAGCGAGGTGTTCACTGCGTGTTCCCTCCCTTCCCTCTCCCAGATCCACAAGCTGGCAGCAAAGACCATTATCAGCCCCGAGCAGCCTTCCAGGAGCTCCTGTGCTTAAAGCCCTTTATCTGCAGGTGAGGGTCTCGGTTACTGGGAGATAAAGTGGCCCCCCACCTCCCCCTGGCTCCAGCCTTCCCCTGTGACCCAGGCGCAGAACGGCAGCCCAGGAAGAGGCTTTTCATCAGCTTTTCTCCCCCCTCCCAAAACCTCAGAGTCCTGAAATAGCTCCTAGCAAAACAAACCTACATAAAGCCATGCTTCTTCAGCCTCCTCTTTTTCTTTTTTAAAAGGATCTTGAAATGTTTTAAATACACAGGCAAGATTTTATTTTTACAGCCCCTGGGACGGAGAGAAAGAGGGGTATACGCAGCGAGGGAAGATCAAGTCCTTGCAAGTGGGAAATCACCCAGACAAAGCATACAGTGGGGCTTGACATAAGAGCAGAGAGATATGTACAGGGACCCACAGCCTGTCACCGGCAAGTCAGCCTCTCCGTCCACTGCTGCCCGGTACTCCTGTTGTTGCAGCTTACTTGCAGGGGCAGGGACAGCGTCCTTGCACAGTGCACAACCGCACACAGGCTCAGGGGGTCAGGTCCAGCCTACAGAGAACAGCTACCACTCTCCCGACGGCTGCTGCCAAGACCAGACTGGACCAAAAATCTTCCCAGAGCTCACGTTAGCCCAGCCCAAACTGGACCTGTGCGCCACGAGCCACACTTCACTGCCCACGCCTCATCCAGGAGGCGACGAGGGCAGGGACAGGAACGAGCACAATGTTTGTGTGGTACGATCGACTAATACACCACAGAGCAGGTGATCCTAAGGACCATGCAGAGGACTTCGTGAAGCTGGTTCCATCCCCAGAGGGTCAGGAGTATCAGCATTGCCACTTCAGACATAAAGGAGTGGAGAAACAACCAGAGATACCTCTGTCCCAAAGTCAAAGCTCTTACCAGGTACCGGCCTTGCTTCGCCCTCCTTTTCTGGAGCCTCAGGGGTTTTTTTCTGAGGGGCTGGGCTGAAGAAGACACCCATTGGAGCCCACTCCAGATACAAGGGCACAGAATGAAACTGTAAAGAGAACACAGGACACATGAAGAGCAGAGGGTAAGGCCTGAAGAAAAAGCTCTGCTCTCAGCTTTATTTTCCCCTCAAACGTTCTGTTACGGAAAACAGCAGTGGAAAAGCTGAGCAACATTTTTGGCTGGCTCAACTCTTTCACCAAAGGAGGGAGGTCCAGGCCTCACACAGGACCACAGTGTCACAACCAGAGGTCAAGGAGCAAAGCCACAGCTAGGCAAAGGGCCTCCAAGGGGAGCTCCAGGCTTCAGCACCACACTCCTGTATTGCAAGAGGTAAAAGAAACCCTCTCCAGGCCACCGAGGCTTTTCTAGATGCGTCACAGCCCCCTCCTCCAGCTTTCTGCAGGTTGAGAGCCCTACTCAGCCACTGCTGCACAAGGATGCACCGGGCATCTCCCTAAATCCAAGAGAGAGAGAGTAACAGCAGTGGCTCTGGGATAACTCACTTCCCTCAAAAGCCCTCTGCCCCTCACATTTGTAGCAAGCACTCCTTTCTGCAGCTTCACAACTAGCCAAGATCTGCACGCTCCAGGCAGCTGCCTGCCCCTCGCCATGCTCACCTTGGAGTAGGCCAGCTTGGTGAACGCCTGCTTGGCCTCAGTTGGCTCCAGGAACTCCACAATAGCCGTGATGCCTCCTTCTGGCAGCAGCACCCGGCCCAGGCTGCCGTGTTTGCCGAAGACGTCCTCCAGCTCCACTGCGCTCGTGCCGGCAGGGAGGTTCTTTACCAGGATCACTGTTTTGCTCCGCTCACCAGCAGCCTGCCACGTTCGGTGGGAGAAGAAAGGGGAGACAGGATTTAAAAAAGCAAACCCCAGTATCTTACTAACTGAAGATTTCAGATCCAACATGCCATGCCCTCTCACTCCATGTCACCCCTCCAGGATCCAAGAGGGCCAACAGCCATTTAGAAAACACTTCCTATAAGATGAACACCCCGGCACAACCTCCCCGTTCCACAAATGCTCACGTATGGAGGTTTCAGCTCCAGATCCACCCTGGTATAGACACAGGACTCCTTCTCTGCCTACAGCAAGCTGACCATCATACTATAAGCTGTCATACTACGTATCTCAACCATCTCGAGGGCAGTCGCATTTTCAAATGGGCAGAACATTTCCTAACCCATGTAAGGGTTCAATCCTGCAAGATGCTGAGGATTTAACTGCTAATTTCAAAGAGAGCCGAGGACGCTAGGACTAGGCCATCAAATCAAAGGGGTAGGTCCACATTGCTGCCTTCAGCTGGGCATCTCACCTGACTGAAGGAATCCAGGCTGACTCCGTTTTCAATGAGGAACCGGCGAATTTCCTGGACCAGCTCGGTTTCTCCCAGAGCGACCCTCACTGCCACGCTGTCTTTACTCTCCTGCAGGCAAGAACATCAGTTGACAATGTGACAAAGCCCAAAAGAGGGAAGCAAAGAGCCTGATCCAGGAAGATGCTAAGCACCTGTCGTTCCTGCTGCTCTCATAAGCAGCTGCAAAGAGAATTTGACAAAGAGCTTGAAGGTAAAATGCTCCAGCTCCTCTGAAGCTGCTAGGAGTTTTGCTGTCGGAGTCAGAACGCTTCCCAAGGCAAAATGACGTTTCCAGGAAGGATCTGAGCTTTAGGGTGCAAATTCCCAACAACTAGTTATGTAGAAATGCAAAATGCAGCCACAGAAAAGCAGTGCTGGGGGAGCTGGGAGTGTGACTTTGTCTTCCAGTGACAAAGGGATCGTTAGGCTCAGATCCGACAGAGAGGCTACAGCACCACTGATCTCTCAGCCTGTGTGGTGTTTGTGGATACACAGAAGCTTTTGTTGCACAAAAAGACCAGGCAGGCCCTGGGCACAAAGAAACAGATAGGAAAATGATCTCCCATCCCAGCTGATCAATAACCCAACTCACGTGATCCAGCACTTGGCTTTTGGAAGCATTGTACTTCTGAGCAATGGCATCAGCCACGGCGTTTGTCCCCACAAACAACGTGTTCCAGTTGTGAGAGCTGGAAAGAGAAAGAAGAGCCAGGTCACACAGTCCCTTCTTCCACTGGTGTCTCTCTATCCAACGGTCCTGGGAAAAAACAGCTTTGAATGCCACCATTCAAATCATGCCAGGATGAAAAGCTAGAGGGAAAGAAGGGTAGAAGGTCCTTAGAGATGGGTCAAGATAAGGGAGGCCTGACTGGAGAGGCAACAGAAAGGCAGCAGTGCAGGCAGCTTTGCTCTTCTTCCCTAAAGGTCACTGGCCACAGCTCTGCAGTTACAACTGGAAGTTCAGATGTTGGCTCAGAGGAAGACATGGGTTTTTTTAACCAGTTTCCTAAAAGCACAAAGCCCGTGCGAGTAAGGTTGCATTCCTTTCCCTTCAAGTTTGAAAGTATCGGCCACTTTCAAACTAATTTGTCACACAGAAAGGTAAGAGTTTTATAAATACAGGTGGCCCAGTAAAGGAGAAAGACCCAACTGATCTGAAACCACTGCCCTAAAGAATTACAGCATCAGACCAACTTTTATTAGACTCATTCACAAAGCCGTTGAAAAGCATGTTTCTCCCAATTTCTGCTGCTCATTGAACTACCGGAGCTACCTGGACAGAGGAATCAAGTAGGTAAGAGAGAAAGGAAACAGAAAGCTGCACAGCAAATGCTTTATTGACTTGGGTAATTTACACAGCCCCTGCAAAGACCCCACAGGCGTTCCTGCCACTTGGGAATTTGGCAGGTTGTGTTGTCTTGCTCCACTACAAGGCACCTCTGTACCTGGCACTGTTGGCTTTGTCCTTGGCCTCTTTCTGCTTTTTGTAGGAGGAAGACTCTTCTGCATCTACATCTTCGATCTTTTCCTTTTTGATTGTGGACGGTAAAACATGCATCATTCTACCCTAGAAAAAAGGAAGAAGAGGTCCAGCAGCTCTGAAATAACCCACAGAAGTTCATGAACTAAGCAGAGCGGAGGAAATTTTCTAGCACCTTTCCTAGTCAAGAAGCCTAGGTGGAAGGAGGGAACCTTCATTCCCAAAGGAGACACTGCTGCAAGTCAGAGTAGCCACACAACGTGGGAGACTGAGACTCAGATCTCCTTCTCCGCCTCTAGCTCCGATTTTGGTTCAAACCAGGCTACTCCACCAAAAGCGACTGTGTTCCCATACAGCAAGGCAGAAGAGACTCAACCTTTTGAGCAAAGCACAGAAGCAAACGCTCGGCCGCGTTACTAACAAACATTCCCACCAGCTGCAGTCCAACAGGACAGGAAAACCAATCAGTCACCGTACCTGGAACACTTGGCCATCCATTTCTGCGTAGGCCTTCACCGCATGCTCGGGAATCATATAGGTGATGAAAGCAAATCCTTTGGGTTTCTTGGTCAGTCTGTCTATAGGGAAATGGATCTCCGAGAGGGGTCCTGCAAAAGGCAAGGCTTTACCGTGACACACGTCCTCGCACAGCCATCACGTGCTCTGAACTGGCACCTCCTGGCCAAAGCCAGGGAGGAGGGGAGCCAGGGAGGGCAGAGCAGCTCTGGATATTGCAGAGGGTGTGCGGCGAGCCATCAGCCCGGGTGAAGAGCTGCTGGCTGCAGACTGACAAGGCGGGCCCAGCAAAAGCACCCCAAGTCTGGTTGTGCACCGTGTGGCAGCCCACAGGGCTTTCACATGCGACACAAACCAGGCAAGCTCCGAGCAGCTGCATTTACCTTCAGTCAGGAATAAAGATTTCCACAACCTAACCCTCCCTCCCCCCCCCAAGACACTCTAATGCCAAGACAACCTTAAATTTGTTCAACTTTGAGCTGGAAAAGGGAAGCTTCAGGCTTCCACCTGACATACCAAACATGAACATGAATTTGGGGTGTATCTCAGAGATTCACCTCTTACCTACAGTATCTAGAAATCTCCTGCGTGACCAGTATTTCATGCAGCAGGTGCTTTTGGTTATCTTCTCCTCATCATCATCCCACTAGGACTCAGAGCCTACGCTGACTGGCAAGAGCTTTTACCGTTGCATCAGAGATGCAATGAGAGGGATGAGAGCAGATGCACACTGCAGCACACGCTTCGAGTGAAGGAGCATGGAGCCAGCACCAGTTTCAAAGCCAAGCAGCCACACGTTACCACACCAGGCAATAAAGACGATGAGAGCGGGTCCACATCTGAGAGGCGTGCGACACAGAGCTTTGTCGATTCACACCCAGCAAGAAAACCTCTGTGTGCACGAAGGAAAGACGTAGCCCTGCAAGTCCCAGTCCCACAGCAAATACTTACCGTACTTGGAAAAGATCTTCTCCAAGTCCTCCTCAGTGCTAGTAAAGGGAAGATTCCTGACAAAGAGTCTCCCCGATTCAGACAAGTCCTCTTCTTCCTCATCGTCCCTCTTCCTTCTTTGCCATGGCTGGTTATCAGGTTTTGCTGTAACAGTTTCTTTTGGGGTATTCCCACATCGGAATACCTCAATGCGTCGTCCACCTAAGCCACAAGCACACGCAGAAGCACATCAGTTGCTTCCCAAGGCCATGGGCAATCAATATCAATGCGCAAAGAGCCTGGGCTTACAGCAGTGACACAAGCAATTACAATTCCACAAGCTTTGAGCGGAACTCTGCCCGATTTAAAAAAAAAAAAAAAAAAGGGTGGGGGCTGCAAGAGATCAGTCTTCATAAAAACCAGGATAACGTTTGCTAGAAAACTCCACAGTCTCCCTCCCCTTCGGAGAGCTCCAGCCTTTCTGCCTGTGCCAGTCTAGTCCACAGGCCTCCAAGTAGACACTCCCATTCTGCAAATGATTTTTGCAAATATAATTCTAGCAGTTCCACTAAGGTATAGGCCATGAATAGGTTTCAAACACAGGCTTACAGAATGATTTATACAAATCCCCTGCATTATCCCAACCAGATTTAAACAATATCATTTTTATACGAAGAGACAGATACACTTCAAGCACATGAGGTCCAAAGAGCAACACACGGAGCTCAGTCACTTGTCAATTCTATGCTGCTCCTGACATGGCACCTGGTTTATCCCGCATCAGCTGAACAGGGGAAATCACCCCCACCATCTGCCTGGGAAAAACTAAAACAACGGGAGATACTTCTGCAGCGAACACTTCAGCAGCTGAGCACCCTGCCATCGACATCAGCCACAACAAGAAGGAACAAACAGCCCTTACCTATGTATTCTTTTTTTCGCTTCAAGGCCCTTTGCGCTTCTGCTTCACTCTTCAAGTCAACAAAGATATAACCTTGGAGGAAGGAAAGCTTCAACTGAGCATCATGTGGGGAACACACAACCACTAATTGGCTAATTAAGGGTGAATTGGGCTTTCTTTAATATAGATTCCTATAGATAAAGCGTTCAGCTCCCATTAAAGTTTCAATCCAGCCTGAAAATGGCCACGGCAGACTGGAAGGCTGCCTTTTAAAAGCTTATTCTCTACACGCAAACCAAAGAAGCCCGACTTAACAGCTGAAGTAGGCTTTCACAGGTGTCTCCAAGAGCAAATAAAAGATGCATCCACTGTTCGGCTATGAAAGGAAAACAGCATATAGCAAAGTTCTCTGCCTTC
>NW_008825429.1:4272614-4281642 GCF_000699105.1 Pygoscelis adeliae
GACCCGCCTTGCCTAAAGACTGCTCTGCAGCCGATATGCACAGGTCAGCAAAGTCCCTGGGTGCTGCTGCAGCTATCCCAGAGGAAGGGGCCTTTCCTTGGCATGGTTTGGGATGTTTAGGAACGTTCCGGAGGCAGATCAAAGAAAAGGCTCCTGCTGCTACTCCTAAGGGAGCGCAGCCAACATTACTCTGCCCACGGCATCCTATGGGCAGCAACTAGGGCAGGTGAGCTGCAAAGTCATAGAAAGGTCTGTACGAATCGGGACACGAGCCAGCGATTTGGAATTGCAGATGAAAAGAGCAGAAGTGCGATTGAGAGGTCCTCTAACTCACAGAGCCGACCCCCCTTCCACATATAGACATTACCTGTATTTTTTCCCTGGGCGTTTTTTTCTATCCGGATTGCCACTGGCTTCAGAGGCAAGAAGAATTCACGAATCTTTTGCTGCAAGAAGAATTATAATTGTTTAAATAGCTTCTCAGATACAGGAAGCAGCAGGTTTCAGACTTAGGTTTTTTATATACACTATAAAAAAACACCACGTGCAACATACAACATCTCTGCACAAAGCCAGTTCAAAAGTTTCCCCGATCACCCATACAACCCTCAAAACAGCTCCGTAAGTGAAGACAGAAGCCTCTGCAAAGATGGCGCCAAGTTACACATTGAGAACACCCTTGAGCCTCCATTCCCAGCTCGGTCAAAAAGCTTGCCTCAGTGATGTTCAAGGGCGCACCACGAAGTTTCACTGTGTACGGCGTGCTGGCTTCTGCTGAGCTGCCTTGGTTCTGGATAGAAGGATGGGGGGGGAGGAAAAAAAAAAAAGAGAAGCTGAGTGAAAAACAACAAAAGTCACAGCACAACAAGCTGGTCTTGCCCAACAAACAGGAGGCTGAAGAGTGGGAGAGAATATCAAGAGATTCTCGCAACTGCATCAGCCTGGGCAGGAGGTGCCAGACGGGGGTGCAAGGTTTGGCTGGGATAGTCAAACCCAGTCACTAAAAACGGAGTTCTGCAGAACAGCGTTTCCTGCAGACAGAGACGGACACAGGAAAAACAGAAAAACCTCCGAAAAGGGCACTAGCAGCACTTGTTTGGAAGCCCTGTCTTCAGGAATTCAATCAGCACTAAGAGGAGATCCAGCAAACTTTTTTAACGGCTCCTGCCTAGTGAGCCAAGAAAGCTGGTATCTAAGGGTCCCGCAGACTTTAAGCTTTCAGCTCATCCCTGGAGTGACTGACAGACACTTACTATGCCATAAAGCTCCTGCTTTAGATGAGACAAAAGTCTAATTCAGCTATACCTCTGGTGTGGATCCTTTTCTCTTCTTCTCCGCTGGTGTCTCTTGCTGTGTTTGTTGGGCTTTTGCCTTCCCCCTTTTATCTGTGTGGGTGCCAATGGTTTCTGCAATGCCCGAATCCTCCTCACTCTCACTTTCCTCTTCCACCTCCTCACTATCTGTTTCTTCCTCTGTACTGGATGAGGAGGAAGAATCCTTCACCACTTTAGATTTCAGGTAATCCATATCCGAGAGGTCTTTGCTGGTAGCTGCCTTCTTCTCTCCTTTCTTTGCTGTCAGAGAGGAGAAACCAGAGAAGTTTTGCACACAGATGCCGTGGCTCTCTCTCCAGCCAGGTAAAAGCTGAGAACAGACACATCACAAGAACCACCTTCCTCTCCTCTACCTTCTTCACAGGAAGGAAGGGCTTGAGAATAGCAGAGCAATTTTATCTCAGCAATTCCAGACCGACATGTCTGGATGACTATTTTCTCAAAGCAACAGTCTGTGTATAAAACAAATTAGAAAGGAGCTTGAGGAACTCCATGGCAGAGTATTTTGTCTCAATTTTAACTAAATACTTCAGACCAACCCCAGAGAAAGTCTTCAATTGTCCAGTTTAGTTTTGCACGGTGAAGGACAGAGGAAGCTGTTTCTCCAAAACACTCCTCCCCGCCAAAGATCAACTGATCATTTTAGTTACCCAAAGAGAGGTGAGAAACAGCAGGGAAATGCCATTCACTCCAAAAGAACAGCATAAGGAAATACCATACAAGGAGGGAGAAAGGCTCCAAAACCACGTTCATCGCTGGTGCAGGGCCACTGGAGACTAAGACAACAGACACCAGACTAGAGCCCAGATTTCTCAGTCTTCTAAGTTATGCCACTACTCCACTAGATACAGTTTTCCTTTCAGGAGCCAAGATACTGAACTCCGTCCGTTCCCAACAACCCTGACAGGGCCCAAGGACACACCAACATTTCCAGAAATATGCATCAAAGGCAGACCAGACAAGTTCACAGACATCAGCTACAGGTTACTAAATAAACAGAAACCACATCCAGCTCTGGAAATCCTGGAGATGAAAGCGGCTGCTGGCTAGGGGAGCACTTAAGGGAGAGACGCAGATGTTTGCCCTGTTACCCTTTCCTAGGCATTGACTCAAGGGCCTGTGGAAAGCACAAACGCCATCGCCTCAATACCAGAAGCTGCATCTCCCACATTTCCCCAAATTTGGGAAAATGTCCATACATCCACAGTGCACAGAATGAGTCTCACGCTTGAGAAACCACCTTCCTGATTACACTGTCTCCATTTGGAGGCAGGACTCCGAGCTGGGTCCTATCAGCACACCTGCTCTCCCATTCACCGAGACAAGGACAAGCAAAGGGTGATAGCTCTTTTCGGTACCTTTAGTTTCCTCCTCATTTTCAGAGGGTTCATTCCCATCCTCCTCCTCCTCACTCAGCTCCTCAGACTCATCTGAATCAAAGTTGAGATAATCAGCTGCCGGATTTGATTTTCCCTTCTTGGGCTCCTCTGCCAAAGTGTCATTAGCCCAAGTGGCCACCTGAGACCGTTTCTGGTGAACCACCAAGAACTCCTGGAACGTCTTATCTTCTTCCAGCTGTTGAAAAAGAAACCAAGCAGACAAGCTGTGAAGACAGACACAGGAGAGCTAGTAGTAAGTTTTAATTCAAAGATATAATCTCATTTCCAGCAATGTAAAAAAAAAATCCCTAAGGGGGAGTCCACTTTACACTCACAAGGTGAGCACTTAAAGTGACTCGTCTTTTCAAGATCTCTCAGTCCTACTCTTTCTTTTTTTTGTAATTGATGTTTAGAAAGTGATGTTCACTTCAAAGAAGAAAACAAAACATTAAAAAGAGAAAAAAAATGTACAAGTTAAACGTGACAAAACTCATATATGGTAAAAACCAGAATCGTTCAAACAGGGTTGTCCTGGATGCAGTGCTGACACAGGAGTAGCTGACAAATAAAAAACTGGTCCCCAGTGTTGGGGTTGTTAAAATCATGGTTTGTTACAGTAAAATTGGACTGTCACAGAGCTGGTTAAATCATACACTTTGCCTGAATTAACAGCACTGGAAGCAGTACAGAAAGGTTATTCAGCCTTGCTCTTAACACAAGCTAGCAAGAACGTAGGGATTGCAATTCAACCTCAACTCACCTCCTTTAAGTTTTCCGTTGGATCTTTCTTCTTTTTATCCTAGGAAAAGAAATCATTTTTAGAAAGGCTTATTAGAAGCACAGCCAAGATCATTTCTCAGGTAACCTAATAGATCCTAAGGCAGAAAATACCAGAACCAGGGCTCCAACATCTACCGTCCCAGCTGCTCTGTCCCCTTCTCCACACACCAGGCTACCCTTCTCTCTGCCAAGTCACTGACATACAGCAGAGCCTCAAGGAAACCAGCAAGACTCACTTTCTTTGCACCTGCAGGAGCTGCACTTGTCACGGGTTTCTCGGTCTGCTTTTCTGAGGCAGGGGCCTTCTGAGAGTGCTTACTCCACGCTTTGGGTTTTGAAGGGTCACCAAAAGACTTGCATAACTCAACCTGAAAAGAATCAGATCTTTAATTAAACATATGTTCAACAGTCTGG
The DNA here is from genome assembly GCF_000699105.1 of Pygoscelis adeliae. Classification (NCBI taxonomy): domain Eukaryota; kingdom Metazoa; phylum Chordata; class Aves; order Sphenisciformes; family Spheniscidae; genus Pygoscelis; species Pygoscelis adeliae. Next base: position 4,276,522 of record NW_008825429.1, read on the forward strand.
TTCTGTAAGCGCTGGATAAGCCTCACTCAGGCACCCTTCTTATAACCCTGACGGGATGGAGGGGGGGCGTGCAGAAGAACAGGCAACTTCATACAGGCAGTCATTTTAAAAACACAGGGCTACATGTTCACTCAACACGGGGAACAGTTTGTTGTGCTCATTTAAGCACAGTCAAATAAGTCGCCCTGTTTGTCATGAATCATCCTCTGTCCAGAACAGCAAGATGAATGACTTGAAATGAAAAATGACCTCAAGTTCAAAAGTTCAGACTATGACAGCTCAAAACCTGACACGGTTGTTCCAACCAGCACTGAAGTCACTGCCAGTGCACGATCACAGCCCGTCTGAATCAAGTACCTGCCTGAGCCTCCAGCAATGGGGCCTGGCATCAGGCTTTGATGTTTTGCTGCAGAGGACTTAATCTCTAGGCTTTCTCGGCCCCTGGCGGTTCCCCCCTAAGACTAATGAAATCTCCAACGACAAACTTTCTCAAGAATCAGAAGAAGATATTTTTAAAGATCAACTCACCGTGACTCTGGAGGTGTCTATGAAACTTCTGTTGAAATGGTTCAGTGCCGCTTGAGCTTCATCTTCAGACTTGTAGCCAATGAAGCCAAATTTCCGGAACTTGCCATCCTTGGTAAACTTCAGGCAACAATCAGTCAGCGAGCCAAAGGCGGCAAACAGCTTCCGAAAGCGATCTTCCTTCATCTGGGAAATGAGGAAGGACAACAGGAAGGCAAATCAGCAATGCAATGAGAGATGCTGGGCGTCCAAAGCAAAACATTTGCTCTCAGAGGGCTTCTGAAGTGCTGCAGGAACCACACGGTATTGTGGCAACTGATAAAAAACCCCACGCATCAGCTACCAAACAGCTTGACTTCCTCCATGAATCCACTACGTGTACAGATCTCTGTCCGCAATCCCCCCGCAGCTGAAGGGCGCGTCCAGCTCTCGGGGAGCCCAGGGCCCTGCAGCGCTGACCTGCCACGATCAAGCCCCCAGTTCAACCGCAGGCATGGTGACACCCCTCACGGGGGACCCGGACGGCGGCAGAGCAGCGCAGTGCGCACCTGCGCCCAGCTCCTGGAGAACGAGGGGAGGGCTGTGGCCACAACAAGCTCCACTCCCCCACCCCGGAGGGCTGCCAGCTCCCCTCCCCCGGGGCACCTCCCCAGCCCGTGCCCCACACGCTGCCTCCTCCCGCCAACTGGGCAGATTTTTGCATACTTGAAATTGTTTTGATGCGTTCAGTCATGTAAAATGCTGCACTCAGTAACAATTTAAAGATACATTAGCTCCCAAATTACACTGTTGAAAAGTCTCTCCTTAAGACGCTCTTGCATAATACAAGCTGTTATTCAAACTTGCAACCTGAATAGAGGTTTTATGCCAGCAGACTGGCATTATAAACATTTGGGATTGATGAGCGATCACAGATTCACAAAAACTTTTGTGCATTTGTATGGTGTAGGAGCAGAAGCATCATCTCATCTGACCTTCAGTGCATCTCCAACCCTTCAACCTCACCCAGTCACCTTATACTGAGCCCAGGAACCAGCCTCATCTGTGCTGATCGAGGCTTCCCAAAGAAGGATCTAGGCCAACGTCTGCTCACATGGGGAACATGATGCATGTGATTTATGGATATGAGGATATCGGGGATTTACATGCCCTCCACTGACCCTGCTTTAAAAAACCTGGTACATCATTCTTTGCTTTGGGTCAGAATGGACCGAGCAAGTGGAAGGAGCAGTGGAAGTCAGCTCCTAAAAATTCCAGATACAAATTGCTCAGATGGACTTGGATCTGCAACCTGTAAGCACAAAACTGAAAAAGTTAAAAAATTTAAAAAATTTTAAAAAATTGAAAGCAGAAAAACAGGAGCATGGGATTAACATGTCCAGCAGATTTACTTGCTGATTTCATAGATGCTTTTGCCTATACGTAGCTTTTCTCAAAGTGCAAACTTATTCTGATAGATGAATTTCTAGTTCTTCAGTTGTGGACTTAAACTTTTTCTTTGGAGGGAACCACTGCACAAAAGTTACAAGAACGCTTCAAAATGTATACATTATGTACAATGTGAGGCCTGGAAGAGTAACAGCGGCACAAACAGCCAGCTGAAGGGTGCTATAAGCAAGCCCATCTCTGAAAGGCACCAATAGTTTTCCCAGTCTGTCAATTAAAAAAAAAAAATCATTTTTGCTGACGTCAAAAGTGAATTAATGAACTTGCCACTCAATTAGAGCTCCAGCCAACTGCTACATGTGACTCCCTCTCCATCTTCTAGCTTATATTCAGACAGTGACAAAGAATTCTTGACTTCCAACCAAATCTTCATTAAAAGGAGAAATTTCAACAAACACAAACACTTGAAATAGAAAAGCAACAATCAAGCTATTGCACTATTTTAGTTGGTACAATTCCAGCTCTTCCATCAGGATAATCCAGCTGACATTTGGCCTTGTCAGTTTTTCACCCTGGGACAGGATGAATGTCTTGTAAAACAGTATGCTTCTGCTACCCTTGCTTCAGTCAAGGGAGGCCAAAAATCACGGAGGGGGAAAAAAAAAAAAAAAAAAACCCTTGAGGGTTATTAAAACACCGAGGGTCCTCTCCTGCCCTGAACATCCACTGCTGGAGGGAGAGTGTATTTTGGGGAAGCAAGACTGTTCTCCTTTAAACACCCCCTCTTGCTCACCGCCCTTCAGTCCAGCTCTGCCTGTCTTACCTGAGGGGCAGCCGTCTGGGCCTGAAATCTGCCTTTACAGCTTTATTCCCGGAGGAAGATGCTCAGGACAGCTCTCCGCTTCAGCACAGCCCTCACCAGCTTTTCCACCCCAGTTTGGCTCCGCACCTGATTTACCCCAGGGATGGAGGCTGCCTCTGCCCAGCCCAAGCCACCCCGGCACAGAGGTCTGTCTTCCACCCCACAAACAGCGTGGGCAGGGGCACCATCTCCTAATGCCCCTTCGAGGCGGATCCTGCTGGCCGTGCCCACCCCGAAGGCTCAAAGCAGCAGGGAGCACATGGCGGCAAGCTATTTTGGAGAGTCAGTCCTCACCCCAGCCGCACCGCTGCTACGTCCCAGCGTCCTGGTGGGACTGGGATGCAGGCTTAGTGACTGGAGAGCCCAGCTTGAGCCCACGCTCTCCCCCCAGGTGAGCAGCAAGGGAAACGCTTGCATTTTCGAGGGGAGGAGAGCTGGGGCAACAGCCAGGCTCAGTGCACAGGGGACAGGAGAGGGCGGGATGCTGCCGGGACCGCCATCTGGTGCCCTGCTCAAAGGGAAAACGCACAGCACAACCCCCTCTCACTCCACAGCCCCGGCTGGGGGTTCCCAGGATGAGATGCTCCTGCTCCCGTTCACCTGGCCCTTCAAAGGTGTCTCGGTGAGGTGTCACGGTACCAGGGACCTAGCTCCCTCCCCCCCCTTGCCCTCTGCTCCTGCCTTGTCCTTGGCCGGGCTGTCAGGCCCGTCACTCGGGATGAAGGCTGGCACTGACAGGGCCACACTCGCACCATCACTAACACTTCCAGACCTTGCCCTTGTCACTCCCGTCCTCTCCAAGACACTTGCCCCCCTCTCTCCCTCCCCACCTCCTCCTCCTCCTCCTCCTCCTCACCCGCTGCTCGCAGCCGGCAGCAGTGCCCAGCTCCTGCCCACAGCGGCCAGACAGCACTGTCCTTGCCTGTTCCTGCCTCCTAACCGGGCGCTGCCGGGACAGCAGGGACAGAGACGTACCCTGGCCATGACCAGCCATTCTGCTCTCCGTGGACCCTCGCCTCCAGCCACAGCTTCACCTGGGGCCGCAATTTCCCTCCTACTAGCCTCCTCTGCAATTGGGGTAGATTTTCCCCAGGTGAGAGCTCGGCCCCAGCACTCGGCTGCTGAGGCTGTGTCCTCTGAGGGTGCTTGGGACCAGAAAGAGCCAGTTCTCCATCGATACTTGGGAAAGAGGTGCTTAACTGAGCCAGGCTCTGGGCCAGATACCCAAACTGACTCTTGATCCCAGCAAAGAAGCCTCAGTGTCCGTGTGGGGACGTGGGTTTTGCAAAGTCCATGGAGATGCTCAGCTTTGCTAACCTCGCTTCTTTGAAAACAATGTATTTTAGCCTTCCCCAGATGCAAAGATTCAATACAGAAGCACAAGCTTTACAAATACTGACTTTAGATTTGATTTCCTTTGTGGTTTCTGCTCCCCGGGGTGGCTCAAGTTTTTAAGTTTACAAATGTGAGAATTGGAACAACATCCTTTTTCTGGAAAACCGGAGATTTTGGGGGTATTGGAGAGATAAGAGAGTTGCTCCTTCAGCGGGCGGTTCTGCTGTGCCGTGGAAGGTCCTTCCCCAAGGCAGGCTCGTTTCTGATCAGAGATCCCAGCCCTGAGCAGACAAGAGGGAAACCGAGGCCCTGTCTTGAGGAGGCTCAAAGGAGGTTTTGGAAAGCAGGTCCCAGTGCTTGAACATCTGTCCTGAAGACCATCCTTGACCCTTCCGCTGCTGGCACACAGCGCGGGTAGGGGACGGACCGGGTATTGTACAGCCAGCTTGGATGGCTCACCGCGTGCAGGTCAAACAGCCCGTGTTCCAAAGCGGAGACCGGGGAAGAGACCGAATAGACCGGTTTTTGTCTGTTTCCCTGAGGAAACTGTTGTCTTTGACGATGCCAGTGTGAGATACTCCTGTCCCCATGCCACAGACTGTCCCCGCAGTAGTGCCGGACCTGCTCCCCGTGAGGGGTCCCCAGCCGTGGATGGGATGGATGTGGGTGGCCATGCTGGGAGCTGGGTGGGGAAATGAAAGAAAAAGCAACTCTGCCCAAGTTTTCTTTCTTAAACTGGCTTACAGCAACGAGAGGCAGAGGGTAACTGCGAGGTGACGCGCCTGGCAAAGGTGACACACCAACCCACAGCCAGGGTGCTGTCCGGAAAGAGCACCAGGTTTGCCCTCCTGTCCCCCCCCAGTCAGCTCCGAGTTGGGGTGTCCAACGGGCCGGTGGCAGGGGCTGGGTGATGACCGTCCCTTCGGCCTCACTCCTCCAAATCCCGCCCCCCACACTCGGCAGAGGGGGACCCATCGCTCTGTCAACCCCACTGCCGACAGGAGGGGGAAGAA
>NW_008825429.1:4281742-4282231 GCF_000699105.1 Pygoscelis adeliae
GTCTCTTTGCGTTAAAAGGGTATTATGGCCTGCCTGCAGCCGAGCAGCTGAACTTTGGAAAGCAGGGTTAGGGCAAGGGACCACAGTGTCGGGGGCATCTCTCAGTGGGGAGAGGCAGGGGCGGAGGGGCAAAGGGTTCCCGACACGGTGCTCCAGGAGGTAAACGCACTGGGGGTGAAGTGCTATTGAGAAAGAGAGAAAGAAAGAAGCTGCCGCAGAGCCCGTCTATCCCTAGGTACGATAAGAGAGAGGTCAGATGCAAAGTCTACTGCGCTCTTTGGAGAGATGCTTCTCTTGGTCTATAGCCCCCGCGGTGTCCAAAGGGGCACCAGAGGTTTCTCCCCAGTTTCCCCAGGTGCCACAGCACAGCCTGTCACTCCTGCCATCCCGGGCAGGCAGAGCTGTGACCCTGAGCCGGGACGGCTGCTGTGGTGACGAGCCAGCCTGCCCTCGATTGCCCCGGGCTGGAGGCAGGCGCTGCCAGCCCTG
>NW_008825429.1:4282315-4284240 GCF_000699105.1 Pygoscelis adeliae
GAAGGTGAACAGGGAAGGTAAGATCCATTTGAGCCGGGGTCACCCTTGCTGGGACAGCATCCCCCGTGCAGCCTTGCCAGGCAGCTGTTCTAGTGCTTGCGGGATGCTGCCGAGCAGGTTTGGGAGTTGTAGGGGGGTTCTGAGCATACCCACACCCCTGGACGGCAGTAAGCACTAGAACTGCTTAGTTTCCTTGACACTCAGACCTTGAGTCCCTCCCTTTTCTTTTAGATGTGGATAACGAGCAAAATTCAGCCTCGGGGGATTACCACAGAGGACTGTAACCTGGCTGAGGACCTTCTTCAGCTGATTAAATTAACCCACAGGTACCAGCGAGGACAGGGATGAATGTGACCCAGCGCCACTCACCGCCTGGTTTTGGTGTGCTGGCACCCCACCACCGCGCTCTGCTCACGTGGGTACTGTTGTATTAACAGCACCATTGCAAATGCTGCCCAAACCTCCTCGGTTTTGCTGCTGGAGACGTTCGCTTTTGGGAGCAGAGATGGCTGGACCCTCCTCGTACGAGCAAATTGTCCTGCCCGGTCCTGGAGAAAAGAAATAAAAGACTGCCTTTAATGGTGTAGCTGGTGCTTGGAAATGCAGTGCCCGACACCCCTGCCCCCCCACCGTGTGCTGCACAGCAAGATGGGGCCAAAGGAGGAGCAGGAGGACAAACTGCCCTTCTGAAGGGCTTCACACCTGGGCAGCTGGGACTCTGCCCAGCCTGGTCCGCCGGACCCTCTGCTAGAGGGAGAGGATGCTTTCGTCCTCGCCTGGGGGATATGATTGCTGCAGTGTTACTGTGGGCAGCAGGATTTGGCTTGCAACCAAATAAAAACCCTCACCTGAACCTGCCACCTCAACTAAGGAAACGTCTGCAAGCGTGTCCCGTGGTCCTGCTCTCTGCCCTCTTTGTATCTGCAGTTTTGGGGTGGAGATTGTGTCTTTTCAAAGCCTTAAAGCTAAACTGTGATGCTGAGTAACAAGCAGATGGGTGTGAGGATGAGGAAGGGCAGGAGAGATTTTCCCCATCATGTCTCCGAGCACAAACAAGCTGCTGATGCCATCTAGGCTTGCCGTGGAGAAGGATTCAGAAAGGACTTGGAAACCCAGATAGTCCAAGCCCTTTGCATTACAGGAGCGGGAGAGCAGATGTAAATCACGTGTACGAACAATAAATCACCTGCCAAAACACAATTAACAGGACCACACTTGCCCTGGAGAGGAGCCACCACCAGCGCAGGTCTCAGACCTCCTTCCTCTCCCTTTGAAGCAGCCGATGCCGGTGGCTGGCAGAGCCGGAGGAGATGGTCCGTGAGGTCAAACCCCTCATGGCATTGCTCTGCCCATGGGCTGGTGAGGAACATCATCACTAGCCCACATGTCTCCAGCAACATCTCTCCCTAGCAGAGCCATCCACGGTCCTCCGGAGGGGACCGCGTGGACCTTGGCATTGAGCACACACAAACTGCTGAGATCAGAGTGGGCTTAAAAGAAAGGTTCACCCAGTCTCCCTCCCGACCCCACCTAAAGCCATGGGAGATGTTGGCTGTGCTCTGCCGCAGCTGCATCTGGCCCAGGCGATTGCTGTCACCCACCAACGACACCGTTTCCTCCAGACGAGAGATAAGGTCCAACTCCTTCCCAGGGTGCCCCGAGCCAGCCTTCAGCATCTCTCTTTAGACCCACAACAGACTCCCCACCAGCCTTCCTGATGGCTGGGTATGGGACCCTCTGCGAGGAGACCAGGGAGAGGGATTTTGCCTGCTGCCGCCCCTTGCCCGGTCTCTCCTCCATCCATCACCCCTTCCACCTCCTTCAGTTGCCTTTGTATTTCTGTATTTTTTTTGGGGGGGTGGTGGTGGTGTAAATGGACTCAGGGGAGGGTCCAGGCAACAGCTGCCTTTGATCAGCGCAACATG
>NW_008825429.1:4284304-4287135 GCF_000699105.1 Pygoscelis adeliae
CAAAGGTGGGAACACAGTGACAGCCGGGACTTGGCAAAAACCCATCCCCGCTAATCCCTGCCGGGGAGCTGGGGGGTCGGATCAGCGACCCACACTAGCAAGCCGGCCCTCGGCCCATCGAAGGGAGTGACGCAGGGTGAGGGGCAGGAGGGTCGCTCCCCTCTGCCCCCCGGGGCTCTGTCCCGAGCGAGGCGTTATCCTCTCTACAACAAGGCAAGCAATGGGATTTCCACCTCTTCTTTTGCCCTCCGTGGCTTCATCCCTGCTCCCGCATGCTGAGTAACCCTGCCTGCCCCTGCCAGCACCCCCGCCAACCCGGCACGCACCAAACCCTGCAGGTCCTGCACCTCCCCCTTGGAGGGGATGCCGAAGGGAAAGTGAGTCAGTGATGCCCTAACACTTTTATCGCCTCTGTAAAGATGAGGCGAGGGTTGAAAGGTCGCTTGCTATAAAAACAGCTGGGAGGAAAAGGGAAGACAAATTAGCCCCCTCCTGAGAGACACCCGGGGTTTGGGGACAGCAAGGACACGGCTCACAGCCTCCCCTCCATCCCAGGCACATGGGAGGCAGCGTGCGGGACAGCCTGATTTGTGGGCTTGGCCCCAAAGCCGAGCCTGTCCGATGTCACCTTCCCCCACGGACGCTCTTATCTCCCGGTGGGCTTTCTCCCGATAACCCCGGTGGGAAGCCGGGAAGCCCATCTGTGCAGAGCAGGTGGACTCAGGCAAGGCGTCGGGTGAGGGCGAGCTCAGCCCCTCCGAGCCGCAGCCAGCCCCGCTCCACCCCGCGCCTTGCGGGGCACCGGGTCGATGTTTTCACCCAGGCAGAGTCTCTTCCCAACCTCCTCCCAAACACCCTCACTCTCTGCCACCAGAAATAATCCCACCCCACGTGCCCAATGCTTCCCGTGCCCCCTTGTCCTCACCCCCCCCACCACCACCACCACCTTCCTCCACCCCATCGCTATTTAGGTATTGCTTGGCTTGGCCAGGGCTCCTCTGTCATGTTAAAAAGGGAAGCTTTTAAAAAGGGCCGATAAGGGTTATTCCTGCGGGGTCACCCCGTCTCCCCAGGCAGGGTCACAGGTCGCTTCCTCGCTGCGCGTTGCCTGATAATGAGTCAATCAAGGCCGGGGTTACGGAGACAGGATTTATCAGCAAACCCTGGGAAAATGAAGACATGAAAATGTCTGCTCATTCACCAGGCTGGGGGATCTGGCAGGGACGAGCCATTTTTGCGTGGATGGAGGGCTTCGGGCTTAAGAGTTGACGGGGCCAGCACAGAGGAAGGGGCAGGGGGGACTTAGGAGGCAAAAGGCAGCGGGAACAGACCGGCAGCTCAAGGGTTATGCTCCCAGCTTACTCCCAGAGCGGTGATGCTCTGTGCCGTGATGCTGCTGACCATCTCTGCAGCAAGCCATGGGCACGTGGAGGGGCTGCAGTGGCAAGCAGGGGCATCTGAGATGTCCCACTCCGGACCAGGATGGGCAGCAGCCAGGGAGAGGGGAGCCCAGCCCCAGTTCTGCACTGATGGGACAAGGGGGTACTGCGCCCCGTGCAATACCCTGTGCCAGACCCCGCTTTATTCTCCCTGCTGGTGCCGGCATGATGCAGGGCTGGGGGGTGCTGGGTGTCCCTGGGGAGCGAGTGAAGCTGAAGACCCCTGGGAAAGGTTTGCAAGAAAAATGAGATCCCAGTAAGGGGAAGTAAGGCAGGGGGAGGGCCTGATCAGCACTGCCACGTCCCCACGGACATAGTCACGTCATACAAGTCCCGGCCCAAAGGATTTACCTACCAAAAGATCCCAGAGGCCGCAAAGTGCTTTTTTCCCACCTGGTAACAAACCAAAGACCCGCAGCCGCCTCCTACAGCCATGCCTGCACAGAGTCCTGCATCTCAGCACTCGGAAGCTGAGCGTGAAAACCAAAGAGCAGAAAGGGAAGCTGAGGCACAGGGAGGGGAAAGCCTGGTGACACAGCCAGGGGTGCAACCGCAGCCTCCCCATGCCATGCCTGGCCTATTTTCGCTCCAGCAGTAGGAGCAACCCAAGGACCATGCCAAGATGCTCACTTTTGTGTGGGTCATGGAGGTGGCCGGAGGCTTCCCGAGCTGCAGAAACAGCCCTCGGCACAGGGATGCAGCTGCCCCGTCCCATCCCGAACGGGCAAACCGGAGCCAGCATCTGGGCATGGATGGAAGGAGGATTTAGGAGAGCAGAGAGGCAGCAGCAAGGGGGCAGGCGGCTATGGGAAGGGAGGGGAAAGCATCGAGCACCACCCGAGCTGCTCCGAGGCAGCGTGGGGTGACAGGCCACTGCCGACACCTCGGGAGAGCCGCACACAGCGAACACATCGACAGGCAGTACGGGAAGGGCAAGACGCGACGAGGGACAGCCGCGGCACGAGGCCGTGGGGCAGCCCGGACCAAGGACTCGCTGCCTACCCAGGCTGAACTCCCTCCTCGGCCTCTCCTCCACCATATGCATCTTGCAAACACTTTTCCCTATCAGAGAGGCTTAGCAGGGCGAATATTGAAAGCACCTGCCTCCCTTGGCCAGGAATCAAAGGCCCCGGCGCTGGGATCCTGCCGCTCGCACAGCACAATTATCCCCGACCAAATGCCGCATGCAAGAATGTAGGGCACCCTCTCTCCTCGCCGACCCTCCATCGGAGCACAATGCAATTAAAATAAGCAATGCCAGATGGTTTATTAGCGACTACAGAGCTGGGAGCCGACACTTGTTTTCTCGATCCAGCGCGAAGGCAACAGAAGCGGGTCTATCACAGAGGAGTTTTCCCCACCAGCACACACACCCCCCCCCACCCACCCCCC
>NW_008825429.1:4287151-4290167 GCF_000699105.1 Pygoscelis adeliae
TCCCCCCCCCCCACCCCCCCCCCCCCCCCCGCCACAGGGCGGGAGAGGTTGGGTTTATTTGGGAACGCGGCACTCCAATACTGCAGTAATGAGTTCAGCAAGGGGAGAGATGGGATTAGATTAGGCTGTGGCACTGAGGAGGCAGATAAGGAAGGGAGAAATGGAAATCGTCGCCTGGGTTAACAGTCGTTTGTTTGTAGCGTTAAAGGCCAAACAAGGTGCTGTGCCGCAGGCTGCCCCGGCCCCGCCGCTCACCCTCCTCACCGAGCAGAGCATCAGAGCTTGATGCAAAGACCACGAGTGACGTCAGCTCCACTGCATCCCAGGGTCGTTTCTTCCTCCCACCCCATCCGAAGCGCACGTCCCTTCCCTAGGGAGTCAGCCTCGCCCTAGCAGCCTGGGCGAGACACACCGAACCACTGCCTTCTCGATAGGCTTGCGGCAGAGTCAAGCGTCCTCACAAAACCCAAAGTGCATTCAGTGCCCTCACGCTTTTTTCGAAGCAAATTCTCTAATTTCAGCAGTGGGTGGGCTCTGCCCAACCGGCGTGGTCAGGCACCACGTTGCGTCTCACTTAGCATCGGTTTGGTGGCAGCAAATAGGGCTTCAACAGCAGGTGCCCCAGTGGAGGAGGAGCTTTTGTTAGTGCAACACAGCCTGGCCTGAAAACGTGCAAGTCTGAAGCATCAAATGAAAGAGAAACATGGGGATCCTATGAGAAGAGTTTCACACTGAATAGAAAGCATTTAGGGGGCATTGCATGCTTAAAAGGCCAGTACCTTGTCTCCCCACACCAGCTCCTCTGCTGCAGCTTCAGACCTGTCGGGCTTTGCAGAGATGCAAAATCTCCCATTTTTGCCAGGGATTTCACTCCCGTTTACACCTTTTGTACCACCCCAACCGCTCACGTCGTGTGCATCTCAACTGTTCCTTACAAGCAGAAAAGCTGGTCCCAAGCCTTTGATGCTGAGAAAACCAGAAAACCCGGCTTTCATGTCATCTACAGGCTGGTGATGAACTAAGCCGGTTCCTTAGAGGGGTTCACCAGGCCCCCAGATCTGAAAGCAGATTTGAATTCTCTGCATTTATTTGCCTGTTGCTATCACGTCACTGGGGACGGTGCCCCCTGCGCTGGGAGGCGACCTTCAACTTCTCCAGGACGCTGTGGTCCCACACAGGGTCGCCCCGAGCAGCCCCACCGAGCTGGAGAGCGCAGCAAGGCACAGCCCTCCCCGCAGAGGACCCACAATCTTCAGCTCATCTCCTGCCAACAGGCAGCTGAAGCCGTAACTCTTCTTAAGAGAGCGCGCTGCATCTCCCAGGTACGGCAACGCGCAGAAGCCGTTGCAGAAGCGGCCATCCAACACCTTCATCTGCAAGGCCCCTTCCTCTGCTTCACTGAGCACACCTGCAGGGATATTTTGGTTGGAAGGAGCAGTTTCACCCTGCCTGGGAGGCATTAATTACCCTCTGGGCAGAGCAAAACACCGCATTGCTCCCTCCTTTCCCTGCAGCTTGGTCTTCATCAGCATCACCACCACCGTGCCAGAGTGCCCATCCGAGCTGCCGCAGCAGCAGTTTATACACCGCGCCGGGCTTCCCCGCCGCTGGGAGGGGGAATTTTAGTGCCTTTTTAAGTTGGGTGAAGTGTTGCAGCAGAGCAAGCCAGCGAGGGGATGGGAACAAGCTGTTCCGATGAGGGAGAGCGCTGCAGCCCTCCTCCTCCTCCAGCACATGGGCTTGGCTGGCTCCCTGCGGAGCCCCGCTCCATCCCTGGATGCTGACGAGAGGTACCGAGCTTTACACCGAGCACAGCAGCCAGGTGGGCTGCGGAGGAGAGCGCAGGCTTCCTGAACCCCACGCCACCCTGGGCAGAACGGAGGTATCTGTTCGGTGGGGGTTTGGTGCAAGCGGTTTGATCCGAGCTGGATAGGATGCTCCGCACAGGTGTATCAGCCCACGGGTCCCAGTGTGCAGGGAGAAGCGGCAGGCTCCCGTGCTCCCCAACCTCCTGCCTCGAGGGGGTTAGGGGTCCCCCCAAAGCAAATCCGCATCCTGGCTGCAGGAAAGCGCAGTGCATTCAGTGCCCTCACGCTTTTTTCTCCTAAGCAAATTCTGTAATTTCTGCAGTGGGTGGGCTCTGCCAGACCAGTGCGGTTGGGCACCACGTTGCATCTCACTTAGCATCAGTTTGGCAGGAGCAAACGGGGCTTCTTCAACACCAGGTGCCCCAGTGGAGGAGGAGCCTTTGTTAGCGCGACAGAGCCTGGCCTGAAAACAGGCAGAGATGCTAAACCTCGCTTATTTTTGCAGGGCGATGCTGCAACTGCAACTTTGTCTCCTGCAAAGGCAACTTGTGCAGTTTATTTTGCTGGTGGCAAGGCTGGATGTTGGAAGTTGCCAGGCAAGGGGCTCTCCAGGCGAGGAACTACAAAGAGGGCTGACACCTCTAATGAATTACAGTAATACCAGCTCGGAGTGAACTCTAAAGTGCCTGTTTACACAATCACTGACCTCCCTTCACCCACTCGCTGGTGCGAGTCCCCCCCCGCCTTGATGGATCACAGCTGAATGGAGGCAGACCCCAGTGTTTATCATCTCCCAGCTTCAGGAAGGGAAGAAATAACAGTATTTCCTGGCACACCGGCCACCGCCGGCGATAAAATGCCCACCCAACAATTGCTGCGGGAAATACCCTCTGCATCTTCTTCTTCTGTAAATCCCTTTTTATTGGGGAGGGCCCCGTGCCCAGGAGGTGGCTTTTGCAGCGTCAGGTGCTGGGACCCACAGGCAAGCCCCTCGCGTGGGGCAGGGATGGGTGCCAGGGCGGGGAGCAAGGACAGCCCCTGTGCTCGCCTTGCCCTGGGCAGCGTGCCCTGCAGGGATGCCGCAGGATGGCCTGCGCTCGGCCAGGAGACACCCTTTGGGGCGTTACTCTGACTTTTTTCCACTTCGGTACAGGATTTCCCCGTGTCCTGGTGCTCAAGGGCTGTGCCAGCTCCTGGGTCTCATGGCT
>NW_008825429.1:4290231-4293201 GCF_000699105.1 Pygoscelis adeliae
TCTGACCAGCTCAGCGCCAAGCTGGAGGGAACAGCTTCTTCAAGAAGCCCTGCGCCCAGTGTAAGGGTGGGACACTGGTGTTTAAATCAAGTGTGTGTGTGGGGGGGGAAGCCAGCAGAGCAGCAAGTTCCCCCTTCCACCACCTGTAACGCTTCCAGCCAGAGCTCCCCCACAGCCAGCAGAGATGTGGCCCCAGCACCTCGCTCTGTCCAAATCAAATCCTGCTCTGTAAACAGAGGCTGGACATTGGTCCCCAGCTAAGGGTATGTCAGATGTCCTCATGCCTCTGCTTGGCTTCACGCACAGCAGACCCCGATCCTTCCTCCCTCCCCTGCTGATCTCCGCTCCGGTGAGGGCAGAGCCTGGCGCAGCACCACAAATGTTTCCAGCCTCCGGTGATCCCACCCTGTCCCATCTTCACCTCCAAGGCCAGACAGCCCTGTGCCTGGGCACGGACCAGCACGTGCATGGGTAAGGGACCAGAGGAGCAGAGGAGCTCCTCGGTCTCCCTCCTGTCCTGTGCCACCCCTGCCACAGCCATCAGTGGGTCCTGGGGTTGGGGAGCAGCCGCAGCATCATCCTGCAAAAACGGGAGACCTGGGCAATGAGAGCTCCCACCAGCAGAGACATAGAATCACAGAATCATTAAGGTTGGAAAAGACCTCCAAGATCATCGAGTCCAACCGTCAACCCAACACCCCCATGCCCACTAAACCATGTCCCTAAGCACCTCATCTACACGTCTTCTAAATACCTCCAGGGATGGTGACTCCACCACTTCCCTGGGCAGCCTCTTCCAATGTTTAACCACTCTTTCAGTAAAGACATTTTTCCTCACGTCCAATCTAAACCTCCCCTGGCGCAACCTGAGGCCTGGCCAACACCGTGATGCCACCACTGTCCTGTTTGGCCATGTCGTGCCCCGCCACATCCTGGCTCTGACAGCACGGAAGAGAAAAATTCGGTTAGCGGAAGGGCTGGGGGAGGCTCAAATACAACCAGCCGGTGGGGAGGAAGGGCAGTAGATGTTCTGTGCCACGGTCACCCGGCTGCTCTCACACGTGCCTGCGCTCACCGCGCCGTGACTTGTTTTAGCCCTGGCAGCGAGGGCCAGTCTTTAATATAGCTGAGCTTTCCTTCCTCAGGTACTCGGAGGATGAAAACTTCAGTGCTGACCCCTGGGGAAGGTACTTCTTCGTTTCCCTGCTCGCCCTCCGACCTCTTCGTTTTGTTCCAGAGTTATTTTTGGAAGTAAAAGCTTTTTTTCCTTCGCCCTTCCCCTGGCCCCCATCTTTCTGCCAGCCAAAGTGGCATTTTAAGCCTTCTGCCCACCCGACCAGAAAAATGGTGGCTGAGGCAGGGTAGAGTTAAACCTTTCCATCCAGGAGGCCTTCTCAACTCATTAACCCTCTGTCAAATCAGCCGCCCAAAGAGGGGCTCTCAAAAGTCGCTTTGGGAAGTACCTGCCCCCCACATGGGTCCATGGGGGGAGAGGAGAGCCACAACCCCTAAAATAGGGGCTCACCCCATGTCTCCTTCCCTACAGCACTACAAAACTCAGTCGATTAATGACAGCATTGTGGTACCTACAGCCCCCTCATCATATACAAAACCCCAGCTGCACCCCGAGTTCTGCTTGCACTCAGAGCCGTCCAAACCAAGAAGGTCCTACCCCAAAAGAGCCGTGGGGACTCAAACCAGGCACCTCGCACCATCGAAAATACACATGCAGAGCGGGAGATGGACCCTGCTTCATGCTGCTAATGTCAGGGAAGGGATGTCAGAGCCAAAGAGTAGGTCCCCAGTGACCTCCAGGTACCAAAACCTCCAGAACCTCTTTATTCCTTGCTTGCTGCTGGAGCTGCTCTGCAGCGCTGGGTGCTTGAGGCACGGACGTGCCAGGGACACGCTGGGCATTGCCATCTGCAAAGGTCAAGGCTGCTCGCATGGCAGCTCGGAGGAGGCAGGTCCCCGTCACTCATAGGGACTGGGATGGTGGCAGGAGGGTACTGGGAGCCAGGGGACAAACGATGCTCAAGGGGAATGAGAAAATCCCCGAGCTGCTCAGCAGTAGCACGGTCCCAACCATCACCCCTGCCTGGGGATTAACCTTTTCTTCCACAGAATAAGCAGCAAGAGCAAAGCCCTAAAGAGCCAGACACTTAAACCCTCCCCACCTCCCAAGAAAATAGGGTGCTAGTCCTCCTCCGCACGCCAGAGCACAAGGACAGGCACTGGCTGCAGTTTGGGGTGTGATGAATTTTCAGAGCTCTGCCCCAATGTTATATCTCAACATCTAGGACTGAAGGAGATTCCCAAAAGACACAAAGTCCATAAAAACCAGCAACAAGGGGCCAGTCCAGACACCCAGCTGGCTCAGCAGCATCATCCTCGCACCAGCCAGCATCGGGCACTCGGGCAAGGAAGCAACATACACACGGAGTTACTCCTGCCTCAGCTGGAGTCAGTGGTCAAGGGACATCCCAAGTTATCCCCAAACCATGGCATTTAACATCCCCTGATAGACAGCCCTCTTCCTTCTGAAGGTTTCTAGCCCCTTGATATTTCTGGCTTCCACAGTGTCTCACAGCAGTGAGTTCATGTTTGATTACAGACCCTCCACTGGGTAGGACAAGGTCTTGCCGCAGAGCATCAGGATGGACTAAACCGAGCACCCCATGTCCCCATCGAGGCATGAACCCGGGAAAGCCTGGCCACATCTGTGCTTATTAGGATGGCTGAAATCTTCACTCACTGGCACAGATACTGATTGGCAAAAGGGGAAAAAAAAAAATTATAAAGGATTTTAGTCTCCTGCAGGGCACTGGGGCTGCCTCGCCATCAGCTTCATCCTCGCGCCCTGGCCGAGCCCGAGCTGTGCGGGCGCTTCGGAAAGGAGCCAGCGGCGAAGCCTCAGGGCAAGGCTGCAGCCCAAGGGGCCGGAGGGGCGCTCCCCCCCGCAGGCTCCGG
>NW_008825429.1:4293465-4304241 GCF_000699105.1 Pygoscelis adeliae
CGGGGCTGGGCCGCCTCTGCTTTGGCGGCCGCATCACTGCACAGCCCCGGCTAGGAGCCGTCGCCACAAGATGTCACCCGCACCCTTCGCCCGACGCCCCCCGAAAGCCCCCCGCAGGGCTGCTTTCCTGAGCGGGGCCGGGGGCAGCCCGCCCCGAGGGGTCCCCCCGGCCCCTCCGGGATGCTCCGGCCTTGCCGCCTCATCGCCTGCAACATCGGCAGGGACCAAACTGCATCTCAGACTCAGCATCTTCCCATTTCCATGGAAACCCCCGGCTGCAGCATCCCCCTCAGTGACCGGTGCTGGACCACGGGATGCTGTGGATGCTCAGCACGGGGCAACAGGGCCAGCCCTCGCAGTCCCGGTCCTGAACGGGAATGATTTGTCCTTAAAGTTTTCATCCACCCAGAGACCTGCAACCCAGACTTTTTAGATCAAAAATGAGTGGAATAAATTGCTTTCAAACTAATAAATTGCTTTCAAACTAATAATTATAAGCTTTCTGGCTCCAGAGTGCAATAGTAGGTATCTGTGCAAGAAATGAATTAGCACAGAGGGTTTTTAGGTGTTATCTCAACTCAGAACAAAACCACCCGCTTTTGCAAGTAAGTAAATTGGAAATGTCTTTAAAATGTGGACTCGTCAAGATACTTTGCTCCAAAGTAATTCATCCAATTTGAACAAAAACCTCAAAATTCAAGATTAAAAAAATTAAGAGGAAAGATTGCTCCAAACCAGACAAATGGCAGGACTATTCTACAAATACAGCGAGGCGAGCAGTTTTGACTCAGGGGGAAATTCAGTTTTCTAAAGCAATATGCCAGAGAGCCCGGTACTCCCCCAACATTCCCAGATTGTCAGGTCTGTATTTTTCCCCCAACTAAAAACGTTGTTGAAAAGCGCAACCAGCGCCAACCTCAGCGTCAGCACACAGACCTGCAGCAAGCCTCGAGCATTTTCTAGTGACCCCTTTTCCTCCCTTTTCCAAGGGAGTAGAAGACCTGCCAGCAGGTAAAAGCCTGAAGCTCAAAGTGAAATACGAAAAGCACTCAGGGAAGGACAAGCGTGTGCAGGTCTTCCCTCGCTGCCTACGGCCTCCTTGACAGGCACAAAGCTGCTCAGCTCTGCTCAAACCACAGCAAGCGACGGCAGCTGAGGACCAAGGGCAGCCGTTGCAGAGAAAGGACACCAGCGGGGTTCAGCAAGGCTAAATTTGATGTCAAAGTTATTGCTTTGTTGATTTTTTTCCCCTCCCCAGGTTAAGTCCACCATGAGTTTTGCTGCAGCCGGGTGATCCCTGAACCCTGCATGCAACAGGCTGGGGGCCCCAGGATTTCCACCCCGCTGCCTGCAAGGGAGGGAAGAATTTAAGCACTCTGGATGGCTTTTTCCTGAGAAAACACTGACAGATTCAGGAGGGGAATAAGGCAGTGAGTGCCTGTGCCCTTCACACGTGCCCCCAGGGCGGCTGGGGTCTGCCCTCGCAGGAGCTTCGCCCATCAACAGCTTCTCCTGGCTGCTGTGAAAAGCGAGTGCTTAATCCTTTCTTCTCCCCTTTGTCCATAGCAAAAACAGATGGGCAGGGGAAAGCGGATGGGGCAGGGATGCCGGGTGGTTATTTCCCACCTCACAGCCCACCGAGCCTGGTTTTGCAGCTCAGCGTTCAAATGGGGAACCCAACCCCTCCTTGGGTCTCCGGGTTTCAGGGTGTGGCATTTTCACCCAGAGCTGCTCCTGCTGTTCATCCACCCCGAGAAGCCCCACGTCCAGTGATGGCGTGGGCAGCCAGAGCAAACAGGGCACCCGCTCATCCCTTCTCACAGTGCAAGAAAAGGACCTCGAGGTGCTGATCAGGTGGCAGATTTTAACCCAGAAAGAGAGATTTTTTTCCCTTTAAACCTGTAATCCAGTTGGAGAACACCCTGCCACAAGCCATGGAGACCAACTGAGAGCTCAGAAAGTTTTGAGAAGTTCAAAGAAGGGCTGGCTGCCCTCTCTGGCTTGGGACATCCCTCAGCCAACGTCCCCAAGCACATGCCACCAGGGTCCACAGAGACTGACCACAGAGGAGTCTCATGCTGCCGGCTGTGGTCCCTGCCCAGACAGCAAGCACATCCCCTTCCTGTGACCCCCCCAGGAAGGTGGTTCCCCCTCCTCCTCCTCCTCCCTGAACCCCTCCAAAACACACCTTCCCCCAGTGCCCCACGGAGCTGCAGCTTTCCCATAGCAGCCACTGCTCTTCCAAGGAGTCACAGGCTTTGCCTTGCGGCCAAAGCCCACCCGGGCAGAACCGGGAGCCCACGTGGAGCCTGTACCAGGGCCGACAGGAGTGCCCAGGAGCGATGGGATTTCAGAGGAGCTCAAGCTGGGGAACAGGACCCACACAGTCCCTGGCAGGGCTGCACTCAGGACCATCACTGCCTGCTGCATCAGGGGCTTGCAGGCAGCGAGGGGTGGAGGAGGCTGAGCTCAGCAACATGCTCAGTAGTGCCAATTGCAAACGATACATGAAGTGCCCTCCCTATCTCCTTTCTCTTCTGCTCCGGAGCCACTGACTGCTACAAGACACACTGACAGCAGCAAGCTTTGGGGTTTCTCAGTCTCCTTGGCCCAAACAAGACCATGGAGACTTTTGGCTTGGATACTTTAGACCGCATTCTCAGAACTGAATTTTTCATCCAAACCATATGGCATCATCATGCTAGACCCTGCTCTCACCCGTGCTGTTTGAGCGAGCATCCAGAAACCTCCCCTGTGCCAGCAGAGATCCTGATGATCGCTGCCCCTAACCCCGTGTTGCTGCCAGGGCTCCTGTGCCACCACACTTTCACTGCATGCAAACAGCGCAGAGGAGTGCGAGTCCTGCAAACAGCGCAGAGGAGTGCGAGTCCTGCACTTGATGCTGGAAGACAACAGGTCCTTCCTTCTCTTGCAGCCCGAGAGAGAGACAATTTATCATCAAAATTCATGCTAGCTCTGTTTGAGGTAGTTTCCAGGAGATGCTCCTGTCCCTGTAAGGTAGCTGGAGAAATTGTAACGCAGCTACGTGGGGTGCCCAGAGCCACCGCAGCCACACCGTGCCCAGCAAGAGATGGGAACGCAAAGCTACAACAAGCAACCCATGGTCCCCTGGCAGGTTGGGGACCATTGCCCAACACACGGCCACTTCTCCTGGGCTGCAGACCAATGCAATACCCACAAGATCACACCAACCCTCGGCGAGAGAAACCTTCTCAACAAGGATCCAAAAATCCCAAACCCAGGGCTTGAAGCACCACCAGCAATAAAACCACATGGGCCAGCGGCATTTTGGCCAACTGATCCCGCAGCAACAACCAAACCCTCTGGAAAAAATCCCAGCCTGGGTCTTTTCACACTTGACCTTCTCTGCAGCAATACATTAGCCTCTCTGTAGAGGCTCTTTGCTGCTCGAGCCATAAGTGGGATGCTGCTGAGTTTATTACAAAAGCAGAGGAGTCGCCTCGGCAAGGTCCCCGGAGGCTCCGTCCCCCACCGCTGTTTAGCTCAGGTTGCGTTGTTTAATGGACTGGTTTACAAAAAGCACGTCTGTTGTAAGCCCCCACAGTGTCTTATAAAAGTCAGCACCAACAATAAGCCGCAAGCTTGGCTGCGTGGCTTCGCAAACAGGTTATTGCTTGTAAAAGTCCCTCGCTGGAAGGAGCAGCACTCTATAAGGGTGAGTCAATGATGCCTTTTGATATGTTAAATAAAGAGACCCCCACACTTGATTTCTTTCCCAAGGAATATTTGATATGTGTTGCTCTGGGGTGTCCAGAAAGGAAGAAAATTACTGGTCCGTTAACAACTGCCCCTTGGCCTGTTTTTTGAGATTTAAAACAATGTACTCAAAATTGGCAGTCAAGTCAGGCTTAAAAATATGTTTTGCCTCAGATTATTTGCAACACCCTGTAAATTCGGTGGCTTTTTAATCCTTCGCTAAGGGGATTTCTCCTATGCATTTTTCCATGTGTCTCCAACATATGGAGCAATAAAAAAAAAATCTAGCTTGTAGCTGGTGTCACGAAATATTTTAGGGGTGGGGGGACCTTGGGGAGGAGGTGTGGGGCTCAGATCAGTATGACCTGGCAGAGGCCCGGGCCTGAAGGAAGCTCATGTTTTTACGAGCCAGGAAATTGCAGGCTCAGCTTGGGCCGTGCCAGTTGTCCGTACGGGTCCAAGTTTCACATCATAACTTGGGTCTCGGTGGAGTCGTGGAGGGAGACGTATAGGGGGACAGATGGCAGCTGCATGGGAGGGTCACCCCCATCGAGAGGTGGGCACCAAGAGACGGCTCAGAGGGATGGCCAGGAGGAGACAAGTTGGTTGAAGAAAACATCCCAGAGCCGGTCAGGGAGAAAAAGGAGAATTCATCCAATCTACTTTTTTTTCTCCCCACCCCACAATTGCCAAAAAGCTGATGAGTCAGGAACAAGTTGCTGAGACTCCCCGTTTCCTAGGAGCATGAATGAGCCTGCAGCACTTCCCTGCACCATTTAGCGGCAGGGACAACCATCCTCCTGCAAGGTACCAACTCTCCACAAAGCCGGTCTACCCAGGCCTTCCCTGTCCAACAGGATTTACGTTAAGGGTAGGGAGAGAGGGCTGGCAGAGGAGGTGGTGTGCAGAAGCAGACAGGGAGGTGGCACCGAGTGATGGAGAACCACAAAGTTAAGGAAGAGAAGAAAACCAACACACAGAAACCTGTAGCGCAGAGATAGCAGCCAAGGCGAGACCTAAGGATCACTTAAGAGCATTTTCCTCCATTACATCAGTGGCAGACTGGAGTTCAGCTATGCCCAAGTTTCCCAAACATGTTTTCTCTGCCTCTACCTGAAAATTTTACCAGGGTCGGGGATTTCTGGATGCCTCGCTGGCTGCCCTAAGGCCTCAAATGCCCCTGCCCACCGGGGCACTGCACGTGAACTGTGGCATCACTGGCAGCAGTCATCCAAAACCACTGGTGTGCGCGATGCAGATTAGACGGCAGCGCATCGGGCACAGGCAGCGAAGCTGGTGTTTCCCAGAGCACAGCATTCCATACGTACTCACCGTACCGCCCATATGCACACGCTGCTCTCTAGGAAATCCCGCTGAGCAATACGGGGAAACTTTGGCAAGACGCTCGACAACTTGAATCCCTTTGCTTCACTGAACCGCAGAAGACAGTCAAGACCCCGACGAGCACAGCTGGCACCCAGCCTTCCCAGGTGCTCCCTCTGCTCCCACCCACAGATTATCCCCATTAAATTACAGGGCTGAGATTTAAGTTTTCCAGCCCACTGTCATTTCAGCAGCGGGTGGGCATCCGAAAGCGCAGGCAGGCAGGCAGCCACCGCATCTCAGCTGCTCCCCCCACCTCCTCGCATAGGTGCTGCGAATAGCCCATGCGCAGTAAGCACAACACGCCTGCATTGCCTGCACGCCCGCCACGCAAGCGCCGTCGGAAAATCCTCAACAGGCCACCCCAATCCAAGGAAATGGGTGCGTTTAGACTCCTACATAAATAAAAGGCAGAAAATTAATCAAGCAACCCAAATTCTAGTATTTCTCAGCTTTCTTGATTTGTCACTTCAATAATGTTGTTTCAATGCAGGTTGTAGGGGTGACTCGTAGAGCCCAGTAATGCTCCAGCAACAGCCCAAGGGCTCTTGCCCCAGCTTAGCAGAGCAGGGAGTGAATTCCCTTCTACCAGCCCCACTCAGCTGCGCGGTCACCAGGAGCCTCAGCCCTGTCTCCTCTTGCCCAGGCTGTCACGGCTCTTCAGCCCAGTGCCTAGAGCAACCCCATGAAGCCAGAAAAGTCCCTTTGGGCACCAGAGCAAGGTCTCTCCAGGGCAAAAAACCACACTTAGGAACAGCTTTTGAGCCAAGCACCGGCACAGTCAAAGAGTCCGGGAGCCTCAGCCAGAAGTTTTCAGCCAAAACCTTTCTGCGTAGTGAGAAGACACTGGTTTCTCTGCCTGGCTTCACTCCTTGCACCGGGCAGACATTAGAGGGTGACAAAACCCCACCGTCCTTTTGGGAAAATCCCCATCTACCTGCTCCCTGCCGTCAGCTGCCCTGTTTGGTGATGCTCCGTGCACCGTGCTGCTGGTGGAGTCTGGGCACATGCCCCAGAGGGGAGCAGCCCGCACCCAAGGTCCCAACAGACCTCGGCCCACGGCTGCAGGCTCAGAGAGGGCACTACGTACAAATATCTCGACAGGGCGAAGGGGAACACAGGTCTCCTCCCTCGCGTCTCTTGGGGCAGGCAAGCTGCAAGCAGGGCCGGAGCAAGGGCGAGCAGAAGGCTGGAGTTTGTAAAGTGGCGTCCAGCTGTCATCACTGGCATTTGTCAAATGAAGTGACCACTCTCGGGACAGGTACTATTTCAAAAGTGGACATCACTTTAAAAAAGTGCTAATGTACAAGGCTGTCAGGTCCTGGCCTCAGGAGCAAGATCGGTTCTCTGATGTTTGAGGAAAAGATAAGGCCACGGCGCGATTGCCGGCCACGGCCGCTCCCCGGGAGGGATGGCAGCCTGGGCTATTTCTGCGAGTCACTCAGCAAAGCGCACACAAATCTGGTCTTCCAGAAATGTTTGATCAACAGCCTCCTCCTCATATTGCTGCTACAAGCAAGTCACCCCGTGCTGGGAGGTGAGCTCCAGCCTGCTCAGCTCAACGCTGCTGGTCCCCAGCATCTCCCAAAGCCTTCACCGTCCATCTGCACCCCACGTAGAGGGCTGTGCAGTGTATCACGGAGCCTGGGCAGACGAGACCGGAGGCAACAAACCCTCAGTCAAAAGCAGAGAGTTGAAGCACACAGCAAAAACTTTGCAGAGTTAAAACGTCGCGTATTTCAAGCCACTTCCTAAGAAATCTGCGATGGAGGACTTATTTATATAGAGCAGGCAGTAGCTTCCACTCCTGCTCCTAACTCCAAGTGTTCAGTTCATCAAGGGCTGCTTCATCTGAAGCATTTGAGAGCTTTCCCCAAAACCAGTCCCCCTCTGGAGGCCAGGAGGGAAGGTGCAAGCCTTTACCCCCATGTCCATCACCCTTGTGCCCCCCAGCCGGGGCACAAGGCACCCAGCGACCAGAGCATGACCCACACCAGGCTCACTGGGGCCCTCACCTCTCCTTGTTTAACACCACTCCAGCAGAGAAGTTGCCTCACCCCTCACTTCTACAGTAAGGCCACCTGAAAGCTGCCTATCCATTGCACTTTAGGAGAAAGAGGAAAGAAAAAAAACCAAAAACCAGAACTCAGCGCATCCATTTCTCCTTCCTACTTTCACTTCTAGAGACACCCAAGCCCCAGGCTAGCTACTCTTAGAATTTTTAGAGATTATCCACCTGGTTTACGGTGTTAGCTCCAAAACTGCCCCAGCTGGAACAGGAGCTCTTCCCTTCAAAAAGCATGAAACAGCCTCTGTCTGATGAAGGGGCGCAGTGTAATCTTCATCTCCAGAGGACAGGGAGAGATTTAATCCTGCCCCTCGGTCCCGCAGGGCTCCACACCCGTGGGTGCATCCTGGACCATCGTATCCTCACAGCAGGACATCCCCTCCAAACGCCACTCCCCGAACGCCAGCAGCGCCCAGGACAGAACATTCATGCCCCCCAAAATAACACAAATAAGCAAACAACACCTTCCCCCCCTACGTACCCTCTTCCCCACATGAAAATACTCCACATACCTTGTGGAAAACACATCTTGCAATCACCCAAACACCACCAGCATGGCTGCAATCACCGTGGTGCTGGGGCTTACATAGGG
Organism: Pygoscelis adeliae; assembly: GCF_000699105.1. NCBI lineage: Eukaryota > Metazoa > Chordata > Aves > Sphenisciformes > Spheniscidae > Pygoscelis > Pygoscelis adeliae. The sequence goes on from NW_008825429.1 coordinate 4,301,247, forward strand.
TTTGCCGCCCCAGGGAGGGAAAGTCCTGCCCTTTCTCTAATTACCAGCAGGTTGTTCAGCTAATTAGCCCTCCTTCCTTCACTCCTGGGCCTTCACCAGCTGTGCTGACAAGGACATCCCATTCCTTGCTAAAGCCAGAGTGGAGGTCTTCTTACTTGTGTCTCTGCTGTGCGGAGCCCTACAGTTGGCCTGCGGTGCGTGGTTGGAAACAACATGATGCTTAAAAAATATTTCCTTGAATGATGTCGTATTTATCATATATAGTGTAGCATTACAGTTAAAAAGCACAGACAAATGAAAACCAAAGAACCAAAATGATGCTACAGAAACGCAGAGGGCACCTTACTTATTGTGCAGCCTTTTGATTGTTGGTTGTTTTTTGCAAATGACCATTTTAGGGAAATTTAGTGGGGAAAAAAATCCATTCTAAGTGAGAATATTTTTTTTTAATTTAAAAAATTCCTATCCACAGATAAGGAAATATATCTCTTGATTTATAATAGAAACAAAATTGCTTATTCCTTATTAATATAAGGAGATCATGACGGGAGAACAGAGCTCGGTACTGAGCTATAGAAAAAAGTGAATGAATAAAGCACCCCAGATAGCAAGCCCAGAAAAACTGTCCAAGTCCTTCATCAGGGTGCCGAGCAGTGCAGCCGGCGCTGCGAACTCGCCCTGCACCGGCTGTGGAAGGGTCTGCGGTCCTGCAAGGAAAATCGAAAGACGACTCAAAAGCTGAAGCCCTGCAAATTCCAGTGAGAAACGAGGCACGCATATTTAAGTGAGGGTGATTAACTGCTGGCACAGCCCACCACGGGAAGTGATGGATTCACCATCTCTGGATGTCTTCAAACCGCGGCTGGATGCTCCCGAAACCCAGCCCAGGGGCTGGATGTGACCTTCCCCGGTGCTGCGATTGCTACCGTTCACCTCACAGCCCCCAAAAGAACATTGCCGGGATGTATATGAGCTCCTGATTATTCAATACACAAATGCATAATTATCAGAGGCAGGTTTCTCATCAAGAGCCATTAGCGACCCGGGCTGAGCAGGCATCGTTGTAACGGGTTACGAAAAGAAACACAGAGACATTGAGAGACCCGACTTCTCCTCCCAGCGCTGCCTCCGACCTGCTCTGCGACTTTACCAGAGTTATTTCATCTCTCTCTACTTTTGGCTGTCAGTTCTTCATCCTTGCTGTGAGTGTTCAGGGCAGGAACACCTCGCACGATGGGTTGTATCGTGCTCGGCCTGATGGGTGGGTTTGATTTTAGGGCTTTAAGTCATTGTTTATATATGAATTTTCAAGGGTTACGTACCTTTTGGTGGGGTTAAGAAGTCTGGAGGTATTTCATTGTCAGCAGGCTCCATGAACACATTGACTGTACAAAAACTCTTAAAATTCTTCAATGCAAAAAGTTATCTTCATCTGGAACAAAAATAGGAAATTACATAAAGAAAAGGATTAGAGGATAGAGGACTTTGAAGAAGGAAGTGGGTCAGCGAACAGGCTACGGGAGAAACCAGACCTCTGTATCAATGTACGAGCAGCTACAAATACGTATCACCAAGGGTAGAGCGCGAATTTTTGAGCTAACCTCCTCTGGGAGAAGGATGAGTTCACTCAGGGCCAAGAAGCCCAAAGGGGGAGGTTGCCATTACTGAGACACCTCCAGGGGATGGAAAATCAGGAACGATCAACCAGAAGAGCACTGCTGGCACAAAGAAATAGAGAGGGGGAAAAAATCTGACCAAGGGGCTGGGCTGGATCCACGGGCTTGAATCAGACAGAAACGTCACGTATTTCACAGTGATTTTTATGGAAATTGTTAATATGAAGCATCACATAGAAGCAAAAGTTTTTACCAGCTGGACTGGGAGAGAGGAGACGTCAAAGCAGAATTGCAAGACTTTTTTTTTAATGGACCTTTTAACAATTCAATGGTCAAGCTACTGTATGAGTTTTGCCTTCAAGCCATGGGAAACGGTTAATGCATCAACCCAGGGGCTTGTTCCACCACCAGCGGAGGAATGGGACAGTGGAGGACAGCTGGAGCAGGCAGGGACGGGTCCGGCAGGGTTGTTACACAGCATCTCGCGGGCGTCTTTTTCCAACTTGAGCTACAAAATTTTGTAGGCTTTGTAGTTTCAGGGGGAAGGTGGTGGTCTACAAAAGGCTCATGGTATGGTTTTGACGGATTTTCCCAGTGTTATCAAGCACGGAGAGTCAAAAAAACCAGGGTTTTTTTAAAGACATCTTCATCTGGGCACTGAAACAGAAGTGCCCCAAGTCAGTCACTCGTGCTGATCTGTGCCACGACTTGGGCCCTTTCTAGGACCTGAATTTCAGAGCTGAGCTGACCATGAGCTGCAGGCGGGCAACGTTTTGGTGTTGCTCCTCTCTCCTCCCCTTGGAAGGGTCAGCCCAGCGGCTCTGCGAGCCCCGAGGAGGAGGAAACCCACCGCCTCCCATCGCAGCTCCCTGTTCAACCCCCTGGGGGGCTGTTCCCCCTCCCATGCCACCATCCCAACTCAGACCACTTCCACCCGCTCTGCCCTGTTTCCAAAAAACCATCTTTTTTTTTTTTTTTTTTTGGCAATGCTGCAGGGAAATATCAGAGGCACCCATGTGGCCTCCACTGGCTCAGAAAGGAGGTACTGGCTGTGGAAGAAACACCCAATTATTTAGCAGCTGTCAGGGTTAAGCTAAATAACCCTGGGATGGGGAAGGCTGGGCTTTGTGCGTGTGTGTGTGTGTGTTTGAGCAGGAGAGGCAGAAAGCATCTTCCCCGAGACCGCCGAGGAAAGCAGAACCCGCGAACCAAATATATTGCACAAGGCTGCCCGGCGGGACGTCGGGTTTCGAAGAATGAAAAGAAGCCGGGGATGTCCTGGCAGACGCCGGGGCAGGGCTACGGGCAGACGAGCTCTGCCCATTCATCAGGGCCCGTCAGGCTCCCTGAGCCGGCCGTGGGATAAATCAAACCGCAAG
>NW_008825429.1:4304347-4312464 GCF_000699105.1 Pygoscelis adeliae
CCCCCAGGCCTTCTGGGCTCCTACGTCTCCAGCCAGTCTGTTATTCTCAGGCGTCCCATCACCCCACCCCAGCCACAAAGCAACATGTTCACTTCATCACACTGCTCTGCTCGGCACAGCAAGACCTTTTGATCTCCGTCTCTCCAGTGTTTATGTGTGACAGTGCAAGAAATGTATTTACAGTACACGGGGCTCTGTTAGACACTGCCTGCCTTCATTTGAACATTAATATTGGGAGCAGGGGAAGGGGGGGAGCAGCTCTCCTTTAATTCACCCATCATTTATTAAAATGTTTATTTGGAAATCCGCAGGCCCATTTATCTGGTTATTACTCAGAGCAGGATCAAATAATAACTCAGGTTCTCTGTGTCACACAAGACAAACCAAATATACGCTGGATGAGGTCTTTCAATGGCCCGCATATCCATCCTCGCGCCTGGCGCTTGGCCGGCTGTAGGGCCCTGGGTGGGCTCCCTGGACCTGTAAGGCAGCTTTTCATCCCTCGTTTCACAGGCTCAGATCCAGCCTGAGCCAGTTGCTACCGCTGACGGTGCCCCCAAAAGCCCCCCGATAACAGTGGGTGCCTGGCTGGGCAAGGGGGACTCTGCTTAGAGCTTTTCCCCAGCTCCGGCTGACTCACGCTCTGCTTTTAAAACTGTCTCCTTCCATCTTCATCGCCTCTCCCAGGAGCAGATGGGTGTCTGCAGGAGGACCAAGCCATGGAGGACTACGCGAGCGCAGTCAGTTCGCTATCGTGTGTTGGGAGCAGCCGGGGAACGCGGGACCCACCACAAAGCTCCTGTTCTCCTGGTCTCAGGATCTGAGAACAACCCTGACTCTGGGGTATTCTGGGATGAATCTTGTATTTCTGGGGATGAAGATAGTCAATGGCCACTGAGCGCCAGTGGCCTCCTCCCTCTCTGTCTGCCCCACCGTCTCCTTCCAACATTCCCTTCCCTGTCTCATACTTTCTACTTTGTTTTGGGTTGCCCGAGACAACCCTGTGATGAACGATGAAGGTTTGACAAGTGCTAATTTCAAGCTCTCAGCTGCTCTAGGCTGACCTGTAAGGCCACTTTCAGATGGTGCACGTGCCCCTGGCACATAGTTCCTGGTGGCCAGCTGTTGGTCTTCAGAGGCTAAGAAAACACTGAGGCCACTTTCAAGTGGAACTTGGTGCTGAACAAGTTTTGACCAAAGGGTCTTTGACAACGAAACAGCACCAGTCACTTGCCAAAGGAAAGATGAATGTGGCCCATTTCACGTGGTAATGGTGGGCTGAAGACCCAGCAGAGATGGTCAGGTAACACTTCCCACACAAGTCCAGAAGAGAGGCTGCAGGCGCCAATATGCAAAGCCCTTTGGAGAACATTGGCGCTTGAGGAAAGGAATAATTACAGAAACTGGCCTGGTGCAAGAAACATAAATTCAGTAGATGAGATTGGACACACGTGGGCTCTGTGCTTCATGCACCTAGCTCCATGCACTTCACACCCCTCCTATGCTGCTGTGTTACTCTTGACTACAAAGGGTGAACAGCCATCAGATCTCTGGTTTTCTTCAGGGCTTGACATCATGAAGTGCCTTCCACCAGCAACTGCTTGCAAATTTTGATTTAAAACTGTGTTGTGTTCCAGAAGATCTTGTAGAAGCCATCATCTCAAACTCAGCTTGCTTGGGATTGCCAAATAAGCGCTGAGATTAGCATTGGGAATGAGGAATGAAAGAACGAGGAGCTAAAGTGATAGACAACGCACTTGACCAGCATGTTGGGCAATAACACCAGCCTCTCCCAGGCTCCACTTAGCCCAAGCAAAAGCGTTGTAAAGATGCAAAGGTACTAACGTGTGCTCCAAGAGCCTCCGTGATCCACCCACCTCCTGACAACACAGCTCCACCACGGCCCCGCTGCCGCACGTGGCCTCTCTGGGGTCCCCAGTGGCGTTAAAAGGTGGTATTTAACCATGAGATCACTCTGCCTTGATGGGTCCCATGTGCTCCCAGTGCAAGGCTGGTCCCGATGGAAGCCTCACAGCACCGCAGGTGCACAGACAGCTGTGGGACCCACACCACGCCCTCACCAGCAACACCACCCTGTCCCCCATCTCCAAAGCTAACGGGGCAAAGCCTGCCGAGAGTTCGGCTCACCCCGTCCCTGGAGTGTGGTGTTTTAAAACAAGTGGGGCTGGAAGCTGGCACCGTCACACAGAGCGCAGCGAGTCTTGCCCTACCTCTGAGCAGGGACTGCCTGTAGGAAACGTCCCGTCCGCTGGTAGCATCCTGCTGCTGACCCAGAGACCGCACTGGTGCTCATCAGTCGGTTACAAATGTTCATTTTTAATGCCTGCTTTCTCTACATGTGGATTTAAGATGCATATGATAAGGTGTCATAAAAATATCTGACAACAGAGGAAACATTGAGCTGCTACACGCATATTCTTTTGACACTATTTGTAGAGTTGTCTTGGTTAAAGCCTGGGATTCTGCAACAGAAGCCACCAGCGGCAGGAGCACAGTGCCCCGTCGCCTCCCGGGGGGCACGGTGCTCCATAACCCTGGTCCACCCTGGTCTGGGGGATCAGGCCCAGAAAAGATGGACCGGTCCCCAGCTGCGGGTATGTCGGGCTGCAATCACACTGATAAAAACGGCATTTGGAAGAAACGATCTTTTTTGGTATAATTATATAAATAGGGGGGGAATTTTGCTTAAAAAAAAAAAAAAAGGCATATTCACATTTTCAGAGGAAAGGGAATTTCTGTTTTTCAGTTCAGCCGATCTTTTCATTCTGAAAGCAGACTTGTTTTAGCTATTTATAGAGACATGCACGGAGAGAAAAAGCATTTTCAGTTTCAAGCATTTGCTACATAAGCATATATACATTATACGTAAGTGCAATGTTTTGACTATATATAAAATGATTCAAGTGCCTTCCCCCTTTCCTGCCTTAAGCTTTGTAAAAAAAAAGTTTACATTTTGGCCTCCCAACTTCATTTACGATCATTTTATTTCTTCCAACCCACAACTCTTTCCAAGGAGCAACCATTCATTTTGTAGTCCTCACTACTGAAATCCTGCAATGCTTTTAATCCTTCCTGTGCACACACACGCAAAACTCTGATAGCCCCGATACAGAGACCTCACGAAATAAAACTTAGTAATTAACTGCTTGAAAAATGTTTTTTTTTTTAATTTTTTTTTTATTTTACCTTCCCTTTCGGTCCTAACTCTGCAAGAACTGGTGAGTCACGGCTTTGAAATCTGCACTGGATGCCAGCTGAAAAAAGAGGCTTTACACGATCAAATTGACAGATGATTCAAAGGCGGCCCCGCTACGCACAGACCCATCCATATTCCGAGTTAAAAGAAATATTGCATTTTTAAGGGTAAAGAAACATATTTAAGAGATAAAGGAAAAGAAAAGTTTGCTGGTCATCAATTATAATAATAAAACAGAGGAGGGGGGGAGAAATTCACTTTAAAGACATGTTAAAGCCCCCTAATCTTCAAAGAGATAAAGGAGGGCAGCTGCCCTTGGGCGAGCCACTCCGCCAGGAGGCAGCCGCGGCCCCGGCGCTCGGGGAGGTTAATCCAGCCACAGAACAAGCCCAGGTTAAACTTGAACTGAGCGTGGTCGGGTTCAGCGGATAACAGGAAAGGAGATAAAAGGGGACAGAAGGACATGGTGGATCCAGTGGTGGGTGATGTCTTGCGGGGCTGTTGGGAGAGCAGGGGGTGGCACCAGGGGACACGAAGGGAAGCTTCGTTGTGGTGTTCTCCCTCCAAGCCCTGCTCCTCCTGCCAGGCAAGCATATGCACAGTTTGAGCTCAAAACAGCTTAGAAGATGACAAAAAGTTGTGACTGCCAATGACCAGCTGTCACAGGAACAGACCTCATCCACAGTCCTCTGAAGTTAATTGTCTCCAGTTGAGTTCAGATTAAGACCTTGGGGCATTTCATTTTCTGGGGACAACAGTCAGGGGATGGATGAGAGAGGTGACCTGAGATGGCACACACCTTATGCTTCTGAGCACAAAATGGGCGTGCAAAGACCATAATCATGTCATAGGTCGGGAGGGAACTACCACATCCTTAGATCCTGTGATCGTTGTTGTGGAAGTCCAAGCCTGGACTCTTTGCAAGGATTACTTATAGAAGCAGCAGCACGGTGGAAAACTGTACACAGATTTCCTCCCTTTGCAAATTTTGTACCTTGAATTCAGACAGAGGATGCTTCAAAATCCGTGCTCTAAGCAGCCCTCCACAAAGCCTTCAGCCTGCCTGTCCAAGCAACACATACAAATGGGGAGGCTCCATCTACAAACTGCATTTCATAGTCCACCTGGTGCACTTTTGTGCAACTCCAAGTAATTTCCCGTGACAAAACCATGCACTTTCTTTTTAGACAATTTGAGAAGGCAAAGTTCAAAAATCCAGGAAAAACAACAAGGTGAACAATGACAAGGCCAAGTGGTCTGGGTTCCTCTGCTGGAAAGGTGACATGCATTAGAGCCCTTGGAAAGAAGTCAATCAACTGTTGAAGCAAAAAGGAGACCATGAGCACTGCCAAGTTTTGACCACTGGTAAAACTGTGGAAGCATAGAGATTTGGGTCCGTCTGCTTAGTGTTTGCTGGCTGAGGTAAAAGGGTTTGCGACAGAAGGGTCCTAAACTTTGGTGAAAGGAGCGTCCCACCCTGAGCCAAGCAGCGAGAGTCAGAGGGGAAAAAAGGACCACCGGGAAATGAAAGCCTGGATTCAGCAAAGGGAGGTTATGCCAGCTATTTGGAGAGCCCTGCTGAGGCACGGGGTGGAGGGAGCTCAACACATCAAGGTGCTCAGTCCTCCCAGTAGACTCAGAGGGGCAGCCTGGACGCAGAGTGCTCAAGAAAATGGGAATTCGCTGCAGCATGCCTGGATTATGGATAATGAGTTGTAAGTGCATTATTGCGTTATTAATACTAATACAGAAATGCCTCCCATCCATCAAGCTGGATGGATGTGTCCCATTAACCACTCATCAGGTTTTGCAGAGTCTCTTTCCTCAGTCAGAGGAAAACTGGACCAGCTCCACCATGAGCCATCCAGGCCCACGTTAAAGCTTGGAGAAAACCACAGCAAAGTTCACTCCAGTTCCTGCAGCTCTGGCAGATTCAGCGCATGAAGCCCATTTTATATAGATGAGCTCAACTAAGGATATTAGAGCAAAGCTGGAAAGAAACCCACCAAGGACAGATGATGGGTGACCCACCACAAGGTGTGGAGGAATCCCAAAGCATCCAAGCAAGGTATAAATAAGCCAGTCAGAGCATGGAAATAGCTGGATACTTGCAGGTGTGGCTAATTCACTTTGCTTCTCAAGCACGTGGTGTGGAGACCAACCCCAAGGAGCACAAGACTGCAGGTGTCCAAGCTTTGGAGAGCCCCTCAAGCAGCAAGGTCTTATCCTGCCCCATGTCCCAAAACACGCCCATGCCTCCTATCTAAGCCCTAGTGTTCATTCAGCTTGTGATGTGCCAGTCTCTCACCCGCTCGGGCCCTCGAGGCTTTTAAAAGTTGTTTCCAACCTCAGAGCCCGCTGGTGTGGAGAGTTTATCATGAAGTTCAACACCAGAACTTTTCTTCAGCTTGCAAGCCAAAACTAACATAAACAGCCGGCTCCTCATTCATTATTCTAATTCCACCATAAAACATGCCAAAGCCAGTTCTGACTGAGGTTTTAGCTGATTTACTGCCTTTTCAACAGGCAGTGTCTAATGAATTGGGTAAGCTCGCGGGTCAGATTTATACCGGAGGAGCAGCTGTAAGGAACTCGCCATCAGCACAGACTCTCCCGGCCGGCGTCGCTGTGCTGAGAGCAGCAGAAACGCTGCTCGCCTGCGGAAAAGGGACATTTCCAAGAATTTCCTATTTCCCACCACACGGGAGGGGCCGCCTCCAAAATTTTTCTGTTAGCACTGGAAAAGGGAAGGTGAAGGAAGAGCTTAGAGGGTTCGGACCGTCCCCTGGCTCGGGCTGAAGAGTTTGCTTCAAGGTGGGGATTTGAAGGAGCATTGCCCACTGGCAGCTCATCCAAGACACCATGCGCAGGACAAGAGGCTCTGGCACGCATCACACCACTGAGAAGGACACACCATCAAGCAGTACATAGCGGGTCCTGGCACCGCATCGGGGGTCTTGCAAGGGTGGATGGGCAAGGAGGTCCAACACCCCTGGTGTCAGTGGCAGCCATGCCTTGTGCTTCTGACCGCTGCAGAGAGCTGAAGCCAACACTCTCAGCCTGGACGTACTTGCACAAAGCCATTACTTCTCCCGGATTCATGTTTTTTCTCCCCTACTGATGGAGGAAACCATTCCCAGCTTCAGCTTTGGCAGGCACCACATGTAGCTATGGGAAGTTTCATCTGACCAAGAAGCTCCAACACATGTTTTATCAAAAAAATTCCCAGCCAGGTCTGCTTCCAGTTGCTCCAAAATCCCCTTGCAAGACCTGCTCCAGCGAGTAGGATAGCAATGCCATCTGTAGTACATATCACAGCCTGGTTTGCCTCCAGCTCTCCCCACCAGAACCCCTCTGAGAAATGGTGCTGGCTTTGGATGCTCCCAGCTAGGTTAATCCCACTCAAATATAAAATGCGTGCCATTTTTTTTAGTTTTTCTATAATGGGTTAAAAAACTGTTTCCCAGGGAGGCTGGTGCATGGAAAGAGGAGGAGTTCAGCTAAAACATTAACCCTTTGACATCCCACGGCAGGTATTTTGGAGTTCCTTGAGGAATTGTTTTTTTACTTGAGATGCTTCTATTTTAACCACAGCCAAGCTCGCATATAAAGACTCCTGAGCAGCATTTTCCAAGTAACATATCATCATTAATGAATCCAGCAGCTTTGCAAGGGTATCAGTCAGCTATTCTGCTTCCTAGACTGCAAGAGGAAAGGATGAAACCAGCCAAAAAACCCCCACTTTCAGTTACAAACGTGATTCTCTCCCTAGGTAGGGCAAAGCAAGCGAGAGCAGTCATTATCTTCATCAGGGAGAGCGTCCAAGTTAGCAGCAACATGCATTGTGCAGAGAAACCCCAATGGCTCCAGGTGGTGTGAGATCTTCCACTCAGGCTCTAGGCCATGCTCTCCAATGCCAGGGCTTCACTAACGCCAGGCGTGAAGTCTCCAGAGATGGACACACAGACATCTACATGTGTATCCCTCCTCTGGGAGCCCTGGGAGAGGGGGGAATGCTGTTCCTCGTTGTCAGGCTGATGCACACTCGTGATCTTGGGTTGCAGAGAGCTCTTGGTCTGATGCCTCGCTCTGTAGCTCACTCCTGTCTCTGCAGGGTTGCGCTGAAGGGCTGCCAGTTGGACATCTTCAAAACCCCCTGGGGCAAGATGCAAAGGAGAAGGAGCCAGGCCAGGACGAGGGCGGGCCATGGCTTCCCATCACTCCCATCACCAGAGCCTGAAGGACTTCCTTTGATCCCCTCTCCTTGCCCAGCAGCAGTGGCTGGGGGATACGTTGGGAGCACAGTCCAAGAGCAGATAGACTGTCAATAGATCCAGGAGGTCCCAGATCCAGCAGAGCATGGTTCAAAGCACAGTACAGTGATTTCTCATTGCTCTATCAGCCACAAACAGCCCCGACACCAGCCAGATGCTTTTCCTTCCTCGAGCTGAGACAGCTGAGTGAGCCATGGCCCTGGGGAGCTTGGGAATTGGATAAGCCCCTACTCAAACTGCCAGTAATGAAGCTCTTCAGGCAATGCTGCTAGCAGGACAACAAGCTGACTCTCATCCAGAGCATCCCTCAAAGACTTTCAAGCCATGCTGTGCACCACAGCCTGCCTTCCTCACCTGCAAAGCACCTGAGACCTTTGCACCACACTGCGCTGGAGACCATCTGGCATGGCTTGTCCCTGCCTTGTTTTCTTCCGAAGGCACCGGAAGAAACAGTGCTGCAGATGTGCGCAGGGGAGGCAACCTGGATTTCACATCAGGGTTGCGAGGCGAGGGATTTTCGGTCCTTCAGCTTGCTTTGGCCCAAGTGAAAACATATTTCCCCTTGCTCCATGGGCTGGACCTTTTAACAGCACAGACACTTTCACGTTTCAGTCCGGCTCTTTCTT
>NW_008825429.1:4312487-4331958 GCF_000699105.1 Pygoscelis adeliae
ATTTATGGTTGGCTACATAACATTAAGACCGGGAATTTGGGTCCTCCTCGCCTCACTGGAGTACTGGAAGATGCAGCTTTCTCCAAGTGTCTCCAGGCTGCTTGGCAGGAGATGCAAAGAGGAGAAGGAAAACAAAGCCTTTTCTAGGTGGCTTCTGGCTTAGTTAAAATCAGATGTAAAACCAGTTCAAGGCTTGGAGCAAGGAGTTCCTGTGGATTTAGCTGTGTAAGTCAAAGAGGCTGCCACCCTCTGTCCCCTTCTTGCAGGGACCACATCTGCACAATGGCTCTCAAGGGCTCTCCGGTTGCCCAAGCCTTTTGCACATCAACCAACAAGAGCAGGAGGAAAGCCTGTGAAGCCCCTTCCTTCATCCTGCAGTGCCAAGCACCGCTGCTTTCCTGCAGCCAGCCAGAGAGGATCACCGCTCACTTGGTTGTCATGCACCCCCAAATCACACTCAGCCCTTCCCCTATCCTCAAACAGCTTTAAGGGTACCTTGCCTTGCTGATCTGCTCAGATATCCATCCTTTTCACTAATAAAAATATTTGGGGATGATTCCTTGCGTGTCTGTGGCAGCAGCGGGGCATATTAGACTAGCATTTGCATTTTTCCGTAGCTCAGGTGGGAGGGCACATCTCTCTGCCAGGAAGGGACCATTCTCCTGCATCGCTTGCACCATGCAGAAACCCAGTCGCTTGCCCTCGGCCCCTCCAGGACGGGGAAGTGCCCTGGGTTTTCTCTGCCTTCTTCCTTATCTGAGATGAGAGTTGCCAGCAGCTCAGCACCGTGCTCCCCCAGGAGCCTGGGGAGATCTGCAAACCCCGTCTGCTAACGTCATCCCGGCTCCGCCGGCACACCGGGTCTGCGTTATACCAGCCACAGCACTTTGCCAGAGGAATCGGCTTCTTCAGCCAGCATTGTTGATCAAAACCCCTCCATCCCCTGACTTTTGCTGTAGATACAGGGGGAAAAGGTATCACAGCGCGTTCATTAACCAGGTGACATTCAAATCCAGCAACCTCCCCCACCTTCCTCTAGGCACAACCGCTGCGATTTAAATTACATGGAGGGGTAGGATTTAGTGGGCTGCTGGGAGTGGACTTGGCGCACAGATTCCCATATCTGGAAGAGGTCTGTCCTTTGTGTATTGTGTTATGAGACAAAGGCGGAAGAAAACACCTGGAACATTGAGGCCGGGGTGGGGGGAAGAGAAGTTGCCACGGCTGCTTACAAGATTTGGGCCAGATTTGTAAAGGTCCTTGGAGATCGGCCACCTCTGCCAGTGGGACCTGCGCACCACGACTTGGAGCAGTAACCTGATGCCCAGAGACCTGGGTCAGGGCTTGCTCTGGATGGTCAGAAATCCTGGACCAACCTCCCCTGAACACATGCGGAGCAGCTCTGCGTTACGTTTGCCGCGGGGCTGCCACGTCCCGGAGGCACCGACTTGCTCCATATGTCAAGCAGAGTCAACCTCTGCCTGCGACGTGTTGGATTCGCTGCGTACACGCAGACAGGACCACCTCCTTTCCCATGTGTTGACAGAACTGTACTCAAGCACCTAAAGATATATAAAAATGTGCCTGGTGGGACGGAGCGCGGGGCCGAGCCGAGCGGCTGACTCCCACTGAACTTGCAGGCTTGCACCTTGCAGACCTGCTTCCTCCGCATCTCAGCCAGTACTTCATCCTCCAAAAACCATGGCACCCTTTTTGGCCAGGATAGGAAACTCTAGCAATGAGCTCTAATGAGCCTTCAGCTCTGCTCTACCCGCGGGACACTGCGCAAATATTTTTTGCAGCCAAGAAGATGGATGTAACAGCCAAGGGAGGAGAGGAAGGAGAGGAAACACAGATAAACCGTCCCCCCTAGCTCTTCATGGGAAATCCCCCATCACAGGCATGAAGAGAGGGGTGAGAGGTTTGTCAGACACCGATAACGATCCCCCCACCCTCCCAAGTCTGCTGCGTCGCAAAGGCAAAAGCAGAAAGTTGGAGAGCAGGTCGGAGTTACGATGCAAAGACGCCGAGCACCAGGGCAGGGTCCCCCCCTAGTCCTTCCCCAAGATGTTGCCTCCCTGCCTCACGCAGCATCGCTGCCGGGTGCCCCGGGGCCGATGGCGATCCGGGGGCTCCGAACGACGAGCTGCAGAGCACGCGTTTCACCCTGCGAGACACAGCACCTCCCTTCCTACCAGGAGGAAGGGAAAGCCCCATAAATAAATGGCGATAGGAAAGATCTTACAGGTCCTCCCAGAAAGTGCCTGGAAGCTGCCTTGGAGGCTAGGCGGTGGGAGGAAGGGAGGCTGACTGACAGCCTGATTTAAGACCTGTCTGAAAAGCAAACAAAAGCAATTGAAAACTGCATCATCTAGGAAAACTTAGTAGGTTGTATTTTCACAAGTGAGGACTGATGGTAAGACCAGCTTAATCCCCCAGTGGACTTTCCACACCTCCGCACGCCGGCTGACAGGGCCAGCTGTTTTGTCTTGCAGCTGATTGCTGAAATAACATTGCCGGGCTGGCGCGATTGAAACAGGATGGGCTGGGAGGGAGCGACCCGTGACGGAGGCAGGCAGTGTTAAAGGAAATGTGCTTGGTTTCCAAGCCCCCCTTTCTCCGGCCAGCCTTCGGTCCCCCGTAAGAGCCGGGGGCACCTCTTGGTCTTTGCAGTGATGAGCAACGATGCTCCAAGCGTTCAAGCCTGGGCAGAGTCTCTGCTCGCAGGCAAGTGGAGAAAAACCCCAGGAGAAGTCTTCCTGGGTGTTTTCAGCTAATTTGGGGTGAACAGGAAAACACAGCTGAGAGGTGGAAACGTAACTCATGGCTTTATCTTTCCTTTGCGGGGACCAGCCTGGGGACCCACCGAGCTGAACGTGAGCTGCAACACGGCGCTTTGGCTGCAACAGGCTGACTGACTGCAGATACGGTGCTTTTAAAACTTGTTTGTGTAAAGATTACATCATGTACAGGCAAGCAAAAAACCCCAACCCAAGCCATTCCGAAGCTTTCTAATGATATTTCCATTTGCTTTCGGTTTGAACAAAACCGCAGAGTTCCCTTGTGCTAATTGCAGAATCCCAATAAATTCCAGGAAAGGACAGTGAAAAATATCACTTTGCCCAAACCAGGTCATGTTCAGTGGCCCCAACTCCCTCGTATCCCCTTCCCAGAGCCTTCACTGAAATTATGAACCAGAATGACATTTCCTTTCCCAACATCAAACTTGTTAACAGAGCAAAAAACCACACGTTTTAACCAGCTCAACACATCTCCTGTACGGATCAGACACGCAAGCAGCAAATGTATGAGCCCCTGTAACTGAACCCTAAAACTTTCTGTCTGCATGTGGTTTAAAATCTATGTTTGACGGTTAAAGAACAAAAGGCAAAGTAAACATACTCTTACATCCATTCCTTTCAAAGTCATCTATTTTAACCTACAGGCTGCAAGACTCTCTCTCTATATATATGTATGAGTATAGATATATAATTATTATATATAATTAAATGAGAGGTGCTTCACCTGGTATATTTGAACATTTAGGGCTGACAGCCTAACAAGTTCCTGCAGGGTAATAAGCCTTAGTCTGGCATCTGGGAGCTCAAGGGATGTCAATACAATTAAAAGCAGCTGAGGCATCTCTTGGTAGCTGAGCCTTAATGACGAGGCTGTGAAGTTAACTCCATCAGCTTAAGCCATTTGGTCAGAGAAATCATTTAAATAATACTTTACGTTTGCAACAGGTAAGGAACACGCGTGCAGCCAGTTACGTCCAGTCGGCTGATGGGTGGTAACCCCACCAGGAGACGGGACTGATCCCCCTCCGTGCTACAGCCCACGATGCTCCGGAGGGTGGAGCAGGTCTGTCTGTGCACACCATCTGCGCGCGTACGGCTGCCCGTGCACACATACGTGCTGCTGCTGGCTCCTGTTAGCAGGAGCGCCCAGTGCTCTCCAGATCTGAGGACTCTGATAAGACACGCCATCTCTGCACCCCATGTACTGCCACAACACATACACCCCCCGCCCCCAACATCTGGAATCCAGACCAGAGAGAATTTGCTTCTTTCCTCCTCTGGAAGAGAAGATGAATGAACCTGCCCGTCCGACCTGTGATTGTTCAAAGGGACAGATGATACATCAAGGTCTCTCCCTCTCCTTACGTCTAGGTCCTGTATGTGTAGGACGTGGACCCAAGGCAATCTGTCCTCTGCTCGGCAGCACCAGCAGGAGAGCATCCTCTGCTTCCCGCTCTCTAGGGAAAAAACCCGCCACTCTCCAATGGAGCAGGAGGCGGCTGCTGCTCGTTTCGTGACACAGATTACCAGCAGAAAAAGCAGATTTGCAGAAGTCACAATATTTTGCAGAAACGCTGGTGAAATTTTGACCAGGAGAAATTTACTTGTTTCCTTCAAATAACAGCAAAGTGCTTTAGCTCAGGCAGACAAGCAGCCTTTCTCTTTGCCCCTGCTGTTCCGTTTCCCTTCATTTTGACTTCTTAGGCTGAACTATCCTTTTCACTGACAATTAGGTTAGCAAAATAGCTATTTAGGAGCTTATATTTTGACTTACGAAAACATGACATTAAACCCCAGCCAATCAAATACTCTGATGTTCTCAAAGCGGGAAGTTTTTTGAAATTCAATTCCATGATAAATGTTTGATCTCTTAAATTCATCTCCATTTTTGCAAAGAACACAGATCTCAAAACAAATCAGCTTGGCCCTCCTTAGCTAAGCCAACGCCGTGTCTTCCTCGCACGCTCAGGTCTCTTGTGCAACCAGCAGCAGAAAGGGTTGAGCAGTTTTGAGCTTCTGAGGGTTAAGTGAGGAGCGAGGCAAACAAGAGACAAGGTCATAAAACACTGAGAAGGACAAGTGACAAGGAAGACATTAACAACAACAAAAATCAAAGACTTGGTCTCAAAGCCGGTGCCTCGAAACTGGGTCACCTTCAACCTGAACTTCTAGTTCCAAAAGCCAAGGCAGGTCTGCTCCCAAATATACACAGCCCTGCTGAGTCCCCCAAACCCGACCCATCAAATACCTTGCTTTTCCTATTCTGACAAGGGGGAAAAAAAAAAAAAAAAAAAAAAGAGATGGAAATATTTATTCCACCTCCATAGGCTGGATTTTACTTCGATCATTAAGGGCCTGTCTCTGGAACTCCATCTCCAGTTCCTCCTTAACCCAAATTAAATAAGTTAACCCATCACTATTTCAACAAGTTAAAATTTCTCAAGGACTTTGCAACTCTGATAAAATCAGGAAAGTGTAAGGAACAAGTCAGGAAAGTGTGAGGAGCAAAGCAGAACTTCAAATACCTGTTTACTGCAATTATGAATTCACGCAGGACACAAGCAAACGCTCTCAAGGTGTGATTAACTCAGAGCTTTGGGTTTCTGCAATGTCTGTACTGCCTGCAAAAAAGAAAGGTGAGCTATTTCAGATACATCATGCTAATTGTAAAACCTTCGTTCACGTACTTATGAGCAAAATCTGTTTGTATATTCTAGGAATGAGGGAAAGCTCCAGTTCCACCCCAACATGCACACCATGGTTTTGGGTGGTTCTCGCTGCAACCGACGGAGCACTGCAAGCAATTTGGGTGGATGCTGTAAATGCACGAGGGAGACCCACAACAGCGGCTGGGAGGGCAGAAACGCTTGTAAGCATGAGGTGAGGAGGGCAGAAGGGCTGGGGAAGGAGCACGGGGGGTTACAGCATCGCTGCTAAAATGCAGATGCACCGTCTTTGCCTGGGAGGGGATGGGAGCTGAGGTCCCGGAGTCCCTGGCAGAGCCGTGGCTGCAAACAGCTGCAGGTGGGAGCCAAGGAAAAGCCCCGGGGGGGCCGTGTGGTGCCCCAGGGCTGGGCTGGTGGGCCACAAGGAAGCTTTGATATGTCGGGGGGGAACCTGCATCTCCCCAGTTACTGGCACATCTCACCCGAACCATTCTGCTCAGCCTTTTAGTGCCAAACACTTTGTGCTGCCCATTCACTTCCAGCACATCCCCGGGACCAGCAGCTAACCCCGCTGTTTTGCCCTGACCAGAGCTGGATTGAACCCCGTTCTCAGCCCCTCCTCATCTCTGAGGAAGCTCGAAAGCCAAACGC
The DNA here is from genome assembly GCF_000699105.1 of Pygoscelis adeliae. Classification (NCBI taxonomy): domain Eukaryota; kingdom Metazoa; phylum Chordata; class Aves; order Sphenisciformes; family Spheniscidae; genus Pygoscelis; species Pygoscelis adeliae. The sequence goes on from NW_008825429.1 coordinate 4,318,606, forward strand.
AGAGCGAACGCGTTGCAGCTAGCACTTCCAAATCCTCCTCTCTCTCACTAATGCCTTGCTCTGGGTCTTGCCGGCTGGGCCTGGCTCCAAGGCTGATGCGTCTCCTCCAAGCTGCGAGCATCTCAAACGCGCGACCCCAGCAACCTCCCCAGCTCCAGCCTCTCTCCGCCCAACTTCCCAGCGGATGGGGGGGGACGGCGAAGAAGCACGAAGCCCCAGAGCGATGGGCTTCGCTGCACTTTAGCTGTGAATGGAGGGAACAGAAAAGCAACTGCCTCAAGAAACAATTGCTTCCACAACCCTCACCTTAGACATCTGCCTGAAAAATGGAAAAAGAGGAGGGGAAGGGAGGAAGAAAAATAGGAAAAAAAAAAAAGCCAACCCAAAGGCCCCACATCTAATTGATTTCCTGATGGAGACGGCTGTTTTATCGCTTGCTATTTATTGAGTGTACCTGCACTGGAGAGCTGCAGCGTTTCTGCTCCCCGGGGGTTGCTCCCCGGCTCCCCCCTCCCAGCCCTCAGCGAGGACGACGGCCCCATCCGCTTCCACTCGTGCTGTCGGCAGCCCCCAGCCCTGATGGAGATGGACGAGGGGGTTCACGCTGTTAATACTGCCTTTCCCTGGCAGCTGTGTGCTGCGGTGGCTCACGCGTGGTCCTGCCCGCTCCAGAGCTAAGCGCCAAAATAGGCCGATTTCTTCCTAAGAGTGTCAGCTTTCCCTAAGCTATCCATTGAAAACGGAAAATTTCTCATTCAGAAATGTAAAACTGCATTCATTTTCAGCTTTGCAATCAAAGAAAAAAAGCAGAAATTTTCCTCTGTGGTGGAGATGGGGGGAAAGGGATTTTTTTTTTTTCCCCCAGCAGCTTTAGCTGCGACACATTTGTTCATGTTTTCCTGATGCGGCGAATGCCCTGGTGAAGCTATAATTTACTGTCCCTTGGCTCCCAGTGCCACCAAGGGGACAGCAATAACCAGCAGGTCCCCAGCCACCGGCAACAGCACCTCTGACCCAGCTCTTTGAGAAAGGGAATATCCACACGGCCATTGACTGCTCTCTTCCATTTGCTTCCAGCAAACATCCTGTCTCCCCAAACGGATTCGTGCTGGTAAACCCAAAGCATGAATTTTAAGCTGGGATGTTCCCCAAGGAGGGCACCATCACATGAGACAGGCTGGGATTCGGGCTGAGCTCACACCATATCAGCTACTGAAGTCATTTAGGCACGGCCAAGGCTCACGAAACCCCAGCCCCACAGCAGAGGTGTGCAAAAAGCATCCTCTACGTGATCTGTGCACGGGGAATTATTTTCCCTCCCCATTCCTTTCACAGGGCAGCTATAAGCTGTTCCAGCACACAAAAAAAAACCCCAAGAAAATTCACTGCAATCCCTGCTATCAGCCTGTTCAATCCATTTTCACACCCTGGGGTCTGCGTTATGCGGCTCTGTGTCTGCTCCCCACCATCCCCCTCCACCTCCAGAGCACCAGCAATTTCCCTGGCATCCCAGTAAAGGGTCACGTCCCCGTGCCCAGCCTGGCTCAGCACAAGGAGCCGGCGCTCTGGCATCCTGCCACGAGTAACGACCAATGCCGTCCGCCTTAAGGGTTCAGCAAGAAACCTTTGTTTGGGCTCGCAGGCCATCTTCCCCTCCAAGGAGGCATTTCTCCGAGCAGACTGGGGAAGAGCCGACTGCAGCACTTCAAAAGAAAAGTTCACGCATGGGTAAAGGTCCTTTAAAAGGGGATTAAAAATCTACATTTTTGTCCCATATTTTTTTGACGTTTCTAGTCAAACCTATCCCGAGACAGGTATAAGAACGGGTTTAGTTCACTATTTTTCAGTGATAAGACCATCAGCCATGGGGAGCCTTTGGTGGGTTATTTCTAATAAGCATTTTTTAAAATTCCTAACAAAAACCCTTATCTGAAACACTTATCTAAAGTCAAAAGGTCCCATTGAAAACTTAAAGTTCAAAGCTTTTCATTAAAAAAAAAAATTCCCTCCACAACATTTCAATTACTGCATTTTCACCAGTTTTGCCTGAAGCCTGGCTACGCCAACATTTCTCCCCTCCACCAAAGTCCTCAGTCAAAACCTGGAGAGGTTTAGCACTCCAAAACCCCCACTTTAGCAGATCTGGCTATGAAGCCCAGAAGTTCAACGGGGTCTTCTTTGCCTTCTTGCCCCATCCTCCCCAGGGAAGAAAAGCCCTGCGTTATGCTGCCCTTTAAAGCCATTATTTCCAGGGCAGGGCAGGACCGCTGGAGGGGGTGTCCCAGGGGATTTTGTGCTCAGCAGCAGGTAGGTGGCCTTTGATCCCATGAGCCGCCCGGGGCAGAAGGGCTGGTGGATAAGACTCCGTGGAGACGGGCTCCTCAGCCATCCCTCCTTTCCTAATTCCCTTCTGAAGTGCTGGAGCCACTGTCACCTCTCATTAAAAGAAGCAAATGCCCTTGTTTTAATTTCTAACCAGAGTGAACTGGATAATAATATTAATCCCAGCAGGGGGTGGCAAGAAAAGGCACCTCCTCGCTTCAAATATTTGGACAAAAAATTTTCTCTCATTAGGGCAGAAGTCCAGGAGATGTCGCATTTGTAGGGCTGGCAGGACAGCGTGCAATGGGGCTTTGTTGCATTTGAAGTGCTCCTTGTCTCCTCCGAGAGCGCCCAGGCTGTAATTGGGGCCAGGCAACAGTCAGGGGAAGAGAGGGAGAGACAAAAAGAGAAAGGAAAGCTTCAGCTCTCTCAGTGTTGCACAAAGACAGATTTCCTCTGTAAATCCATATTCTGCTGCAAAATATGCTACTGGACAGCTGACACCACGTGCTCCTGAAAATCAGGAGCAACATGGTGAGCATCAGGCCATGGATCTCCCCAGTGGTACAGGCAGGGTCAAATCCTGCCTAGTGCTCAGGCTGAGGGATGGTACCCACTGCTCTGGGAGAAGTGTTTGAGGTCACACCAGGAAAGCCCAGTACTGAGGGCAAAGAGACTAATTCAGCTAAAAAGATCTGAGCTGGAAGGGGAGACCCAGAGGTGTCCATGGGTCCTTTTTACCAACCAGTGGGGAGAAAAAGGAGGGGGGAAAAGCACCTAAGCTGACCATGCTATGTTCCTATTCTTCCTTGGACACGTATTCATTTTTCCCATCATTTTCAGGAGAACTTTTCCCAAAATTGGGTATTTATGTTTGCCTCTGAGTTTCTCCCTAGTATGCAGGTGACAAAGATGCTGCAAAGCCAGCCAGGAGCACGGCTCTGCTGCTGGGGGATTCCCAGTCTCAGGGACGCTGAGAGGTGAGAAAAAGCTCAGTTTTCCACAGCAGCAGATATTTTTCTGGAGCTGGCCACATCCCCTGGGGAAAGCAGCTTCCCTTGCAAGTTACCTGCTGCCAAGTTCAAGGATCACAGCGTCTCTCCAAAGTCACACCAAGGTCCAGACCAGGAGCATCCACAGCCGAAAAGAAGGGATGTGATGGGAGTCAGGGGAGAGCCAACCCTCCTGAACCAGGGCTGCTACAGCCCACGGTCTCCAGGTATTGCGCAGGATGCAGACAGCTGATAACAAGGCATAGCATTGACTAAACATTGCCACTACCTGGGCCTGATACCATGAAGGAAACATCTTTTACACAGACACCACTAACTGTAGGAAACTATGCTAAATGCAGCGACCCAAACCTTCCTCCTTGCTCTACCATACTTGGAAAAGGAGCACCAAGAAGCAAGAGCTGGTGTGAAAGGAGCAAAGAACTGGCAAAGAACTGTCCGAATCAAGCAGAAAGTGATGGAAACACCGACCAACAGAGGAAAAAGAATCGCCACACGCCTTTCCTCCACCAGGAAGAACATTGTCAGCCAAAGAGATGCAAGTTTGGTTCAGCCTTGGGTAAGGGGGGGAAATTAAAAGAAGGTGTTCAATTAATTCCTCATTTATGGCCAAGTACCCAGTATATTGCTTCCCTCGTTCCCCGCATCGCCCACTGTCAGTATGTTTAGAAACAGGTTGGAAATTAATGTTCTTCCTGTGGGTGGCTGTCAGAAAAGATAAGGGATTTCTTTGGAGGGTCACTTGTTCGTTATTGAGTTATCATTACTGCTAACGTGAAACCAGAAAGCCACCCTGGATACGCACATTTCTAGAAGCTGTCGAGTCAGATGCCTCTAAGCACGGCATCGGGCTAATGAAGATTTGGGAATGGGATGGGCAGGTTCCCACCCATTGCTGCAACGACAACACAGCTCAAAACTAGCAGTGGGACTGGTGCTTAGTGCATTGGAAAAGGACAAAAAAAAAAAAGAAAAAGCAGAAATATATGAATTCACCTCACCTTACGGAGACCTCCACATGTTAGCTCCTCCAGGGAGAGAAACAGGCACTGCCAGAAGGTGGAAGTGGCCTCGGGGAGCTCGTCTCACAAAACCCCACCAAGGTTTTAGGTCAAAGGACCTTATGCACCAAGGTCAATGCTGCTGTGATCGACTGTAAATAGCGGAGACTGGGAGAGGTGACTGCCGTCAGACACTTTGGTGAAGATTATATTCATTACCGATTTCAAGCTAGAGCTGGCTCATTAGAGGCACACCTTTCTTTAGCACGACTTTTGAATAGAACTAACACATCAATATTTAGGTTATTAAAAGCTTGTTTTCCAAGTAAAGAAACATAGCGGTGCCATTCCGTAAGGCTATTTATTTGTTTTCAACAGGAATTTGGGAAAAAAAAAAAAAAGAAATCAATCATGTTCCCAATGTTCCCTTTCAGCTTGAACCAGTTTTTAATGCTTCTACGTACAAGAAGAGAGGTTATTCATTCACTCTTTAGTCTTCCCGAGTACTACAGAGATTCCCCCCAGGTAAAACCAGGCACTTTAAAAATAAAAAAAGAAACACATGGTTTAACTCTCAGAACTCTGGTTAACAACCAGCCCGCTGCAGATATATTGAGGATAACTTGATGGGACAAACCTTGACTGTGATGGGACAAATGACAATTGTCATGTTATTTTCAGAAAGCTTCTTCTAACATCAAGATCAAGCAGAGCCTCAGGAAACGGGATACAACCTTCATTCAACGCTAAGTGTTCTCCAAGTGCGTATCCCCCCCTCGCCCATCCCCGTTTCCAGTTCTACAGCAAAAAAAAAACCCCAAACAAACCAGAAAAGGAGCATTGGCAAACACTGAGCGCAGCCTTGGTGGTGCAGCATCTTGCCAGGGTAATTAGACTGGGCAATCGCAAAATTAGACTAGGCAATTGCAACACGAGGTAACAAGCCAAGATGCAAGCAAGTACCAGCTGCAGTATGTAAACACCCCCGTTTATTCGGGGTACGGCACAGCAAAGCACACGGTACTATACATCCGAGCAGGTTTAATGGAGAGGTTGACTTCCCACAGTCCTTCCCCCCATCCATCCTGGCCAGCACAGACCGCGTGCCCCATTTGGTCCTGGAGGAACTGGGTATGATCCGCACCGGGGGAAGCGCTGAGTTGGCCCCTAAGTCTTGGCTTCCCCTTCAGCTCTCCCTCCCCACAAGCACTGGCCAAGCTCTCTCCCTACAACTTGGCTTCCTTGTCAGTAAAATGAGGATAATGAATGATTTTGCCTTTCCTTCTGAGGGGCTGAGATAATTCAGTTTAAGAAAATGATGAAAAGCAGCATTTTTGAGTACCAAGTGGAACACAAAAGCCGTGGATCAAAACCAGTTGGTCAAAAAGTTATTGATGGAGGCCTTCCTTCCAAAACCACATTTGGACCAAAATCAGAACATTTTGCAAGAACTTGTCGATTTCTACGAAATTTTTGAAGTGGGTCAAAGCGTTTGCCTCAACTTTCCAGAAGCAGTGCTGGAATGTTTAATTTCATTTTGGACATTATTTTGTTGGAGCATTTTGTTTAAAATATATTAAAATATTTAATGACATATTATTATATATTAAATGTCATAATGTATTTTATGATGTTAAATGTAAAATATGTATACAAAAGTCCAAATAAAATATTTTCTCATATTAAAATGTCAGATTTTTATTTAAACAAATGGATATTTTTAAAAAACACGGTCAGGAAGCATTTAAGACTTCCAACAAACTTGTTTGCTTTTGTCCAATTTTACTGCATGAAAAATACCGGCTTCTAATTGCTTTTCAGAATGTGAACATTTCATTTCATTGTTTTCAAACAAAAACTGCAATTTTCTATCAGCTCTCAAGGTACTGGAATTTCTCAGACTCCTTTTCCCCTCAGAAGGAAAGGAGGAAGAAAAGGCACTCATTTCCATCAACATTTTTGTGTTATCAGTTAAGCAAAAACTTGGGGCAGTTGATAGAAAAGACTCGGCTTCTGGCAAGCCAAGAAAATGGAACTAGTGACAAACATTTTTCTTAAAAAGCCAAAAATTTGCAAATGCACCTTGGATCCTGTAGAACATCAAAGACATTTTACCTTCCTGGGATGGTAGACAGTACATCTTGGTCCTCAATCAGCAACGTCTTTACTTGGCAACTCCTGTCGTTACCTGTGGGAAGGAAAAGGAATAAATCCTCTTTGTTGCATGTTTTACTTAAGCTTGGGAAAAAGAAAAAGAGAAAGAAGAAAAAAGAAATACCCTTGTGCTATAGTTTCCCAGCATCTCCTCCCGTTAAAGACTGTTTCTGTGGGAGCTAATGGGCAGGAGGCAGGTGACAGTCCTCAGTTCATAACAGATAGTTATGGACTATCTGCACAGCTGCAGACAACCCACTTGGTGGCTTGGCAAGTGTGGGGTTACAGCTTGCACATGGGGGAAGAAACGTGTATTAATTTCACATGTGTGGTGGTGAAAGCCCTCCCACAAACCTCTGGCTGCAAGATCATGGTGCTGTTTTCAATCCCTTATCTAATGCAAATGAAGCTGAGGAAAGAGATAAAAAAAAAAAAAATAACAACTATTCCCTTGTACTAGCATGAGTGGCCTGCTCATGGATAAGATTTCACAGAAATGAAAGGCAAACTTTGCTCCTAAACACCCCCAAAACGCACAGTATTTCTATAGAATCACAGAATATATCAGTTCAGAAGGAACCTTGGGAGGTCTCTAGTCCAACCTCCTGCTCAAAGCTGGGTCCACACTGAATTCAGACTGGGTTGCTCAGGGCTTTGTCGATGTTCAAGTCGGTCCTTGAACATCTCCAAGAATGGAGATCCCGTGACCCCCCCGGGCCCTCTGTCCAGTAAAAAGCTACAAAAACCCCTCCCCCTTCCCCATGGTCATATTAGTACATGGTTTTCCTTCGTGACTAATAACATTATTTTTTTTGGTGCGTTCTTTGGTCTGGTTGGGGTTGTCAGATCCCAAGACCACCAAGTGCTACATGACACCACGCTCTACATCTCTATCTTGGGATGGAGAACCGATCTGACAACAGCACTACACTTTCACCCAGTCTAGGGTACTTCAGTTTTTCCCAGCTGATGAATCAGCCACCAAGCAAAACAAAGGACATAATACGATGGTGTGGTCACCCCTCATCTTCTGCCAACATCGCTATTAAGTCAGTTCACATGACATGTCTCTCATCCAGAGCACATATAGCGAAGTTTTTATTGGCATGAATCTGGTCTGCCTGCATTACTCACCCACTAGCAGAGTTACGAGGCATTCCCTGATGGAGTCACAGCATGCAAGTAAACTTCTTGTTCCGTTATTGACTGCTGGGTTTATGGCACCACCAAGAGAAGCTGTTTTGGAAAAACGTTCCAGTGACTTCATAGCAGCAGCAGTCGGGGCTGTGCTGGGAGAACCCACGCTGCGAGAAATCAATTCCCACTCTCCCTCTCTCAGTCCCTCGGCTGGAGTCATGACCTTGCTTCTCTCTTCCACAACCAGGCTCGCTATGCCTTTTGAGGACTCCAGCCTCAGCTGGGGAACGTCCAGCCCTCTCCCACCAACCAGCTGACTAATGTTGGCATCACCACTCTGCTTCTGTTTCTCATCACACCCCTCTTGTTCTCCGGGACAGACCTATTGCTGTGTGTTCATACAGCACCGAGAACCTCTAGAAATTATGACATCCTAACACTACTGTTAAAAAAAAAAAAAAAAAAATATATATATATATAAAAAAGGCAGGAAAGTCATATCCCTGTGCTTTCAGGCAACTCCCTTAGTTGTTGTTCCCAGCCTTCACTGGAAAAAACCTTGCTACTACCTGGAAAAGGAGACCAAGCCCGAGATGCAGGGAGTGGAGGCTAGGAGAAGGAGGGGCTTAGTAAAAGTGCTGAACTGGAGTCCAGAACCAAAGGAAACCCAAGTGACACCTTCCCAGCGACTCTGTCCTGAGATACCACGTCTCTCGCACCCCACAGAAAGCTGCTGCCTCGAGCCTAGTTAAAATAGGAGAGATATTATTAGCCCAAATAGTTCACAAGATTCTTCACCTTAAATGCAGGGGGAAAAAAAGAAAGGTGAAGCTTTCTATTTAATGAGTTTAGAGTGGAGACTTCTTCAATGTTTCCAAGGGTTTGAAATGAAGACAGTAGCCCCAGGTGATGAGCCATTGGGGAGCAGAGTGCAGGTGAACCCCTCAAGCTACCAAGGAAAGGCTGCCTCTCTCCAGGTCCTGGTTGCAGAAATAACAGAATCCAGGGCCAGGCTGTCAGTAACACATGTGGGGTGGGTGAGCGGGTGTTTACACTGGGTATAAATGATCCTCACAGTTTGGGCTGGAGGTTTGATTGCCTGACAGTTCCACCATACCTATGGCTCGAGTGCACAAGTTCTTGAATGTTTTCATTATTTTTTCATTTGTAATTTTATTTCATAATGGTAACAAGACACCCCGGGGCAATGTGTTTCCAGGGGATTATTGCCTTCAGCTTTTCGCTTTATGACACATGCCATAATCGCCAAGAAATGTACAACCTGTCATATCTCATTACTTAAACATGGGTTATATATCCATGTATTAGGCGCGATGGATAGACCAGGGCCATAAAATTATATGGACATTTGGTGGCAAAAGTTAGTTTGTGCAAGCAGTTCCTGGGAATGGCTTGCAGCTGGGCTAGCTCAGTTTGGACCCATCCTTGACTTCAGAGCTCTTACACGTTGTTTTTGCTGTTACGCTGCCCGCAGAGCCATTGCAGAAGGTGCCTGAACTAATTCTGTGGTCTCACGCTCCTCTGCTTCCCTCTTAGTTTGGCAAGGTTCACCACACCTGCAGACATCGCCAAGAAACACCCTCCAGGCAAGCTCAGCCCTGGGGTGACTCACAAGAGTCCCCTGCAGACTTGCAAAAAACAACTCCCAAGTCAGGCTCCTTCTACCTTTTACTACCCACTGCCTATAAATAACCGTTCACAAGACTTCCTGGAGACCCGTGATGTGGATGAGGAAAAAGGAGAGAACACAGAACTTGGGGCATGAGCTGCTTTCTTCCAAGGAATGGTGTCATTCTGGATTTATTTTATAGTTTCAGTCAGTCTGGGCATCTGGCACAGGAAGCCAAACATCTGAAAACAGGGGTCAAACGTAGACACCCTGGCTTTTGGTCAGCTGCCGAGGGACAGGAGAGTGGTACTCAGTAGGTGACCCGCAGGTGTGCTCTGCGGGTAACGTTCTCCTTGGCCAACAAGGTTGGGCGAGATGGGCAGGACCCACGTTCAGAGCAGCCTCACAAAAAGCCCTCGGCACTCCAGCATGCTTTAACCAGAACCGTTGCACCGTGGCCAAGAAGGGCTGGTGGTTATGAGCTCTTCTCTGGTACTTGCAGGGACGCAGACAGGAGGCCATTCATGGGGATCCAGTCATTCCCAGCAGCTGTACTGGCTCTGGCTCCCAGCACTCCGCTGCCCTCAGCGTACCGGGAAGTTATGTCACCCCCGAGGACTGAGTCAATGGAAAGACTCTGATGCCTTTTCTCAGCAGCACAGAAGGCTGAGGTTACGGCTGCCTGCGCTCTGGTAACTCCGGAGAACATCAGCACTCAGCTAGGCACAGAATCCGAGTGGATGAAGAGTACTTTGTACAACTCCAACACACAAATGCTCTTCAGATCAGAGGTTCCTGACCTACCACCTTGCAAAAGAATCAAGATCAAGCTGAAGGCTGACTACGCAGAGACAGCAAGCTAGCAGGGACCTCTCTAGAATGGCTGTGGGGCAGATAGCCCTTCACTATGAGGGGCCCAAATCCTTTCTTGGTTGGACTTGGTGATCTTAAGGGTCTTTCCCAGCCTAAATGATTCTGATTCTCGAGATGCTGGTGGATCTAAGGGACAGCATAAGCAAGCAGGAGAAATCCCTCTTATGTACCTGACTGTAAAAGGCAGTTATGAGATGCTGTAGAAGACACTCCTAAGCCTTTACCATACAACTGCAAGCGCCTTTCTCTGGCTGGGAACACGCCAATAAGGCTCTGAGAGCTGGACCACCAGGAAGAGCATTACCGAGAGGTAAACTGAGATTCGTGGTTTGTCTGGCAGGCTCCGTTGCAGTGCAAGTCTTGCACTCGGCTCTGAATGACAGTTCTGTGCTAGCCTGGGCGGCACACACAACTGCAGGCTGGTCTTCCAGCCTAGTCCATCCTGGAGATTTCCCAGGACCACGGAGAGGCTCAGTCCCTGCTCAGTTAGGCTAGGAGGGAGATTTATTTTCTTGTTTGGCTGGAGAGAGCCTGCACTTAACCACAAAGCCTAGAAGAATCCATGACCTAGCCCTTTAGAAACACAAGCACGAAATAAATTCACAACAAGGCTTTTCATCTCCAGGGAAGTTCATCTTACCTGAGTCCTGGAACAATGTCACAGGGGTAGAGTCTTCCTTTCTCCGGGGAGTGTTGATGATGGGGCTTGCAGCGGGTTTTCCATGTGCTGTGCCTTTAAGCTCGCTATACTTCTGCCTCCATTTCCAAACAGCAGCCTTTTTGTTCTCCAGGCTGCTGCAACTTGCAGATACCTGCACCATGCCCTCTTTCACAGAGTTGGTTGGTTTGTGTTTTTGTTTTTTTTTTTTTTTAATCTTTCTTGCTGTTCTCCATAATCTGAAGACATTCAGGTTAAAACTACATGGCTGAGGTGTTTTTTTCCAGACCACCTCCTCCCCCCCAGAAACCAAAGGTACTTTCTCAGTTGAGCAGGATCAGCCTCCCCCAGGTGACAAAGGCAATTTATTAAGACATGAACTACAATTATGCACAGTCAAATGCTCCTCTTGGATACACAGAGACAAATCCCCTCTGCTGCTATCCTCAGATAGACACTCTGCAAATAAAGTGCCTACATCACTTCTGCTATACCTGCTCACACTCAAGTTTCCCTTTATTTTCCGCTCGAGAGCGGCTAAACATAAATCTCGGTCTTCCCAGTAGCTTCTAAAGGTTTTTTTCTCCTTGCCAAGTTTCCTCCCAGCTCCTGGAGGGCAAACAGCAGCCACACAGCCCCTTTTGTGCTCCGGGGCTCGGCTAACAGACCCCACCTGGGCCAGCAGGCAGGAGGGGTGCCCTCCGCCATGCTCGGAGGCCTGGCACACCATCAAAGCAGGCTTTGAGAGGGAGCTGCCGCTGGGTCTCCGACGGCACGGGGACCTCACCGAGCCCCAGCGCTGCGAAGGAGGAGGGGGGCTGGAGGGCAGGGGCTTGGGCAGCCCACGGGTACCTGGGCTTGAGGTGCTGGAGGCTCCTGGGGAGATGCTGCTTGCAGGTGGGAGCCAGGGAATACGAGATCGGCCTCGGAGGGGAAAGCTGGGTTCTCTGTATTTCTGTTTGACAAGCACAAAATACGGACCTGAGTCTCACTGAGTTCACTGTCTGAGGGTCGAAAATCAGACCCTACAACTTTAGAAATGGGACTTCCTCACCCCCGTCCTCTCTGGGATGTGAAAATTCAGATGCAGACGCAGGGTGCAGACAGGACTCCACTGGAGATGTTCCTGTCCCAGTTCTTCACCACATCACCAAAACTTCCCCATTCCCTCTGCTCTGCCTATGGAAGGGAACGTGTGAGTGCCCCCTGTATTGCAAAATCAGCCAGAGCCTCCAGGGCACTGCTGACAGCAGTTAAAATCAGCTTTAAGTGATGCTCCTGTGCCCTATTCTGCTCTTAAGGGGCAGCACCATCCAGGACCCTGCGGTGTCCAGCACCCCACAACATCTGAAGCCCCGACAGCTCTTGCTCTGCAGCCTTGAGGGCTCAGACAAGGCTCGGCGCAGCGGACACAGGGCCCCCCGTGCTGGCGACGCTTGGGCACATCTGTTGGCTGTTGGGCCAGTGGCTCTGGATGGTGACGGCCACCAGGGTCTGTCCTGGGTCATAAAACTCTTCTGGGGGTCACACAGCAAGTTAGTGAAATCCTGTAGTCACCTGGGGACAGGTTGAGGTAATGGAGAGAAAAAAACAGGTGAGAACAATAAATTCTTTGCAATGTCTTCTCTTCCTCTTGCTTTCTCTCAGCTTTTTTTTTCCCCATTGTTGTACTGGTTCTTTGTTTTTTCTTTTGGCCTTCTGACTTTTCTATATCACCTTCTTTTCCTGGTCTCTCCTTTTCTTTCTTTTTTTTCTCCTTTTTCTGCACTTGTTTTTTTTTTCTGTGCAAACCGTGGCCCGCGTTTCATTCCCATCTTACCTGGCACGCGTGTCTCCTCTTTGTGCACAGCGTCATGGTCTAGGTTGTGGTTTGCGTGCGTTGTTGATGTGTTCCCATTTCTTCTCTCCTTTTTTTTGGGGGGGGGAGAAAAAAATATGGAGTTTTCCTTAGTGGTGCCTTCATATTAAAAAAATCCCACACACTTTAAAGTCTTACCTAATGCCCTTTCTCTCTGCCACGTCAGGCACTGGCCACTGCAAAGGGACACACAGGGACCACAGTCCCAGCGCACGGCAGTGCGGCACCGCTGCCCGCTCCTGCCCTAAGCGGACCAGTGCTGGAGGAAGAGCCCAAGATCTCAAACACCTCCAGACAGGTCTGCAGAGGACGGGATGACAACACGTTTCATCCTCTCCTGCAGCATCTTCTCCCCCTGCCCGGCCCTTTGTGACAGCTGCAGTGGGCAGATCGCACCGAGGAGGCAGCATTTCAGGCTGCCGGCAGACTCAGGAAGATTTCGCTTATACTTCCATCACGTTTCCAGCCCTGGCAGGAATGTATTTATTTATAAATGAAAAATGAGCCCGGGGCTCTGCTAGCAGACAGATTAGCTTCAGAAAGACACTTTGGGAACATACCCTGGGCAGAGCAGGATATTTTTGGTTTCCAAAAGGTCCTTATGTATTAAGATAAAGGGGGAGAGTGAAGAGGGAGATGGGCAAAGCGTGCTGTGCACGGTTCCTCCGACACCCTTGAAAACACGTGGTGACTCTCCAGCCCCTCTC
>NW_008825429.1:4331998-4332457 GCF_000699105.1 Pygoscelis adeliae
CCCCCCCCATCAATCCCAGGAGTTACACAAAGTCCATTCCCTTTACAAATACCCCTCCGTTCCCCGAGCTTGCCTCTCAGTTTCCTCGGTTTCTTGCGTTGGGGCGATACTCATGCAGTGATGCTGCAGAGCTGGGCCCCGGCTCCCACACGGTCTCACTGCTTCCCTCTTGGCCACGCTGTCACGAGCTGCACCAGGTTTCTTGGGTGTGCACTACCAAAACACAGTGGGGTTAAAGCGCATTTAAAATAAAGCTAGGGAGTATTCTGAAACAAACTCCCTGTTTCAATTATTCTTCAAAAATCTCAAAGTCTGAGATTCCTTGCTTGGGGAAAACCTTCTCCCGGACTGGGAAACAACCCGCTGAGGGGTGTAAGTGCACACCAGCCGTGCCTGGGGGCTGCAAGCCAGGCGTGTCACTCCAAACCCTGGGAAAAAAAAACCCCAAGCCAGCTGCTT
>NW_008825430.1:0-914 GCF_000699105.1 Pygoscelis adeliae
TTGGCAGGAAGCCCCCAGCTCCTCGCGGCTGTGAATTTGTACTCGGGGCATGGGAAGAGACACGTACTGTGCTGGGCACGAGCCCCCACCGTCCCTACGGCAGCAACCCGAGGATGAGTTTCCCATACCTGCTCCCTCGGCCCTGGGTTGGGTGTCTCGCCCCACTCTGCTCCCTCATTTTGGTGGCTCCCTCTCATAAAGCAGCCAGGCAGATGGGGCGAGCGGCAGTTTGGGAAGGTTTATTATTGCAGCAGATACAACAAGGTGTTGCGGGAAGCCAGGCGGTCCTGCGGGAGAGAGGGGCTCCAGGAGCTCCACCTGTTCTCACCGGTCGTCTTCCTGACCCCACCATCCGTCCCACCACCAGCTGGGGGTGGGTGCCCAGGGCTTTCCGACTCATGAGTCCTGCTGGTCGGTGGGGACCTTCAGCTCCTCCATGGAGGAGCAATCTGTGACCAGGGACGGGCCCTGCGAGGTGGGACAGAGCAAGGAAGGATGGGGAACCAGGCTTGCTATGGTGACGTTTGATGGCTATGCTGTCCTCCTTGCTCTGTCTCAGCGCTGTTCTCAACGTACAGCCCATCTAAGTCCACGCTATCTGCTCAACAGGGACTGGGGTGGCCCAGTGCCAGGCCTGGACGGTCCCTTTTTCTCTTTTCTGGTCTCACCGCTCTTTGCATTTCCTTTGCCTCTCTGGTCCACTCTGGTCCCACCTCCCCCTACCTTCTCCTTCCACCAACAGAGCTTTTGGCTGCCTTTATTCCCCCATCCTGGCCCTGATGTGCTCCAGAAGGAGAAGACAGCCCATGGCATGTCTACCACTTTGAGCTCCTGTCCCGGTACAGGGGTGCGTGTGGGCGGCTGGCGGGGGCCTGGGCAAAGCGTGCTGGGGGGGGGGGTTAGAGGGGGGCCGG
>NW_008825430.1:1315-2220 GCF_000699105.1 Pygoscelis adeliae
GAAGGAGGGGGGGTGAGGGCCGCGGTACAGCCGCCAATCGCCCCTCAGTTGGGATTTCTCCTCTGAGGAGGGGGCGGCAGGCTTGGCGTCCTCCTCCTTCTGCTCCGTCTCCGGGCTGGTCTTGCTGCCCCCGGCCGCCTCCTTTTGCTCACCTGACTGCCTGCGAAGCGGAGAGAGGGGGTGAGTGCCCAGCTGGGTACTGCCCAACAGGCTGCACCCGCCTGTCAGCTCTGCTCTCCCTCTGCTACATAGCTCTCCTCCCCCCCGGCCCCAAACCTGGGGGATCCTCAGGACAGGCCAGTGTTTGCCCCCAGAGGGGTCCCCAGCAGAGAGGAGTGGGCAGCTGCAGCCCCCAAGCAGCTGCAGTGGAGAAATGGCCCTGGGGGAGCAGAGGGATGGGGGGAAGGAGAGGGGACAGCCCAAACTTTCACCTTCCCAGGAATTTGTGGTCACACCGTGGCTTGACCATGAACCGTGTGAAGGTGCCACCACCACCGGCTGACTTGCCAGGTCTATGGGGGGGGACTCGCTGTCACGGCTTGGGGGATGCTCAGAAGGATGGTGGGACTGAGATGTCCTAACAGCACCCCATCTCCCCGCTCTGGTACCTCCTGGTGCCACCCAGCACTATGGGGTGCTCATGGGAGGAGGTTGGACAAAATGGGGTTTGCTGGAGAGGGACGGGACCTGGATGGGGACAAACTCACCGGCACGTAGCTGTACAGGGTGCCCAGCAGATGCTTGGGGGCACTGACGAGGGTCCCGCCGAGAGCATCCACCGTCTCCATGGCCTTGGACAGCCTGCGGGGGGTGAAGAGGATCAACCCCTCCGCCGCGTCCCAGGCCACGGCCGGGACCTTCTTCACGCTGGAGATGCCGGAGGCACAGGCGGGTTGCCCGTTGGG
>NW_008825430.1:2839-16043 GCF_000699105.1 Pygoscelis adeliae
AGCAGGGATGGGGGCCTCGTCCCTAAGGGTATGAGGAGAACATCCCCCATGCTGGCACGGTCCATGGGCAATGGGATGCTTTGGGGCGCTCCCGGCTCACTGCTCCCCTTTTCTTCATACCTCCTTGGTGTGGTGGTTGTCTTTCTTCCCCGCCTTCTCCTGCTTCTGCTCCGGCACCTTGCTCTGCTGCTGGCTTAGCCAGCCGGCCGTGGTGCTCTGCCCATCACTGTGGACCCGCGGCGCCTCGCGGGCGCTTGGCTTGGCCAAGCTGCCCTGGAAGGGAAGCAGAAAGCCACTGCTCAGGGGGTGCTGGCAGAGCCCATCCACCCCATCCTGCTTAGCCCGAGGACTTCACGGGGGGCCCTGGGGTGCGCAGGGAGCAGAGGGGTTCATTTATGCACGTAGGAAGAAATCCCAAGGGCAGCTGGGAGCTCCGGGCTTTCGGCACAGGCCAGGGAAGGGGTTCCCACCGCAGCGCTGGGTGGGAGAGGAGAGGCACCTCCTCCTCCCCATCCTCTCCGGGCCTCTGGGGGCTTTAGGGAGGATGTTATGGCAAGGCCATAAATCAACAATATACATTGGGAGCTAACTAAAAATAAGTCATCCCACTAACACGGTACAAGGTTGTCTGTAAACGTGCCATGGGAACTGCTGGCCCCAGCTTGTCCCGCTGAGCGGGGGAACCAGCAGCGCCCACCACTCCGCTCTTGCATGTGCTCCAAGGAGCCTGAAACATCTCATCCAAAAGCAGAATCAGCCCAAAAGAGGGTATGGGGGAGCAGGAACCTGGCAGGTGGGTTTTGGCACTCACCAGGATGGGGATCCAAGTGGCCAGCTCCTGCCCTTTGGCTTTGGCACGCTGGAGGCTTTGGGTGGTTTGCTGGTAAGCGCGGTGGGAGACGGTGCTAACCAAGGTGCCAATCCGGCCCAGGGTGCTGGGAGTGCTGGGAGCACTGGGAGTGCTGGGCTGCTGCTGGGAGACCTTTACTGCTGACCCACGCGTCTCTTTGGGCTTCTGATCTGAAGGTAGAAGAGCATGGGCAGAAGAACGGTTGGGGGGTTTATGTCCTGGTGGGACAACCCTCGTAGGCAGCCCTGCTCAAAAATCCAGGGGCTTCCTCCTGCCACGTGCAGCCAGCCCTCCCCAGACACCCTCAGAGGGGATTTGGGCATCAGGACTACCTGCTTCTTCATCCTCCTCTGGCAGCAGGTACTCCATCAGCTTCTCCAGCCCTCCCAGGGCCGTGTCGACCCCTGCGGCTGCCATCTGGCTCACCGAGTTCCTCCTCGTGTACCTTGCTGTCGTTTCCACCGTGCTCTTGGTGGCCTCGTAGCCCTCTGCCGCCAGCTCCATGATCTTATCCATGGAGTTGCCAATGGTGCTTCTGGCGCTTTGGAGTGGGGAGGAGATGGTGCCCTTCAGTTCAGACGCGAGCTGCAGGCGGAGAGATGAACAGTCCTGCTGGTGTGCTTGGGGTGGCATGGGACAGCCAGAGGGACCGCGGGGACCCCAGCCATGGCCATGCCAGTAGACAGCCCCAAGAGGGGCATAACAGCTCTCTCCAGCCTGGGTTGGAGTTAGCTGGCAGGGATGGGATGTAGGATGGTGTTGCCCTACATTTGGAGCGCCCCAACCATCCCCTGGACTGCAGGTGCCCCTGGAGGAGTCCTTGCTTGGAGGTGCTGTCCTGTTCCCCCCTTGAGCAGCCCATCACCATCCAGAAACAAGACCAGAGGTGACGTGCTGTGGGCTCTGCAGAGGGGCCGGGGTGTCCCAGACTGTCCTGCCTGTGACTTACCTTGTCGACAGGGTACTGGAGGGCAGGGATCTTCTCCTCCAGGTGGTCCAAGCCCCGGCAAGCCAGGTTGTTAGCCACAGCGACTGCCTTGGGCAAAAGCATGGGGGTGGGTTAGTAAGAAAAGCTCCCGGGCTGCACTAGGGGGTCTCACATGCTAGTGCCAGCGCTGTCCCACCAAGGGTGGCTCTGGTGCCTCCCCCCCGCCATGTCCCCCCGGTGGATGGACTCACACTGAGGCTCCAGCCTGCGCACCACGGGCTCCATGCTCCACATGGCCAAGGCGCCGGCACCCTGCACGCCCCGCTCGTAGACCTCACACACGGAGGCCATGAGCGGGTGGGCCTCCTTGGTGCTGGCATAGGTCCGCTGGAGGCTTTCGCAGGTCGAGCTCACCACCGGCAGCTGCAGGACCCTCTGCAGCACATTCTCCTGCACATGGCAGACAGGCATTGGTTAGCCAACAGCCATTCCCCGAGGAACACCCCATCGCCCACACACCGGTGGCATTTGGTGTGTTGCAGTGACCACAGAGGACCTCAGCTCACGCTGGAGGAGGAGGGCATTTCTCGAACCCCACTGAGGGTCTCCCAGCTATGTTGCGTATGGCACAACCGTGGACAAGCAGGCTGGCTGCTGCCGCTGGAGGAGCAGGGACATCACAGGCAGTGTCGGAGGGGTGATGGTCCCCACCCCCCCCATCTCCTAAGCCCGACAGTCCAGGTGCTCCCTCTGGCTTTCCACCCTGCTCTGCTGCTTCTTCCACCTGACCCAGCCCTTGCTCCTGTCCTTGGACCAGCAAAGTCCATTTTGCCTATGTGGCACCTCTGCCCTGTCTGTCCTGTCACCACCGTGACAAGTAAGGGATGTGGACCTCAAAAAGGAGAAGGGGAGAGAAGCGGGTCTGTCCTTGATGGCACAAAGGGCTTTGGTAGAAGCCATTGAAGAAGAGGGCACCAGAGCTCTCCGAGGCAGCAAGGCACTGTGTCCCCACACCCTGCTAGCATGGGCGATGTGGAATGCCAGTACAAACCAGCACAGCCGACACCTGTGTGTGCTGCCAGTGCCAGATGCACGGCTGGAGGTAGGTCCCTCAAAGCTGGGTGTGCAGGATAAACCTGCAGCTCCAACCCTCCGCTCCTGCTCTCGCCTGGCGCCCACTTGGCGAGGTGAGACAACCGAGCGAGATGCTGCAGCCCCCAGGGAGGAACGGGGCAAACGTTGGCTTGTCATAGCAGCCATGAGGCAAGTGCTCTTTGGGTTGCACAGGACAGAGCAGAAGAAAAAGCTGAGCTTTCCCCTGATCACCGGTGGTGAGAGGCTGAGTTTGGCTTTCACGTCCCACTTGTGACCGCAACTGGACCATGAATCGGCACGTTTGATAAAAACTATATTGTTTTGTGCTGTATTTTGTGCTCATTTTGGCTTGACGTGGAGCCAGGCCTCTCACAAATCCCACAGTTCAGCAATCCTGGGGGCTCTAGCTGTTCAGAGCAGCGCTGCATCCATAGCAGCATGACGGCTGGAAGTTTGGGGTCCACAGCGGGGACACAGGTGAAGGACAGGCACTGCCGGCAGGTATCACCAAGGGCCTGCATCGCCCAGGGTTAACTTCCTTGACTCTGAACTATTTAATTTCAAGTATGCAAAAGATTTTATCCTTTCCCTTTGATGATGCTCTATATTATTGCAGGTAAAGATCCATATAAAGATAACAGGGGGACACGTGGGACAGCGTCAGATGTGACTCAAACGCAGAGCTGGTTCGAGCACCTGGACTGTCGGGCTTAGGAGATGGGGGGGGGGGGGACCATCACCCCTCCGACACTGCCTGTGGTGTACCTGGTGCCCTTGGCACACCTCTGCCCTCCTCTCTCTCCCTCTTCCTGCACCCACCTTGGCACTTCCATTCTGCAGAGTCTGATTCTTCTTCGCCGTCATTGCGACGCATCCACCTGTAAAGCAAAGTTGGGAGCCGCAGACCCTGCTGAGAAGGCAGGGCTGGGCTCGGGCTCCCTTCACTCACTCCTGCACCCCCCAAGCACAGCGGGGCCGGGAGCTGGGCTGAGACATGCACCTCCCGTGGGTGCAATGGATGCGGCATTGCCTAACACTTGACTTTTTAGCACTTAAGCTGTAAAACCAATGATTCCACACAGCCCTCCCCGGCTAGTGTGTCCTAACACCCAAAGATGCAAAAAATGAGTTGAGAGGCATCTAGTTTGGAGGAGCTACGATACAAGGCAGGATAAAGGGCATTGGCAGAGCTGTAAAGCAAACTCAGAGCAACCAGGATACTAATAGATGTGCACGGGGGCCAGACTGGGAGATGCAGGCTGAGAGATGTAGGCTGAGAAGGCGTAAGAAGGCAGGAGAGGAGCAGAGAGAGGAGCTGTGGGTAGGGATGCAGCGATCCGCCCAGCCGTGGCCAGCATCCCCCTCCCACACATCTGCCCCGCAGCTCTGCGGCTCACGATGCCAGCACTCGTCCCTTCAGAGCCCCAGCTCAATGCGGGGGGGGCAAAAGCACCGCAAAACACCCGTCTCCGATGCTCCCGGCTGGGTGACACCCGAAAGCCCACCTCCAGCTCCCACCCCCGGCACAGACCCCTTTTTCTCAGCAGCAGATGAAATTCAGGAGATTTAGGGAGTGCGGGTGATCCCTGCTCTCACCCCCCACGCTGGTCCCGCTGAAGCTGTCCCCCGAGCGCCCGGTGGGAACAGGCTACTCACCGAGGGGCAGCCCGTCCCCGGCAGAGCAGGAGCAGAGGGTGGTGGCTGCGCCGTCCCTTCGCCTGGGTCCTCTGAGAGCGATGCACGGCGCCCTGGCCACTACCACCACGAGGCCCCACCTCCCAGTTGCACGGGTTTGGGAGCTGGCGAGTTGTGGTGGAAACTGGCCAAAGAGCTCCCTGAAGCCGCCGTAATTTGGAACAGATGACGGCAGAAAACCCCCTTCGTCGTCTTCCCTGCAGAGCCCAGAAGCTGCGGCACAGCTGGGATGCACCGGGGTTTAACGCCACTCCACCAAGAGAAGATGAAAAGAAGTCACCCTTGGACTCACCACCTCAAAAGCAACAGATCATGAGCAGCCAGGGAGAAGGTGAAGACTCAGGCAGGGTTTGTTACGGACAATGGCGGGATGATGAGTGCGGAAGAGATTAAAACCCTCCTGTATTTCTGTAGCCCCTGTTACCCCCGTGGTGGACCAGGATCCTATCCTGTTGGGAAACGCAACACAGACCAAGAGCATAATTTCTCCCCAGGAGAGTTTACTAAGCACAAGGAGCAGAAGGCAGACATGGGGGACACATCCCGCACAAAACAATCTAGTTTGGCCAGGTCTGCAATTTCTAAAAGAATTCACCGAGGATTTTGGCGAGGAGGCTTTTAGCTGAGGGTCAGGGCAGACATTGCATTAGGAAAACTCTGGGCATTTGGAGTAGACAGAAATGGAGGAAAAAATCAGGTTGGAAGTGATCTCTGGAAGTTACCTCATTCAACTCTCGCTCAAAGCAGGGCTACCCTCAAAGCTAGATCAGGCTGCTCAAGGTCTCATCCAGTCAAGTCTCAAAAATCTCCACGGATAAGATTCCCATCTCTCTGGGGCCCAGCTCCAGTGCAAACCACACTCACGATAAACCATTTTTTCCTTATGTCCAACTGGAATTTCCTCTGTTGCAATTTCTGCCTGCCACCTCTTACCCTTGTTCTCTGCACCTCTGAGCGGAGTTTGTGCTCTAGTCTGCGCTGCTACGGCATGTGCTCCGTGCCCCTCAATGTCTCACCCTCCTAATGATCCTCTGCTAGACTCTCTCCAGATCATCAAGATCTCTCCTGTGCTGGTGGGGCCAAAACAGGACACGGTTCCCCAAATGTAGCCTCGCAAGTACTGCATGGAGAGGAACAGCTGCTCCCCTTGACCCACCAGTGATGCTCTCATGATGCTCTCATGATGCTCTCCTGCTCTTTTGCGGCCAGCCTGCCTTGCCGTGTGGGAGGCACCCTGCCAACTCACAGCATAATTAACAAATCCGTTTGCGGTATTGATCGAAAAGAAAGAAGGCACCACCTGCATGAAGCTGCGATGGGTTTTGGTTATTGACTACGGAGACCAAGGACAAGCCACACTGAAGAGACGAGGACAGCATGGTGGAAAGAAGACAAATACCAGAGGACAAAGCAATAACCCAAGGGGATCAGTGCGGATGGGAGATCCAGGCAGCCTGCTGACACAAGGCTGCTGCGTGTCCTGGACCACCCGGCGCAAGGCAGGGAGACCCTGGGCGTGCAGCTGCCCAGCATCCCCGTGCAGGACACGAAGGTGCGTGCCCAATGCGCCTGCATGGCTCCCTGCTCCTGGCTGCGCTGCTCGTACTTGGGGGTGGGAGACTTCCCAGGGACGTGGGAAAGCCACGCACGGGAGAAAAATACCCCCTTTCTTCCCAAAGAGCCTGGAGTTCGCTTCCAGCCCCGGGGCTCTGCAAGGCTTGCAGGCCTGCCTTGCTAGCCGGGTGCAGAGGCATGTGAATGTCCTGGTCTGCCTCCAGCTCGGCGGCGTGGCCAGTCGCTGCTCTCCAGCCAGCGGGACAAAGGGCAGCAGCCTGCTCCAAAGTTTGCTTTCATGGCACCGAGACATTTTCCAGCCCCGCTGGCCTTGCTAAAAGTGCAGGGGGCATGCCAACCCTCTCTGCCTTGGCTGGAGCTGGGATCAACAGACAACACGGTCTTTGCCCTACTAATGCCTTCGCTCATCCCCTCCCCTTCCTCTGGGGCAAAGGCTGTGCCAGCCCCGGGGCTCTGCAGTGCAAAGGTACCACCGCCTCCACCCCACACCAGAAATACTTTCTGTGTTTCTGCAGGCAGCATGTAGAGCTCACCGGATCAGCTGGGTGCAGGCAAGCAGAGTTTTACACCCTTGTCTCCGCAGTCTGCTCCATAGCCACTAGTATACGACGGTGAGGGGACGAGCCAGACCCCCAAAGACCTGCAAGGCATCTGTACTGTTAGGTCTGGGAGGGGGCTGGAGAGGTAACTCATTTATTTCCATGCCCTATAGCAGGATCAGGACCCCCTAAAGAACTGCTGGCAGATGTCTGTCCAGTTTCTTTTTAAGGACTGCCTTGCCGGGCAATCCATTTAGTCTTTTATTTTGCTTACAGTTCAAAAAAAGTCACCTGTGTGACTTAATTCTCCTTTGCTGCAATATAAAGGTATTACCTCCCGGATGGATTTAGAGACCAATTTGTTGCCTTCCTCTTATCAGTCCACCTTTTAGGCACTTGAAGACTTCTCACACCCTCGCCCAGTCACCTTTCCTCTACAGAACCGGTTCATTTGGTCCCTCCCTGGAGATGTTGGTTTTCAGACCTTTGATCGTTCTTGCCGCCCACCTGGGAATCCCAAATGGCTCACGCATTTTCTTGAAATGTCACGCCGAGCACGGTATTAACATTAGGAAGGCCTTGTCTGTAAGCAGAATAGAAGATTACTTTGCACATCTCACGCAGAGCACTCTCCTGTTAACCGTTTCCATTACGAAATGTGTACGAGACCAGTAGTTCAGAAGGAAACTTGCTAAAACATTGCGAAATGCAACGCTTTATGCATTGTTCAGCGACATTTTGGAGCTTCCACGTTCGCAAAGCCCTTCCTGCAGGGGATAGGAACTAACAGTAAGCCCGGTTTTAATGGTTATCCCGGCTCCATCCCTCCCCATCTCAGCTGGAGATGTTACCCTCACTCCCTGCCCTGAGCAGGCGTTTGTTGTTAATCAGCTGCAGCGATTTGCCCTACGACACTAAGACCCATCCAAACGAAAGGTTGTTTACAAGATACTAAAATGCAGGCGCACCCGTTCCTTTCACCGTAGCTGTGCCTACGCGGGGCAGAAGGCTCCAGCTCTCTCCGCTGGTACTCAAGGGCAACTGACGGCAACTCTCAAAATGTCATTTTGCTTCAGGGCGTGTCATACGCAGTTTTACCAGGTACTCACATATTTACGTCTTCACGTTTTTGCAGCTGAAATGGGGATTGTCAACGGGTCTGACGAATCTGGCTGCCACCTTGCTACTGTGAAAGGACAGCTCTATAACCCAAGAGCAAATATAGGCAATGTCTCTTTAACATCATCCTTCGTAAAATTCAGAGACGGGGGGGGGAGGATTCCTCCTTCAGCATCTCTTTTCCCCACCCTCTAAGTCACACACAGACACGGTGTCGCACTCATCTCAGTTTATTGCTTGTGTTCAAACAGCTGTCCTTATTCCAGCTGCTGTATTAGAAACAGATACAAAAAAAAGGCACTGAAAGGATTTTCTCCATTTGATTGTCCTTCTGTGGCTTCAGTCATATCACGTTAAGGTACATCAAATTGCTAGCCTCCAGCTGGGGAGCAGAAGGCAAGTATTAGTGCTTAACTTCCAGTAAAGAGAGTTACTCCTGTATGCTCCAACCCACGTCATGTAGAATGGGACAGGTAAGGCTGAGACAGGCTGAAAATTCACTGCCCCATCTCCCAGGTTAAGTCTGTACTTGCTAATCCACACCAGTCCCTACAGGAGGAACATCAAGGCCTGGCTCACGGCTTTTGCATGGTGTTTGCCCGGCACGGGGGAAAAAACCACCCTTCTGCCTTGGCAGGGCACGGGGAGGTGTAGCTGGCTAGGGGCCACATCAGTATGTTAATGCATTTCCCTTTACCTACAAACTGCAAGTTCGCAAACCAGTGAAAGAAGTATTTTGTACCTGAGAGCTCCCCTGCGAGGAATCAAAAACGCATTTTTTTGCGAGAAGATGAAATTCTGTAGACAAAGGGTGGCCAAACCTCCGCTGCCAGATCATCAAGACTCCTCCTCCTTCCTTACAGTTGCTGCTACACACAGGGATAATGACCAAATCTGACCAAGGGGGGGTGGGCCCCACAATGCCGGGAGCTCAAAGGCAAATGGAGTAAAGAAACAAAAAATTTCCATTGTTAAAAAGGAGAGGAAGCCCTTGAAGACAACATATCCCATGTGTAATGCTCCATTATGGTCTGAACTGCCAGTACGCTCTACTTTTAATGGTATTCATTTCCATATTAAAAAGAAGAGCTGCTGCAGGCCACATTTGGTCTTCGAGAACACTTAATTACCCTGCCCAGCAACTTCTTTTTTCAAACACTTCACTGGCAGGCTAACACTTCAGATTCAAACTGGAAGTAATTCCAAGCCTGACCACAATGACTTAAGGTAAACTGGGGCACTGCCTTACCATGCCTACTCAATTCCACAGCCTTCTCCTTTTAATAAAGGAGACCAGCGCCTTTTAATTTTCAGACGGCATCAGAAATAATAAGAGAGTACCTTGGTCCAGGGTAGAGTAGTCTCTGCTCACATCTCCTGACAGATTAAACAAGGAGCCCTTGCACCAGAAAGCAGCAGAACACACAGGCCTAACTCTGCTGAAGAAAAATGATAATTTTATCTCCTATATAATGAGCAAATTTTTTCTCAGATGGTGTCAGAACTGGTACCCTGCGAAGTCAGGAGCAGCAAAGACCGCATGCCATGTAACTGTTAGACAGCTGGACACAGCATTTCTCCTTTAACCTAGATTACCCTGCCAGGCAATCATTCCCAGCAAGGTAAATGATGAGCAATAAGGCAGGTGCAAACGTAAGGCGTTTTCAAATGGTAGAACCCATTCAACCAGCGAGGGAACGCACACGAAATCTTGTGGTCATGAAAGGGAAGGATAGGGAGGACCAGACAGGGACTTCTAAACCATGAATGCCCAAATCCAGTAATAAGCTTTTCTTCTCACAGGGAATTCTGATATTATCACGACCAACTCCATTCCCCTCCCGCTGGGAGCTTACGCAAATAGAAACACACCCTCGCAGTTTTTCTGACTCAACAAGCTCCGAGCCAGGCTTCTCTCCTTAACTGCTGGTTCCAAAGCTCCTTATTATAATGGAATTTTTCATGTAAAATTAAAACAGCAAAACAAGCTCCTTATCACAATATGATTAAAGGGAAATTGTTGCACTTGGAATCTCAGGGGTTTGGGAGTTAAGGTGCGTGCGTAATGGGAAATTTGGTGCTATTGAGTGGTTCCAGATTCACAGCTTTGGAAACCCAGTTCCCTACAAGTCACAGCATCATCAGCACTCAGACAAGCTTCTCCCACATGCTGTCCTTCACCAAAACCCTCAGCCACGGCCTGCTGGAGAAGTCAGACTCGGTGGCCAATGGTCCTTGGCTCACATTATTGCAGGAAAAGAAGAAAGTGCTGATTTCCTGGGCCACGAGTTGGCAGTCACTAGACCACAGATCCAGCGTCACCAGTGCACGTTACACAGAGATCATGGGAAGGCCAGGTCATACCACTCTTCAGTTACCATCACGCTGCATTCAAACCACTGCCTCAGATAACAGGATCCGTCAACCCAAACCCATCAGAACACTCGTACTTGACTTCAGGCCATTTTAACCGCAGGTCCTAACTTGCCTGAGCCCACTATAGAAAATCTCACTGTAGGAACCTTTGATTGGTGAATTCCAGCTTTCCAGTGTAAACACGATTAGTTAGGAGTCATATACCTATTACAGTTGTCTATGCAGCTATTTCACAACCCTGTATTAAAATATAGGAACATCAGCATTTCGTTATCTAGCAGCCATGTTCCAAGTCCCGTTTCTGTCTATGAAATACTACTCTGCCTTCTCCCATCTTCACTCCATCAGGGAGTGTGTATTGGCACCAAACTCACCTGCAAAAACACAGGGAAGGAAAAAGGGTAGAATTCACTTATTCAGAGGACAAAGTTAGTCTTGAGGTTACTGTGAGACATGTTCATTTTGAAGGTGCCCTATGGAGGATAAAAACCTATCAGAGGATCAAGGCTGTTGGCTCGCTGCACACTATGCAGCTCCTTTTATGTCACTGTTTCAGCTTCAGATGTGGGCTTGCTAATGTGAGGATCCCCACCAGGGAGGAGAGGATGCCACAGAAACCAATCACCCCTGGGTTGGTCTTGTAGATCCCTAGCGTATCCAAAGGGCCTGAGAGATCACAGAGATTCTTCACCAAGTCCAGCAGCAAAGGAGGATGTCTTTTCAGTATTTGAAACAGCAGGAGGAGAAAACCGTGCAAACCGTCACATTTCACACAGTTTAGATCCTGGTTGTGTTTGTCCCAGAAGGATTTCTCCTTTGTCTTTTCTTCCTGTACAGCTTGTTCCAGCCTCCAGGAGATCTCATACCAGTCCCTGGCCAGATTCATCAGGAGCGAAAAGTAGTAACACTTGGTAGCCCAATTCCGCCACTTCGGCTTATCGACGTCAGGTTGGAGCCCAACGCTCTTCAACCACAGGACCGCATCGCAGACGAAGTAGAGGGCACGGGTCAGGTTGGAGGCTGTGAGGCAGAAGCGAGGAACCACATCTGGCAGCTGTGTAGTCCTCCTGGCTGCTACCAAGGCGTGCACCATGTTGCCCAGTCTGAACACTGCAAGAAACCCCATGAAGGTTAGCGTGGCCTGGCCTTTACCGCAGAGACACAGCCCTACGCAGGACAACTCGGCATGTCACTGTCCTCGTGTACTTTTAAAAAACTTAGCGGGCTTTGGGCATTTGTATGCTTAAACATTTTCTTCTCACAGCGTGAGATGCTAGTCTTAGCACGGAAAGGGGTGTAAACATCTCCGTTCTGTCCTGCACCAGCCCAGGACCTACGCACGAATTTTGTCAATAGCCAGGACTTGCAGCCTTCTCCTGCCGCTCTGTTCTCAGCGCCTGGGTGCCCTCTGGGCCAATATCACCCACGGCTCTGAACGAGTCGGCGTCAGCAAAAAAGTGCCACAAAGAGAGCCTCCCATTTCAGCTGTACGCTGCACCGGATTTCACCTAACTCTGTGGTCAGGAGATGTCACCGCACTAACCCTGTCGCAACCACGAGCTGCATCTGTCCTAAGCTTCTGCGAAAGCTGGTCGCTCATGTGCCAAGCACGCCGAGACCCAAGTCCCTCCTCAGCCATGAATTTGTCAGCGGTACACGTAGTTCCCTGCAAACAGGAACAGCGTATTCCATTTCAAGCTATAATATATGGCAAGCCTGATTTCATCCGCTGCACAGTTTAGGTTTCACCCCGTGAATATTAACACAATATTATGCAAAATACTTTTCATAACCCGCTGCACTGTCACCGTGACAGATGTTGGCAGCACCCGAGCTTAGTGGAACTGCAAGAGTCCTGAATTTAGGCCTGACGTCTATCAGAGATTTGTTTAGCAGAAGCAAGAGAATTACGGCTATGCTGATAAACCAGCTGGCCTCTCTGCTAGAAATTACCATACTCTGGAGCTAACTGGAATAATAAAACAAATCCATGGTAACACATTAAATGAGAAATATTTGCCTCGTATATTGGAGTTGTTCCAGGGTCGAACAATTGATAAGTAGGTGTAGGACCAACCTGAAAGCCAGCAATACAACCACAGCAACAGCGTAACCGTAACGGATGCAACTGTGACACGGAATGAAGCGATGCATATGAGAAAAGTACGGAAGGGTAGATGATTTAGTAGAGTATAAATGCTAAAGAAAATTAGTATGTGAAGCAGGATATAAAAAGCCGTATTGAAGGATGGTCCTTCAGAGGTGGTTTTATTGGGGTGATGATCTTTAACGTTAGGCCATCTCAACCCATTAGCTGGAAGGACTAACGAGGGCGCAGTAAGCCAGCCTTGCATCATAACTCAATGGTCTGTCCTGGAATGGAGATGACAACTTGGTCTCTGCAGCAACAGCTGACTGTTAACTTATTTCCCTAGTTCTCCCAGCGATAATTCAGACTGCCTAATCGGAGAGGAGGCCGAGGAAGTACAAAATGTCTGTTTGGCCCTACCTAGCCCGTCAAGCCAAGGCAGGGATAAGGTCTATCGACAACTTTGTGAATGTACTAAGAGGTTTTGTGGCTCAAGGTAAGTTAACCACAGAAAAAGCAAGGCCGGGAGCTGTTTTGCTGGAAGGAGCAAGTGAAGAAGGACTTATCCCTCTAGACACCAGGTACTTACTTTTCCGGCCCGAGCTCATGCTAGATTCCAACTGCTTGAGTTTCATTGCCAGCTTCTCTTTATCAGCCTTATGCTCTATTAAATAGCTAAGCAACATGCATGTGTACTGAGTGGCTCTGGAATGGAAAAAAGGAGGAAAATGGTACACAGGTGAAACACGGACAATTCACAGGAACGGCGGCAAGCGGGGCAGCCTTTGTTTCCGAGCTTAAGGTCACCCCTCTGGCAGCCTCGCGGTGCCAGGGCGAGTTATACCCAGGGGAGGGGGCACAGGCGCAGGTGGGGCGGCTGAGGACAGGCAAAGCGGTGAGCAGCAAGGGATCGGTACGGCAGGAGGGGGGCCGGTGCC
>NW_008825430.1:16772-25056 GCF_000699105.1 Pygoscelis adeliae
CGGCCCCGGCCCCGGCCCCGAGGGGGAAGCTCAGAAAGCTACCGGTGGCTTGGGAATGAAGTTTATAACTTCCAGTGACATCACCTGCTTTCCTAATTAATTGTTGGGATTTTATCCAGGCCGAATAAGTCTTTCAGTGAAGAACAAGCTGGTATTTTTGAATGCTTTGTCATAATTCTTATACAAACTCGTGCCAAAGCTTCTACGCTCCCTTTTTCTGCCTGTGTGGCTGATATTCCCAGAGGCAAGACCCCTGAGTAACAGAGGCGATGCAGCAAGTAGAAATGAGCTATATAGAACAGGGTTGCTCTGGCTATCTATACTGAAAGGAACCCCCCTTCCCTCATAGAGATCATTAATCGTCGTCTTCTTTTTCCCCCGTTACCTCATGAAAGTAGATATTGCACGATTCTTCGTTCTTCTGCATCTACTGTGATTCCTGCATCTGTGGTGCGTTTTGCGTCTGGAAGGGCAGAACCATGGCTGTGTATATCCGGAAGCATCCCCTGGAGATTCCTCCACCATCTGAAAAGGACTGGCTAAAGGACGATGAGGAAGATTTCTTCCTGCAGGATCCCGATCGAAAGCGTGATGCGCTGCCTCAGCCCTTCAGGATGATCAACAAACTGGTGATGCTGGTTTTTGAGAATGCTATGGAAATCATTGAAAGAAGGGAGATGCTCCGCGAAGCGCAAAAACTAAAGGTCCAGCCCACAAAATGCTTTCCTACTGCTGAATTCCAGGTACAGAGCCCCTCACAGCAGAGATAGCATTAATCACTGTAGCAGTTTTTCTAGAGAATATCCATTCAGTTGATTTTACATTCTTCTATTCATCACCTTCTTCAGAATCCACCACCATCTCACTGATTCACCACAAAAGGCTGCAGCTTCTAAGCTTGTCTGACAGGTTCTGCTTCCCACCCATCTATCACACCTCTCTGAAAAGAGAGAAGCAGGTATTAAACAGCATTAAATTCACCTTCTGCTTCTCGGGCCGGCACCACCCTTGTTTGCCAAGGAGAAGGTAATTAGTCAGTAGCATATAAACGGGCAAACTCAGCTCTGTGTTATGGTGAATACCCTAATGGGAGCCCTGTGAGCAAAAGGGCAGTGCTGCCTTCCCCGTCCTTACGTGGAGGTATCCAGGAGGATACGCTGGCGTCTGCTGGCGTTCTGCGATTGCCCGGAGGAGTTCAGCATCCAGTCACAGCTCTGCGTTAGCGGTGGGAGGGCTGAGTGCTCCTGAGTTCTTGGCCTTTAAAGCCCTTTCTGTTTATCAGGAGGGGAAAGGTGGGCACAAACGTTCTCATTCCCAACACAGAACAATCTCTGTGACAGAGATGAGAGCCCCTCCCTTGCTCTTCTGATGAAAGCTCATGCAAAAATGTTTCCCTTGTAGAATTAATCAGCATTTTCTGTTGGTGAAAGTCTAGGAGTATATCGCCAGTATGGCTGATGTATCCTCCACTGGGGAAGCAGTTGGGTGCACTCATCTTTTCCCTTTCTTGGTAGGTAACCGGAAGAGCCAATTGCCTCGCAGTGTCTGGAAAATACATCTTTGTGGGTCTGTCCGTGGGTCTGTCTGCCTTCAAGGTATCTGACTGCAAGGAGGTCTGTGCTTGGGATGCAGTCAAGACGGAGATTTGTGCCATCCATGCCTTGGATTTGGGGAATGAGCGCCACGTCCTGCTTGCTGTGGATGAAATGGGTTAGTGTGACGTGGATTTCCTTGACCTAGCTGGGGATAGCTGTGCTCTGGAGCTGAAGAGTTGGCAGCTGCATTGGAAGAGCGCTAAGTCAGGAGGAACATTAGAATGGCTGACAGGTTTCCTAGAAAGCCCTGCAAGGAGGACGTTAAATAACAGGTTGTAGGGTGACAGAGTGGCCCTAGGGCCTTGTGATTAGTAGAGGGTGTGGGTTTGGTGTCCTCTCTGGAGCAGCAGAGGCGGGTGCAGAGCTGAGGGTGAAGTGCAGTAAATTTTAGGAACACCTTGGACTGGACAGAAAGAACCATTGCTTGGTATGACCAAAGCACGGGCAGTGCTTTGTTTCTGCACCTGTAATTGCACAGCCCTGTGGTAAATAGGTTAGTTTGTTGATTCATCTGAAACCTATCAATTCTGGTGGAGATACTTTTCAAACTGGCTTATCCATCTCTGTGTACAATCGAATGTGTGCTGGTGCTGGCATAAGGAAGCCAGCAAAAGTGTAGTGCTGGAAGCAGTGGGATATTCTTCCTTGAGCCCAGGAAAAAATGTAGTCCCGTTCACTCTCCTGCACATGTTGTAACAGCCATCTCCCAAGAGCGTGGCTACCATCTGTTCACTTTTCTCCTCCTCCTCCTGCTACTTTTGTATTTCTATTCTAGGGCTCGTCTGGCTCTTCTGCTTTCACAAGGAAAGCTTCGTACTCATTAAAATCCTAAATGAAGTGGTAAGTACCGAGTTAATGCCATAGTCACTGGGCACAGGCTGGTAAGTAATCAGTCAGGAGGAGTACTAATTGCCCTCAGGAATTTCTGTCATGGGCAGCAGCACTCCAAGAGTGCTGCCCAATATTTATTCCTGTTCTTCCAACAATCTGCCTGTTGTCTGTCTGTTCACCCTGTTGAGAACTGCGTAAGGCCATGGAGCTCTCTGAATTGGTGATTTTGCTTTGATGCCAGCCCGTTTTTCTTTGGCAGGAGGATATCGGCAAGCGAAGTACTTGTGTGGAGGTGGTGCTCTCCCCCGGAGGTGATTACGCAGGAGTCCTGCTGCAAGGCAAGTGCAGGGACATGGTGTGTTGGGTGACCGGCTGTTGTGTTCTAGCAGAGGGGCTGGCAGCAATGCTTTTAAAATCCTCCAACTGTTCTGGGTTCCCAGGGATCCTGTTCCTAACCCTTCCAGTCCCTCCTCCAGCTTAGAGAGCTGCTCCTGCTGCTCCCTCTCCTCTCCAAAAGGCCTGGTGTGGATCAGGACTGATCCCAAAAGTGAGCTCTCTGGAACTGGTCAGTGCAATTCCCGGCTCCCGGAAGGCTCAGTGAAAGCAGGTTTCCCTCTCCTCTCCAGAAGTACCAAACTCAGTTCTTCCTCTGGTTTGCTATGGATCACTTTTACACTGGAAATATGTAGACCTGAAGAATTTTCTCTGCAGACACAAGCCAGACAGTATAGAGACAGTCTCTAAAAACACTACAACAAACTTCTTGCCACAACATTCTTCTGTTTCGTGGCAGCTGCCTTTGTCAACCCGTTTGCTGCTAGCAGTTTTTCTGGACCCATGTTTGGTGGAATCTGCCTGGACATATGCTGAGAATGAGATATGTAGCATCCACGGAGAACCAGCCTGAGACCACCTCTCACTTTCTACTTTACCTCAGAGGCTACAGGTCAAATTCTTTGACTGAGTCTCTTTGTGGAATGTCTTTGGTGGATGTGGGACCTCGAGGACTTGAGCTGGAGGCTGAGATGTCAGTCTCAGTCAAGCATGTCAAGCCTTAAGTAGGAGGAGAGGTGGGCTGCATGGAGTTCAGAGGGATTTTATATTTCAAAAAATATCCAAATCTTCTTTTAAGGATATAAGATAACAGAGGCTGCTTGCTTGAAAGACCTTTTCTCCTAATTTCCAATTGCTCAACGTGGTTTCCCAACGCAGACAGCACAAAAGCTTGGCTGGAGATCTACCGATTGCCTAAGGATTCCTGGCTGAAGGAGATGGAAAAGAGCCCAGGAGCTGCAGCAGGGCTGGCTTGCAGGGAGAGGAGGTCAAGCTGGACATCTGTGGTATGAAACAGTTCCATCTCCCACTGTGCTATTTTTTCTTATACCCTTTTGCCTACAGGTCTTTCCTCAAGCCTTGCTCCTGCAGACAGTGATGGCAAGATACAGGCTGAACAAGTCTGTCGGCCCAGGGGGATGGAGTATGTGTCTCTACAGCTGCTACAGCCGCCCATCCCACATTCTTTTTTGCCTTTGTGTTATTGGGACACGCTTACTCTCCCAAGACAGGCTTTCCAATGAGGTTCCCTTGATCCCAGGGCTAGCGTTCCTGCTGCCCCTCCCTGAAATTGGCAGCTCCTTTCCCAGCAGTATTTCCCCATCTGAGGAGGCCCTATGTAAGGGTATTCCCACAGGGCTCCTCCCTTATGTTACTGGGGGAAGGTGAAGAGGAGTGGGAATTGGGCCCGATACCTCCACTTGGGAGTCTGGTCCTGAACCGGGGTTTGTGTTTTAGACTACCTACAAGAGGAGCCTGGTGGGGTCACGGCCAAACCGGCCTGAGCAGGGCAGGGTCTCTGCCTGTTTGCACTAACCACTGTCACCTCTGGTTCTTTGGCAGAAAAGTCTGGAGCTGCATGGAGATGGTTCTGCAGAGACGGTAACTGGCCTCAATGAGTGTCCTGAGCTGTTACGGGGAATTTTAAATGCTGAGTCAGTGCTTAACCCTCTCCTGCGTCGCTTTCACCCTGCTAGATTTCACCTCTCAACACACAGGCACCTTCTGCCCAGCACCTCCAGCTAACCCTCTGTGATACCTGCCTCATCACTCTTCCCTCTTCCTTCAGCAAAGACTTCCTTGGCCATTTAAGAGGGAGCGGCTTCTCAGGCCTGGCTTCAGGGAGAACATCCCCCTTAATTTAGCCAAGCCAAAAGCAAACACCCAGGCATTCCCTCTTTGCTGATTCCATGTAAACTACGCAAGCTCCTGCCTCTTTCTTCTCAGACATGGTTGATTATTTAGCCAGACCTTTTCTGTTTAGCCAAGTGTCAATGTGTGTGGGGTAGGGTGGTGGTGGTGGTGGGGACACACCGGGGCCAGTCCCCTGTTAGGATTTTCTATTCCCAGCCGAGGACATATGTGACCTCCTCCAGTCCTGGGCTCTCTGAAGCAAAATCTGGTTCTTGTATTCTGCAGCACTCTGCAACATTTAGTCCTGCTTCTTTTTTTTTTTTCTTTTTTCCTTTTTTTTTTTTCTTTTCTTTTTTCTGAGCCTTGCTGTGCCGCACCCAGGCCTGCGCTGCAACAGGAGTAATTCAGACAAACTAGTAAGATCAGAAGTGGAGGTTATTTAGGGCACAAAGACAGGAGGTGCCTGGGCAGGACATCCATTGTAATGTTGTTGAGAAAGTAGTGACCTCCCTCAAGCTTCTGTGTTTTGGCCTGAAGAATGAGCTTACCACCAGTATCTCCTAGGCAGTGTTGGCCAACCTTCGCATACACATCCTTTAGGAAGCATTTGATTTCCATGAACAGGTGAAAACGTAGCAGTGTAGGACACCGCACAGTTCTCAGGCTGACATTTTTCTGTTGCAGGAGTCTCCTGTGTCTGCAAACAAAGCTGATGCAAAACTGAGTCTCCCAGTGCTGCTGCTGAAAGTGAAGCCACCCAAACCCATTACAGGTCAGGACTGATTCCGTACTTGCAATCTGCAGCCTCCTTCAGGTGGCAAAGGAATCATGGCCCTTAGGACTACAGAAGAGGTCAGAAAGTTTCAGTAGCTTGCTCTCTGGTCCCATCCTGACCTGTCTTTGCAGTTACATGTAATCCTGTAGTGGGAGTTGCTTCTTACCTGACCATCTCATATGTCACCTCTGTTAGCACAAAATACTTCGGTGTGTCTTGAAGTGGGTGTCATACACCCTCGGCTTCATTGTCACCGGAGAGGGAGGAGGTTGTTTCCTAGACCCTAGCAACCTGACAGCACCCCTAGTTCGTCACTCTGAGTCCTGGATTCATAGGAAAATGCTGAGGCTGAGGAGGGAGCAGACCTTACGCTGGGACACTGTCAGGGAGAATGCCACAGAAAGGCAAGGTGAGCTGGGTCCTCAGATGACTTGCCCTAGTCCCTGCCTTCAAATACTGGAAAATGGGCTAGTGATAAGGAAAGTCCCACAGAAGATGCAGCGTGTCCCTCTTCAAGACGATGCCACCCTGAAGGAGAGATGGTCGAAGTGCCTCTGAGCACTCCGTGGTGTCTGCTCCTCCAGGGCTGTGCCTCTTCCCTTTGTGTTCCCAATCCAGGCAGTAGTTTTAAAAGCCCTTTGGATGCCTTGAAGAAAGTGGATGATGACAGCATGCTTGGCTTGGGGTACAATCACCTAATCAAGGACTCCCAGTGGGAGCAGCATGAAGCAATCTTCCGCAGCACTTACCGGGACTATCTGGAGGCCGAGGGTGAGAGAGAGAGCAAGGAGCAGATCCCCAGGTGAGTGGGAGCACCAACCAGGATTTCAGTCCATGAAACATCAGCACAGGGCACTTTACAAGTGTAGATGGAAGCCTCAGTCTTAGCTTTGCCTCCTTCATCCCAAGGCTTCAGGGCAGGGGGCTAGAGCCATTCCAGGTCTTGTCGCAGTGCTGCCTACTTATCAAAGCCTTTCTTTTACATACATTCCTTACTTTTTTTTCAGACATGCTACTTTTCATTTTCTCCTGCCTAGCTGGATCCTACAGGTGGGACCTGAAATGAAAGTACAGCCAGGTAATCCAAACGGGCAAAAAGCTTTTAACCTATGAAGCACATCGTTGCATGGCATTGAGCTCTAGTTAGAGCAAGTGAGAGCACTGAGCGAGAGCTCAATGGCTCTCGCTTGGGTTCACTATATAAATTCGTCTTCAAGGACGTAAGTCTGGATAAAAATGTAAGCCCTAAGACTTGCAAGTCAGTTACCAGCATGGAATCAAACCAACTTAGCTCTGTAGTTAAAAAAAAAAACACAAAAAAACCCCAAAACACAAAAAAAGATGAGGGGCCACATAGGCAAGATAGAAATAACAAACAAGGGTAGAGTTTGTTCTGGGTTAGTTTCTGTGTGATCAGAGTTTCTGTAAGTCCCGTCAGGGAAACGGTGAGAGCTCTAATGAGAACTTTCTAATGGTGTTTCGGTGTCCTGGATTGTTCCTTTCTTTGCCCCCAGTCTCCTCTCTTTTGTCGTCCCCTTCTCTGTACCAGGTGTTCCAGCTGGCATCAGTGTGCACTGGGATGGAAGCCACAATTTCTGCTTGTACTTACTTAACCGTCCACTCAAGGAGAAAGTGGGTAAGAAAGTCTTGCTTTCTCTAGCAGAGCACTCTGTGGGGAGTGGGAGTATTTGGTGGCCAGTGACTGTCATTCAGCCAGATCTTCATGATTCAGGGAAATGAGGAATGGGGAGGAGAGCTGCCTCATATCTTGTGGGTTAGGCTGGCGTTTGGATTGTGGGGCTCCATGTTGCACCAGCTGGCAGTATTTTTAGTGAAGCCACTCTGGCAGGAGACCGCAGAATGGTGCATGTTTTACTGGGAAACTGGATGCTAGCAGCATGAGAGAAGAATGCTCTGCACCTTCTTACAGTTGTCTCTCTTCACGTCCTTCTGTTTAGACTCTGATCCGAAACCTGATGTTGTGTGGCCATGTGCAGCTCCAATTGTGTGCTCGGCTGTCAGTTCCTGCTCCAGGTACCTGGCACTGGCATGTGAAGATGCAACAATAACTATTTGGGATAAACACCTAGGTGAGCTTGCCCTTTGGGACTGTGTATTGGGATCACTGTGGATAAATCGCTCCCTTCCCTAGGAGCTTGAGGCTCTGGCCTGGTGTGAACAAGAGACTGGCAGTCAGTTTACAAGCAAATCTGAAAATAGCTTGGACTCACTTGTTCATCGGATGCTTGGCCAGAAGTTGCCAATGCAGCATGCAGCGTGACTGCCCTAGCCCTTGCAGAACCATTCCCATCCACAGCAACGCAGGAGCTGTGAACTGCTGCAGCGAGGACTGACGACCGTCTTGCCCCGAGGCTGTGAGACAGTGACAGCCACTGCTTTGCCACTGCATGCTCTGGTCATCTTTGAGGCTCTTGTGGCATCAGAGTCCAGGCTGCCGTCAGCGCTAGTGTCATCCTGCCATGATGCAGGGTTTCTCCTGCAGAATCTTCTTCTGCCACCAGGATTGTTCTGGTGGCTGCTGCCCCTGAGCACGCCACAGTCCCTTGGATAAATTGTCAGTTCCTTTTTCTCCCTAAACTGCTGTCTTTTTTTCTTTTCCCTGCTTCTCCAGGATACCCGCTGTCTGTGACTGCCATTCTAGAGGAACGTCTTATCCGCAGTATCTACTTCCTACGGAGTTCTGCAGCTGCCAGCGATGAGACACCTTGTCCTGGTACAGATCCTGCCTGTCCCATCGTGCAGCTTCTAGTGCTATGTACAGACAGCTCTTTCTATTTGGTGAAAGCACCCAGGGCTGGGAAGTCCAGCATCACGCTCCTGGCAGACAGGTGAGGTAGACTCTAATAGGGCTCACTCCAGCCAAAGAAACCATGTG
>NW_008825430.1:25120-48161 GCF_000699105.1 Pygoscelis adeliae
GCTTTTACCCAGATAGCTCTGCCATGCTGCTGTCAGCAGCAAGTGTGGTTTTGCTAGGAGTCAGTTCCAGTGACTAAAATCCAACCATTATGCCAGGATTAGGGCTGTTTCTGGGTTGTTATATGCACCAGAACACAAGTGCTTGTAGCACTGCTCCAGGGCTGACGTTGAAATAGCTGGGTCTCTGTCAGGAGAATTTCTTCTTCTCTCTTCTGCCCTTGCCAGAAAAACTTCCCCCTAGAAATCAGAATAAGCATTTCTTGCCATCTTTCTATCAATTTTATGTTCGCTTATTCCCTTGGTTTGAGAAGAAGGGTCAACTTTGGGGAAGCTGCTGCTCTGAAGGCTATGGTTTCATGCCTCCATGGCAGGCAGGGGATTTGTATCTCCAACAACCTAGGCCGATTTGCACAGGGATAGGCTCAGGGGTTCCTGCCCAGGAGGAGGCAGGGTTTGTCTCCATAGGGAAGAGGCTTGGATGGAACTTTATGCCAGCCCGTGTGCCACAACTGCCATTGTCATTATCGCAGCCTCTCAGTACATGCCAGGTACACAAAACAGTGGCATAAGCCTGAGTCTGTTTTACAGGCCTGAAGATCCAAATCTTGCTGTCAGCGCGGTGGTGCCTGTCCTGGCATTCCCCAGTGCAGTGAGTATTACTGCCAGCTCTCTTAAGAACTGGGTGAGAACACAGGTCCATCTGGCCTAGGACCCTGTTTCCAGTAATGGCTGTAAATGGGTGCCTAGAAGATGAAGAACAGGGCAAGCAGATATAATACTGTCCTCATCCTTTCCCAGCCTCCAACTATTTTTAGCATGGGGACTTCCTGCACCAGTTACAGGTCTGTATGTGGCTGGTCACTCTCAAAGGATTTCTCTTCCATGATCTTACTCAGTATCCCCTTGCACCCATGTCCTCTAACTGACCACTGAGGTGGGAGGCACTGGAGGCCCTCTGCACATGGACAGTTCCAACTGCAAAGATGCGAGGGTTCAGCCATGAAGCTTCAGGCATCGGGGTCAAATATGAAAGGGCATCACGGTGAGGAGAAGCTACAAGCACAAGTGCAGCCAAACCTTTCAAGTGGCCTCAGAAAGTTTTCAGGCATGGGGAGAAAAGGACTAAAAGCTGCTTGCCAGAGCCAGCCATGCAGAAGGCTGGATCTAGTTCATTTCTAACCTGCCCTGCTGCAATTCCAGTCCAAGTTCCCTGCACAGCCTGTTCTTGATCTGCTGTGGCCCTATGACTACTGGGCAGGCAAAGAAAACAGCATCATAGCTGGGGATGTGAAGTCCTGAATGTCATTCCATGTGCTTTCCAAGAAATGCTTTTCACTTCTTTTACATCTATTTCTAAGTGTCAACTTGCTGTTTCAGGCCCTGGTCTTCTCCTGGGATGGCACAGTGTCCCTGATGAACACTGACACAATCCAGATTGTTTACTGCTTCAGTACTCCGCCTTCTCATGCTGTAGCATCCCCCTGGCAGCCAGTGTTCACAGTGGATATTGTGAATTGGTGCTTGCTACTTCGAGGTGGGTAGCACCTTGGAGTGGTCTTGGATACATGGTCACTGGGTGCATTCAGCTGTGCACTGATCCTTGATAGTTCTTCTTATTGAATGACTCCTGATGCAATAGCCCACTGTTCTTGTTTCTGTCTAGGAGATAAGCAGCAGCAGGCAGATGCATTGACACAGAGCAGAGCCAGTCACAGCACCATCTTCCTTTTTGACTTCAACTCCTACCCACTGAAGGAGGCTTTCCCAGAGGAACCAGATTTGCCTCTCAAATCCTTGCAGAACCTGCCATGGATTGAGAGATGTAACATTTTCTTACGTGATAGGTAAGGTTCTCCTTCTGCCTGATAGACAATAATGCACCTGTGTTATTGTAAGCTGTGGTGTTGCTCAGGTCCATGCAAGGTCTCACCCTGGAGCTTCTGTGCGCTGTGACAGATTTATATCTGGGTGTCCTGGTTTCGGCTGGGATAGAGTTAATTTTCTTCCTAGCAGCTGGCATAGTGCTGTGTTTTGGATTTACCATGAGAATAATGTGATAACACACCGATGTTTTAGTTGTTGCTAAGTAGTGTTTGTACTAAGTCAAGGGCTTTTCAGCTTCCCATACTCTGCCAGCGAGGAGGTGCGCAAGAAGCTGAGGGGGCACAGCCAGGACAGCTGACCCAAACTGGCCAGAGGGATATTCCATACCATGTGGCATCATGCTCAGTATATAAGCTGGGGGGAGCTGGCTGGGGGGGCTGTGACTGCTGCTCGGGGACGGGCTGGGCATCGGTCAGCAGGCAGTGAGTGGTTGCATCACCTCTTGGTTTTTTTTTTCCCCTTTTCCCTTCCTGGGTTTTGTTCCCCCCCCACACCTCCCCTTGTTGTTTTACTTTCCGTTACAATTTATTATTGTTGTTGTTATTTCAAGTATTAAACCGTTCTTATCTCAACCCACGGGTTTTCTTACTTTTCCTCTTCTGATCCTCTCCCCCATTCCACTGCGGGGGGGGGGAGGGAGGGTGAGTGAGCAGCTGTGCAGGGCTTAGTTGCTGACTGGGGTTAAACCATGACACTTGGTAAGGTTAATGTTCAGGCAGCTGGATTCCTCACAGACACGCAGAACCCTTCCTCCTCTCCCTTCTGTCCTTCCGAGAACAACTTAACAGCTGTAAGTCAGGATGCCTGGGGCAGGCTTGTAAATCTGGGTAGAGAGGGCTTGCTAGTTCCAATGTGCTTTTGTGCAACACAGATTGTGCAAGCTTGTCAGGGAATATGATCCTCACTTATGCGTCTTCCTTTTGACCCCATAGCCAGGCAGAGCTGGGATCTCTTTGTACCTTGCTCCTCCCCTCCATTCCTAGGTTCATTTGATGTTTAGGTAGATTTGTGTTGGAGGTTTCTCGGTTTGAGAAGGTCCCCAGCACCCTCAGGCTGACGTTGCAGTCAGAGCTTAGCTGATGCATTGAGTTCATGCCGTCACTAGATGGCAATGTGACATCTCTTATTGGGTGACCTTGTCCTTGAATTACTTCTTTTGGGAACCTGGAGCCAGATCCATGTCAATGATAGTCTGTTCTTTTCACTATGCCTCAATTCTCCAATTTGAAATGGAACAGGTGGGTGCAGGTATGACTTTACAGCACATATTCGCTGGTAGCCTTCCCTAATTCCTTGTCCCCAGGGTGAATCCTGTGGTGTTGTCTGGCTAGTTAAGTGCAGAAAAGTTTCATACTATGCTACCAGCCACCAGTTCTGTCCCTCCTTCTCATAAAGCTGGAGAGGAGACTCTTGTCTGCCTTATACCAGAAAAACTGGGGAGACATCACCTCCAGGGATATCTTGCTCCCTGGGTACTGAGAGCTCAAGCCAGAGCAGAGCAGATACGACTGCAGTGAGACTTGTGTCTACAGAGGCTAAGAGGCGAAGAGAAATATGGAGGTCATTGCTGTCAAGAGCAGTAAACTTGAGTGCTGAGTGGCATGAGGGAATCACCGAGGTTTTTCACACACAAGAAGTCTGAACTGCTTAATTTGTAGCAAGCCCCAGGGACCCTTGGGGGAACCAGGCTAGGGTTGTCTGAGCACTGGGGAAATGGCAGGGACTGTTTTAACCATGCTTTTTTTCCCTCGTTAGGCAGCAGAGCCTGCTGGGACTCAGGGAACAGTTGCCTGAGTACTGGAGTCGGCTGCAGGCACAAGCAGCTGCCATAGACAAGGAGAGACAGAGCGTGAAGGGACAGAAGAAGCCGTAGTCAGCCTTGCATCCTGAGGGCCAGGCTCTGCACTATCACAATCCTGCAGACCCATGATCCAGCACTGATATTTTGGCAGCGACTCTATTCAAATCTCTCCTGCTGCTTTCCAGCCTGGGGCAATTTGTCATCTGAAATAGCTGCTTGCCTGCCACTGCTCAGCCACAAGGATCTGTGCCCAGTCTCTCTCCTTAGCTAACCCTCAGCCTGTTCCAGCAGGGTTCAACCCCTCCTCATCAGAGACAAACACTGCTGATGGAAGAGTCTTGAGGTAGGAAAGGCCTCTCATCGAGGTGGCAGGCCCAACACTTGTGTGGTTCAGCTAAGGATTTGTGCTGGATCTCCGAGTCCTCCCAGAGACCTGGAGCATCAGAGCAATATGGTATGTTACAATGCCCCTCCTTAATAAAGCCTTTTCTCCAGTAAATGTCTCTTACTCTTTATAGGACTGGCATTTTATCAGACTCTGATGTTCTGTCCTTCTGTTGCTGGGGCTCACCAACGTGTCTCATCTTCTGCTCTGACCCAGATGGGCAGACAGCGGCATCCTTGTGCTTAGCAAGAGACCTGGTCTTTTCAGACCAGGCAGCAAATCAGACATGAAGGTGGCATCATCCAGAGCATGGCAGCGCCGAGCAGCAGTGACACTGCAGAGCGTGTCAGGCCTGACCTAGGCTGTTCTGCAGTCTAGTTGTTTCTTTTGAGTGATAGGACGAGAGGAAACAGCCTCAAGTTGCATGAGGGGAGGTTTAGATTGGACACGAGGAAAAATTTCTTTACTGAAAGAGTGGTTAAACATTGGAACAGGCTGCCCAGGGAAGTGGTTGAGTCGCCATCCCTGGAAATATTTAAAAGATGTGTAGACGCAGCACTGAGGGACATGGTTTAGTGGGCATGGTGGTGTTGGGTTGACGGTTGGACTCGATGATCTTAGAGGTCTTTTCCAACCTTAATGATTCTATGACTTCAAAGCAGGCAGCTTTGGGATAAGACTACTTAGGAATTGAAGTCTGCAAATGTGCAGACAAGCTTACTGGGTTAAGGTCAGACTAGAACTGGTGTTAGGGCCAAGAATTGATGTCACTGAGGAGCAGGGCAGAAGCTGGGGAGTTCGGGGAAGTCGGGGCTGTGCTGAGCCAAAGATGGGCCAGGAGCATGGCCAGCGTGTTGGTCAAAGGCCATAAAAAGCTGAAGCATCCCTCCTACAGGCAACACAGGACAAAGAACTAGCAGGGGCAATGCAAGGCCAAGCATCCATGTATTTGTTTCTTACTCCAGAAGCGTATTAAGTTTAGTAGCTTGCCCTGTATACTTGACAGATGGGGCAAAAAACTATGCGGGCTCTCCGGTCAGTCTTTCACTGGTCAGTATTTTCAGGTCCGTAGTCCCGTGGGAGACTGGCAGCATCTAGATGTTAGCTGCAGAGTTTGATTGCTCAGTTGGGGGCTGACAGCACAAACAGCATTTTGCACTGGGCATCTTTGTTGGTCTTCAGGCAGGCAGGGGTCCTCTGGAACTTGAGGGGCTTTAGGGGAGGTGACCCAAAACATCCATTTTCGAGCATAGCAAACATATGCTTTCTCGAGCATAAAATCCATGAGAAAGCCTCAGTCTTTTTACAACTGATTGTGCTTCCAGGATGACTGCCTAATCCACAAAGAATCTGACAAATCTGCCAGCAATCACTCCAATCTGTGTGCATGGGTGAGTGGTATTTTTTCCAGATCTCCCTCTCATGACTCCCCCAAAGGTTGAGCAAAGCATCAATGCAGGGTGCCAGGGATTCAGCACAGACTGAGCTATGTAGACCTCCCCATGCCAAGGTCCCACTTCAGTTTTTCATAGCAAGTTGTCTTGTTTTGGATTGAGTTTTGATGAGAAGTCTCAGCTCATCCTCTGGAAATAAAGTCAGCCAGTCTTTTGTGGAGGTAGGAAAGGGGAGAAGCGTTCCAATTGTTTCACAGTCTCAGATGCCTGGTTTTGCTCTGGAGAAGGACAAGTCATTTGAATTAAACCTTCCTGTTTGCTAGATTTGTGAAGGGCTTTGAGGGCCATAGTAAAGCCTTTTGTGCTGTCATTTTCCATCTGCCACAGATTACAGCTTCACAGCTCATCTGATTGTTACAGATATTGATACCGGGTTGTGTGAGCACTTGCCATCTGCTTCAGTGCAAAGTCAAGTGGGTTTGCTCAAACCACCTTCAATGCCTGTTTAAACTGAGCCACCTGGTTCAGCACTGAAGCAAACAAGGAACAATCCTTGATCCTTTCT
Source organism: Pygoscelis adeliae (assembly GCF_000699105.1). Taxonomy (NCBI): domain Eukaryota; kingdom Metazoa; phylum Chordata; class Aves; order Sphenisciformes; family Spheniscidae; genus Pygoscelis; species Pygoscelis adeliae. The sequence goes on from NW_008825430.1 coordinate 31,150, forward strand.
TCTGTTCTTGCTGTGGTGGCAGTTAACAACTTAATTATTTTGTTTCTGTGGTACTTTAAGAAAACAATGGACCTTCTGCCATAACTGGGCACAGGGGTTACTCAAGGGCAGGAATTCCTGTTCCTGCATTGCTTCCTGCGCTGCAGAGAGCCAGCACAACTAATACGTGGCCCTTCGAACAGCACTGGGTCTAATTCTTGCTATTTGTGCAAATGTAAAGGGCTTGGGGATCTGTGCCCTTAATCCTACCCCATCTGCTTTCCATCTAGAAGAGGAGCAGGGCTTGGCTAGCATCAGAAGAAGAGGCAGAACAGGATCTGCTAAACCGTTAGGTGTACTGTGCATCCACCAGTTTGTGTGTATTCATCTCAAGATGTGCTTGTTTGTTTGCAGTTTGAATTTGCTCTAAAACCCTAATCATGTGCTTGGCCAAGATAACCAGGAGCTGGCAGGCTCCACAGAGAAAGGAAAACAACAAGCAGCTGCAGGAGGCTGATGAAGAGCCTTTGTTTTTACTCATGACTTCAGCAGGGGACCACTTGTTTCCTGCTTCTTCGAAGGGATACAGAAAAATTGGTGTGATCAGTGTGTTGACGTGTGTGTCGGTGATGGAGCTGTGTGCTGAGCTCTGCAGCACGTTCTGGAGAGGACCAGAGGCACCTGATTGCTTATTCCAAAGGCGGTGCCCTTGCCAGCTATTCTTCCATTCCCGGTCACTCCGTGAGCCCTAGGCAGCTGTAGATCTGAGCCAATTTGAGCTATTCTGCTGCTGGAAACTATAGAAGGGCCTTGAGAGAGATCATAAATATCACCATCAAAAGATGAAACTGTAAGAGTTCTGGCTGGGCCAACTCCTAGCTCAGTGCCAAGTTCCGTGAACTCGGAGGTGCCACCTGGCTATAATAGGAGCAATTTGGCTCTGTATTAAAAAAAAAAGAAAAAAAAAATCAGTTGGTGGATTGAGAAGGATTGTGAGAGGGAGGAAGAGGAGCTCAGATCCACAGAGAGGCGCTCGAGCAGCATCGTTCCAGCGGAGCCAGATTACTGCCCAGCCATGCGGAGATGGTTTCTGTGGGAGACGAGGCTGTTCTTTAATCTCACTAAATTATCTGCTGTTCTCTGCAAGAAGCCAAATGTCATCTTAGTTCTTTGCATACTTGCTTGTGCTGTGGAAGCAGAGGAAATCAGAGGCTGATCTGATAAGATTCCCCCACTCCCGAGGGCCAGCAAAGGTTCGGGTTGTTTGGGTAAACTGCGTCTGTGCTGTTGGAAGGAGTGTAGTCCTCAGAAGAGCCGAAGTCTTGTGTGCTCCGGGAGCTGCACTCCTTGCATTCGTGTTGCCAGCCTTGATGCGACAACCTACACATCCTGTAGTGCCTCACCATGTACAACCTGAAGCCATCCTAAGGAGGAATCTGCAAAGACCTCTGTGTGCTATCTGGGCAAGCGATGTCCCTGCAAGACACTGTGGGACATGCGGTGGTGCCTAGGGCAGGGCAGTGCCAGCAAGTGCTTGCTCTGTTTGCTCTGCAAGTAGGGGCATACTCGGGTGTAGGGGCACCACAAGGCCAAGCTTCCACCCCTGCTCTACAAATTTCTGTCTAGATATAGGTGAACCAGGTACCGCATCCCATTCCTAATTGCTCAAATAGCTCTCGTTGTCCAAACTAGTGTCGCCTAATTACCTCTGTACCAGGGAGCAGTTTCTCATCTTCCTTTCAGTCCAGGCTATAGCTGTCGAGTTGTGCTGTTCAGCCAAGCTACGCAGATTAACTCTTTCAATCTTCCCTAATGCATTGTGCCAGACACCTCAGTCTGGTTTAGTTTTGGGTTTCTGCAAACCCCTTCCAGTTTGTTCCTGTTTCTGTTCTAGTTTGTCGTTGTCCAGTGTTTCTGGTACTGCTCCGTCTAGGATCTGGTACAATATTCATGTGTGGTCACTCACAGGGCAAGGGGAGCCTGGTTCAGCTGGCCTTCATACCTGATTTTGCAAGAGCAGGACCATCCCAGCAGGATCAGGCTGGGATGAGAAATAAGCTGTTTTCAAGGCCAAAATACAGGAGGAAGTTGGCTGAGCCTCGCTGAGGGTGCTAGAGAGATAAGAGATTTGCATGATGACTAGGGTGATGCTGTGTTTTTGCTCTTGCCCCGTGGATTTACAGGCACTTTACGCAGCTGAAGACAGACAGGGCTCGTGCTGTGAAGAACTCACACCCTACGTAAGCCAAGTGCTGGGGCCAGGGTGTAGCGCAGTGGACTGGTCGTGCAGTAGGGGAGGATTTGTCATCGCAAGAGCCAGGTCTTCACGTGGCACACCTCTGTGCAGTGCCATGTGTTGGCTCGGCCCCAGGAAAGTCCACGCTTTAAGAGGAAGGGAAGGCGAATGACTCATGTCACTGCAGGGCTGCTGATGAGGCAGGAGGGAAATGTACAGCGTCTGAATGGCAAATTGGCCTGGGCTGCCAAGTGTGAAACACTTCGACCGCCTCGAGCACGTCAGGCTGAACAGCTCGTTTTGTTAGAAACTTCGTGTCAGCCCGCTTGAGCAAACAGCAGCTCTTCTGCATGCGAAGGGCTGGATTATTGTCCGGGGGGAGAGGGAATAGGTGTGCGTTGTGAGGGGGTGTGCACAGGAGATGGAGATCTGTAGGGGGAAAAAAAAACAAGTCCCGCACTGAGCTATGAGGAAGAAACACTAATTAGGCAAGGAAGAGGAACCTGCCAGGTTGCAATCCTGACCTAACAACCAATTATAGGATAACACAGCACAGTAATGCAGGGTAGACACTAAGCAGAGGATGTTTCTGAGTTAATTCCTTTTTGAAACACAGTGATCATTGAAAAACATCCGGCATCCTAATTTTAAAGTGCCCATCATAGATGCCAGCACAGCCCGTGGTAAATTATCCCAGTTGTTAAACTACCTGGGTTGTTTGAATTTGCACCCTGTTTCTAATCCAAATAGGTCACGTTCCAGCTTCCAGTCACTGGACCTTGCTGGATATCTGGGAGATGGAAGAGCCCACTGGCAAAAGGTGTGGTTCGTGTGGAGGGACTTACAAGCCGTGTATGTGTGCAAAGCAGAGGTAGGGAGACTAAGCAGTTCTCAGTATCCATGGTGGAGCAAAGTAGTGGGTTCAGGTTAGGTATGAGGGGAAATTTGTACCGGCTGTGAGGGCAGCATTAGCGTAGTTCTTCTGGGGAGTCATGCAGTGTCCATCAATGGAAGCCTTCTCAAACATCTGCCAGGAACGGCATCGTATAGACCTCGCCCTGGCCAGGGAGAGTCACTAGTATAGGGGGAACTCTTGAGTTCTTTCTAGCCCAAATATCCTGTGATTCTCAACTTCTAGAAGTGAAATGGTCTGGGTTCCTGCAGCCTTCCCCGTACATTCTGTGCTCAGGTCCTTGCTCTCCATGAAGGCTATAACATACTCTTAGTGTGGCGGAGGAAAATGAGAAAAGCATTTCACCCAATTCCTGGGGCAATGCGGAGAGGCAACAGGAGAGTGGAGACAGACCAGGAAAAAGATTTGCAATTGCCCAAATATGGGAACTGAATGCTCAATTCCATTACTAGTAGCTTTTGCCCTTTATGGATCTCCTCCATGACAGACTCCTGGCAGAGACTGCGGCAGTGATGGTGGATGAGACAGGACTAAACAGATCTGCCAGGTTGTACTTCGCTCCCGCTTCAACACCTCTTACCCTTCACAGTGCTACTTCGCAGTGAGTAGGCAGTGGATACTACTGTTTTGTCATCGCTTTTTTTTCTCCTGGTGCTGTCTCTCTGGAAGTTCATATTTTAGCAATTCTTTTGCTTAAAAATACTTCTGCTGAAAGCATTACCAGAAGGTCCCTTGGCACTGGTAAATGTTTGCAAAGGCTGAACTGTGTTGATCAGCATTGTGGACAAGCACCCTTCCTGCAGATTAAATCGGAGCCAGTGCTGCTGAGTGGAGTAACACGGGGTAAAGCAGGTATGAGTGATAGAAGGAGGAAGCCCTGAGTTATTTGGCTTTGCTATGATCACTTTAGTCAGCAGTTTTCAGGAACAAGTTGTATTTTTCTTCGGTGAACATTACCAGTGTTGTAAATCATCATTCCTCAGGGATCAGAGAGGCTGAGGTTATTTACTTGCTGGAACCAGAGTGAACAGATAGAGACTTATACATTTCCTTTACAAAATGAATCTGAATCTAATCTCTGTATATTCTCCACCTCTTGAGGGAAAACGTGAAATCTAGATCTGGATTTTACACTTGCATCTCCCTATGACCACACTGATCCCAATCTTCCAGATTGGGGAAGAAAATGTAGAGCCCAACTGTCGTTGAGGCTACCTGTTCTGCTTGTGCACTTCCATTTAAGTCAGTCTTAACAACAGTTTCTCTCACTGAACACATTAGGGCAGTCTCATTATAACATAATTATTTTGTTGAAAGACATGCATCTTGTTGCCTCGTTCCAGAGCTTCCGGAGGAAAAACGCTAATACAGTCTGCAGTTTGATTATCATTGTGGTGACAGTTGTTTTCCCGTTTAATTTTGACTTTGCTTTCATTCTTTGGGAGCAGAGCAACGGCTAGAGCCCCTCCCCTCTTTCAAAGATGCCATCCTGCAGCTAGGAAATATTTAGCAAGGCACTGGGGCAACAGAACAGACACATAAAAGACACATAATGAAATATAATGAATTGTTGGTGAAAAAATCAACCAATTAATGCTTTCAGCTGTTGCAGTGCAAAAAAGACATATTCCCTCCCCCAAAGGTAGATCAAGTACTGTTCCTAAAGCCTCTTTAGAGAATGTAAATGCATCTTCCAGCTCTAAGCTGTGGACTCACGTAGCATTCCAGCAATAATATTTTCCCAAGGATGAACTGTTCCTGAACAGAATGGCCACTGAAGTGCATTTCATATGTGAGGGATTTCAAGGTAGCAGGAGCTTATAGTTCTAGAAGTAAGGTATGTATCATCTGTTGGAAAGTTGAGCATTTCCCCAAGAAGTTTGAAAAAAATCCTGTGAAGAGATTTTCAAATTTTGAGTACAAAGCCAGTGTTTTTTCACTTGTCTTTATTATCTAATTAGAGGCAGAGGGTGAAGAAGGAATAAGAACTCTAAGGGAGCAGGTTTTATTTTTTTTGTTTTTCTCGAAGGAGAAATATTGCCATATTTTGTTTCATTAGTTCAAAAAAACCACAATCCTTTTCACTAAAATGGTCTTTTGAGCAAAACTGGTTTCAGTGTGCTCCATGCACAGGCTCGGTATTTTGGGAAAGAATAGAGGTGTGGTTCCTCAAAAAGAAAAAAAAAAAAAAGAATGATCTTGGATGCCTTTACCTTGTGATACTCAACGAGAGTTCCTTCAAATGGACTGTTTTCATTGTCCCCAAAGGGTCTCCTTCAAATCAAATCGGAGTCTTTTAAGGTTTTTCAGATTAATATAAGGTATTTGCCTAGAAAATGCACTGAACATTTGGCTGTCATTCATGTGAGGAAACAGCTAGATGTTCCATTGCCCCATAAAATTGCACTGGGCTAATGCTGCCATTTGTCTTGGACAGTTTCAATGTCCACCTGAGACTGTGAAATGAACTTTTCCCTGAGTCAAGTTCACTCCTTGCGTGGCTTCCTTGGATGTGTTGACTTCCGTGGATTTACACCAGGGAAAAAACATTTCCTACTTAAATCAACAGGAGGGTACTTTAGTTACCTGCCGCCACACAGCAGATTTGTAAGCGAGCAGGAGGTGAGTTTTACTGGAGGACCCTGTATCTGTCCCCAAGGCGTTGCATCAAGGATACACTTGCAGAGCACGTCCTTAGCCATCGGGCTTCACCGCTTCAGAGCAAGGCTCTGCCAATCCACCGTGGCTCTCGGCATCTCCAGGCCAAGGCAGAAGCCTCATGGGCTTCCAACCAAAGCCTTTCTGCTGGAGCAGCATGGCCACCCCAGGTCTGAAATGCGGCCAAGCAACGATTATGTTTATCAGCCTACTCGAACATTAAGTTCTGGGTAAACTGTGAGCTGAGCCCTGCGTTCGCTGCAACCCCTTGGGCAGAGCCAAGGGCCTGGAGTCAGAACAGCTGAACAGGGCTGAAATTGTGGACACATCTGCAATTGTGCCTGCAGCGCTCCCTGCTAAAGCTCTGTGCCGGTGACAAATGGCTCACGTGAATGAGATCGTCCAGCAGAGACGATGCAGGCAGCGCCCGGGCAGGGGCAGGAACCTGGAAATTGCCTCCCGCTGGCAGCACGTTGCTGAGAGAGGAAGGGGATTTTGAACTAAATCTGCTGGGGACTCAGGGGCCTTCTGGGAAGGATGCTGAAGAGGGCAGGGAGCTGCAGGATATTCTCTTTTTCAGGAGCAAATGCCTTTTATGCAATCATTTTAGACCCCCCTCCTTGGCTTCAGTGCCCTCCCCATGACAGTGAGGCTGATTATTTGTGCTAATGTCCTCATCTCTGGTGAACAATATTGCTGCTATATTTAATATGAGAGAGGGTTATTACAGTGTTATCTAGAATGAGCCATAACCGTTATAGGTTGCGCTGTATCTCAAAGCTAGTTTTAATTAAAACTGCCAATAACTTTTGAGGTCTTTGTCTTCTGGAGTTGAAGCAAAGGAACAAGATGCTCAGGTGGTTTCGTTTGATTGTACAACTAATTATTAGAAGGGTGGAAGCAGGTTCACTGGCAGCTGAGACCTGCAGTTTCCATGCTAGCTGTGAGAGTCCATCAGAGCCCGGCCAGGCTGGCCTTCCCAACACGCGTGTATATTTGGGAGCAGGTCAGCATTTCCACAGGCCCATCCATGGAAGCAGATGTTATCCTCCGTCACTCCACTCCACTCAACTTGATTTTATTATGAGCCAAAACTGTGAGAATTCATCTTGTCTGGGATGCTATTTGATCAAACGCCCCAGTAACCAGAAATAAAGGACTGGGTCTTCAGCAATTGCTCGGTCTGGAGTAAATGCAGAGAGTTTTCCTGCTCCCTCCCAAGCTTCAGCAAACCTGGACATCACATCTGCTGCTCTACCGACACGTGTGACAGAATACGAGGTCATGCCTCCCTTTACCTGCAGAAAGTAGAAAAGAGCCTCACAAGCGCCTCTTCATTAAAAGACTGAATGAACATGCAATTAGAGATCAGAGAAGCCTTCTTGCAGGAAAGTGCTAATTAGTCCAATCAGAGATTTCTGTGTCGCTCTCTCCCTGTGCACATCAGAGTTCAAGCTTTTGGTAGTCACAGTAAACTTGGAAAATGCATTTATATCCAACACCTGATGGCTGGTATAAGCTACGTAATTGATCTTCTTTACTTAGACCTTTGCCTATGACCTACGCGCGATCAATACACGAAGGCAGCAGAGGTGAGCTCGGGGCCGTAGCTGACTGAAGGCAGTTTGCAGTCTGATACACTCGTCGGTTTGAAGCGATTCCCCCTCTTACCACGTCCCTCCTCCACCCTCTCTCCCTGTGAGACTGTGGACGTGTTTGAGAAGTTACAGGTAACGCGTGGAGCAGATTTCTAGCGGGGAAAGGGACTGGGATTTCATGCACGTTAATGCAGCCTTGTGAGGAGGGGACCACTTTAACCCCAGAATCAAAGGGGCGTAATGAAGAATTAAATGACCTTTCCCTCGCACTTCCTCTGCTTGGGCTTCGTCTCCCGAATATCACCTGGTACACGGCAAGTTTTCTTCACTGGTGTCAGTCGGTGGGCAATTTCCTCACCTCAAGTACTGCTGGGTCTCCACTGTTCACTAGCACCTCCCGTGTGCCGGTATACTTAGTACAGTAATCACTACCTCCAGCAGAAAAATCATCCCAGATTTACCCTCACAGGAGAGGTACACTCAGATTTACAGCCCCTTCCTTTCCTTGGGGCGTAGAGACAACCGTACACCATTACAATCTGGAATCCCACCAAGTCATCCATCCCGTTGCTGCAATGATATGATTAGAAGCCTTTGTAAGCAACCGTGTGTACTTTGGCTTTATTTTGGTATCTAATCAGTTCACATTGAATCAGAATTAGCACTGTAATATGAGGAAAAAGACAGCATATTTGTTTGGGAAAATAAAGGCAGGCAATGATGGTATGTGTGAGTGATATTCCTTCTTAACTGTGCCATGAAACCATTTTTTCTCAGCCTGAAACTTCAGTCTCAATTTCCTTAATAGCCAGTCCTTTCATTTTGTTCTACTTGTTCAGCCTTAAAAGTTATTTACAAGATGCTTCTAAAAGCGGGTGATTTAGACTGCTCTAATGCTTGGTTTGTTTTTGTCTCATCAAATTGCCTGCTGACCTGCAAGCAGTGGCCAAATCAGACTGAAATTAAAAAGGTGGTGGAATATGCCCCAGCCTCTCCTCGATCAATACCAGCCTAAATTACTGCAAACCTGGAGCCATGGTGCATGTAATACATCATTTTGTAACCCCATAAATTGCTTTTAGCCGGTCTCTTCTGATTTCTTTTTAATGGCCTTTCAGCTAAGATCAAGTGTAGCATCGGTTTCGCATCAGCTGCGTACCCTACCCGGGGATCGTCTCACACCAGCACTGGGATGAGCTCAGCCAAATTGTTCTAACTCCTCGATGTTGGTCATTTTGAAGTTGCTCTGAGATGCCTCCCCTTTGTGAATTGCATCCAGAGAGGCAGGACTTGCCTGCCACGGACTGTGAAGTCCTGCCCGGGGCTGGGGTCTTACTTATCTCATCCTTGTTTTAAGAAAGGAAGGAAGAGAGGTGGAGAGAGGATATTGGAATTTGGGATATAACCCCTGGGTTACCTAGCTCCAAGGCATTAGCCCTTCCTACAGTTTCTTTTGGGCAAATGGAGCAGTTTCAATCCCCTGTGGATACCTCAAAAGCCGTGGTCCTGCAGACCTCTTGCCGTGGCCTCCAGAGACCACAGCTGGGGAGGTGGTGCCCTGGGCAGTGCGTCTCCCGCTCCTGGATCATCCCTTTGTTTGCACGGAGCCACGTGAGACTCGAAGAGCAGGTGTTGAGCCTCCCCTCCTCCTGAGACGGCCCTGCGGCTTGTGCTGAGATGGAAGATCCTCACCATCTGCTAGCGTGGCTGGCTTGGCCCCACCACTCTCTTCCCGGCAGGTACATGCCTGTATTTCAAAACCCGCTGCAAGAGAGGCCCCAGCCTGCCTTTAGACCAGCTGCCTCTGCGGCTGAACTGGAAATTCGATGGGCACTGAGAGAGCAACTTGATCCCCTCCACTGATCCTTTCTAGAGGCTGTGTCCACAGAGTTATTTTCAAATAACTTTTAAGAGAGACGAGTTAAGCCCAACCCAACCAAAAGCAGGACCAACACTGTATCCCTTCAAACAGGACTCTCTCTTATTTGATGGCTTTCCCCATCCTCAACCCCCTCTTCTGTGGCTGTTTGCACAACGCTCCTGGTTTCAGGAGACGCCTTCTCATTTACCTCGAGATGTGCAGCAGAGAGACATCTGCTCTGGGTGCAGCCCCTTCACCTGTGCCTTTCCAAGACTTCCCACTTGGGACACCAACTCTTCTGTAAAGTAAAGTATATTCTTCCCTGGGCTTAATTTCAAGGGAGGTGTTGGGGGAATAAGAAATAGCATGTCCATTGCGTAATGCAAGTCCCACTATCCCAGACCTTCCTGGACATGAGTAGCTGGGAAGAGAAGTCAACTGGAGGTTGGCTACTGTGCTTGCTCCTAACATTAGTTGAAAATGAAAACTTTTCCTCTAATTTCAGTGACATTTATCTCAGTTTTAACCAGAGGGGTGGGTGCAAGGGAACAAACAAATGCTTTACGGTGAGTTTTCTTTCCTGGTTATGCACCTAAAGCCAGTCATAGAGCTGGATGGAGTTTCTCATCCGTCTTCCCCAGCGAGGTGTATTTCTGCCACCTAACAGCAAGCTGTGGATGGGAGCTCCAGGGATGTCACTCCCCATCCCCAGACCTCTTCTGCAATCAGAGCATGGCTTCAGCCAGCTGTTAAAATCGTCCTCCCGGTCCTGCCATTCCCTTTACTCCCTTCCTGCCCCCATGGGATTCTTCCTCAGCCCATGCAAACACAGGGGACCTGGAAGCAGAGCTGCTCAGAGCGGTCACGTAGGGTCCCTCGTCTGCTGTCAGCCAGGCAGCAAAGTCTAACCTCTCTGCGGGACCGGGAACGTGGGCTTTGGGATGGAAGTGTTAAATCCAGCAGCAGATGTTTCTGGGGGGTCACTCTGGAGGTGCCAACTACCTCCCCCCTTTTTACCTTGCTGAGAGGCAGTAAATTTAGCCATTCCATTGTTGCAAATGAACTGTGATCAACAGCAGACAAAAATGCAACTGATTGTGACAGATAAGAGGAGGAAGGACTCACTCGGGAATGGAGCTCTAAGGGTCACACCTACCCACGCACCCTCCCTGTGACACCCACACCCTCCCCACGACACCCACCCACTCCCCCTGCAACACCCCCGTGCTCCCACTTGCTTCTGGCGTGACCCGCTGGGGACTGGCAGGCTCCTTTCTTCAGCAAATACAATATAAGGAAATTGGAAAGATTTTCTAGAGCTCCACTGCAAAGAAATATTTTTACAAGAAAGTAATGAGAACTTTAGAAAGAAAAGGTTTAACTTTTAGGAAGAAAAGATCATTCGTCTGTGGGAGATTGCTCAACCGCCACATACGCACAGCACATCCTCTTCTCGGCTCTTGGCTTTTCTTTTCCACTTTTCCCCAGAGATTGTCTTAAAGAGCTATTAGGAAATCTTGGAAGAACTATGGAATTAGCTGTAATTAAAGTACAGCCTTGTTCTGTGTTGGTGCAAAGTGCAGGTGAAGCGATTCCCTGGGCTGGGGGACACACAATGGACCGAACGATCCATAAGAGGCTTAAAATTTGTTGATTTGATCTGTGCAACTTGTAGCACCCTGACATGAGAATGTAGGCTGTGTTGCAAAAGAGCTCAAAACACTTTCAGATGTTCAGAGATGTTCAGAGATCAGATTTTCCTATCAGAAGTATCAAACACCCCCTCCTTCCACCAAAACACAACCTTTTTGAAAACATCTTGATAGGAAAACTATGCCTGCTATTGATATTTCAAGTTGGCATTTTAAAATGAAAATTTCCATTTTGGTTTGTTTCCAGTTTTCCCGAGGGGAATGCCAGCGTTTTTCCACTGGAACGGCTGGCTTCCTTTCAAATGATTTTTAGTTCGGAAGAAAATTGATTTTTCTCTTGGGACAGTTACAGGGTCAATCTCAAAGGAAACAAAACACTTCTGAGACTCGGGGAGAAAGCGCCGTGTTTCCCCCCGCGTGCCAACGCCCCCTTTACTGCATAAGCCACTTGTATCCTTTTACGTAAAAGAAGGATGCAAAGGGCAGCGGGTGTGTTGGGGGAAGACACGTGCAAGCAGTGGCAGAGCAACCCACGAGTAACTGGCCTTCATCTTTCTAGGACCTTAAAATCAGATGCTCCCCCAGGGCAACCCAAAGCAAATCAGGGTGGGACTCCCCAGCTCTGGCTGCGAAGGGGGAGGGCAGCGTAACTGCTTTGAGGCTGCTTCGAGGTTTGCTGTACTTCTGCTGCCTTTCATCAGGAGTCAACGGGAGTTTCGAGGTGACACGGAGAGGCCCTTCCTGTGGCCTTTTCCTCTTGATGGGCTTCAAGTGGATTAACAGCTGCCCAGAAGTCACCGCACCCTGCAAGCGATGCGGTCCTGCCTGTGCAACCAGGACATTGCTGGCAGCTTCGGAGGAGGGTACCACTTATCACCGTTGTTCTCAAGGGGGAGTCTTAAAGCTCCTCAGATCTTCTGTAACCGAATAAAATGCACATCCAGCTGCAAACTTAATTCCTTTTCCTTTCTCTCTGAACAACAGGAGCAGCGTGCTATAGGTAGGTAAGCCCCGATGCCTTCTTACATATCTTTATTTGAGACTGCGGTATTTAAGACTTTCTGTTAATAATAATAAAAAGCCCTCCTAATTAATAGAGCTTGTAACAGCGACACTGGCATACAGAGCAAAATTTGACAAGAGAGATTACTTCTGCAGAAACATAATAATGAACTTGTGTGCAGATCACAATACTGATAGGCATAATGTGCTGCACCTGGTTTGAATTTGCAGGTTTGACCTTTTGCCGAAAATTAATTTTAATAGGCAATTGACTTAAATAATTGGTATGTGTTCAAATCAATACTGGAACGTGATGGCTAAGTGGTTAAAATAATTGAGGTGTATGAAAGGGTTTTTTAAAGATTTTCAGATTCAGATCAGAAGGACGATGTTTGTGGAGATCGGAGCTCTGTTCTATGGCGGTGTTATCACTAAAGCACTGTGTACGGCCATCACCTTGGCAAAACTACTTTCTTACCCCCTGGAGCACTCCCAGCGGGATGAGTGCTTCTCCCAGCCCCGCAAGAACAGGCTGCAGCGCTCACTCCTTCTGCTCTTGCGCAGGGGTTTTGGAGATGAGGAGGATGCCGCGCTCTCCGGATTGCCGTGGGAGGGAGAATCCGGGTGCACATCCACCCCGGTGTAAGTTAGAGCCCCTCGGGGATGCTCTAGCGGGCACGCTGCTCTCAGCCCCTGCGGCTGCCCCGAGCTGGCCACACGCAGGGGATTCGGGGCTCCAGTCCCACAAGTAATGCCTGCGTGAGCTTAGTGAGCTCACGTTTTGCACGTGCAAAGCAAAACCATGTTTTGCAGAGCATTGTTTCTGCAATGGTCCACAAGAAGGTTCCCTTTGATTGTGAAGCATGGCTGTTACTCTGGCTTTCATTTATAATGCATGGATAAGAGGAGAGGATGCCTCATTGCACCCCAGCAGCAAGGACTGACAAGTGTGCAGTGTCGGAGACTGCTAAGGACCTGTTCTCTCTTCTGAAACTAATGCAAACAAATGTAACCCTGCGCATTAAAAACAGGCGCTGAAAAGCCAAGGGCAAGACAACACCCTGTGGTTCAAGATCCCATTCTGACAGGTCGCTGCTGCTACCAGCCCTGCTGGCCACCGCGGCCGGGTGGTGACGGCGACGCTGAGCTCTGCTCTTTCTGCCTCGCCCACCCCGGCTGCAGCGGGGGCTGTCTGCACATCACAAACTTGCCGGAGATTTACGAGGCAGAGTAGACTCCAGGTTGTTCTTCCATTGCTGACCTGGCTCTGTAGGTGGAGCAGCAGCGCTGGTTTGTCATCGGTGGCATAGGCAGATATGCCTCGGTGACACACTGCCGCTGAAGGGCAGAGCGAGACGCAGATGCTTTTATTACATCTGCATGCACGTATTATTTTTTTTAGCAGAAGATGTGTGCTTTGCTGGAACCTACCCCTAACATTTTTATATTTCTACCATATAGAAACATTTGTTTCTTTGTCCAGGAAGAAAAAAAAAAACACAAACACTAAAAGTATTTCCATTTGGATGCTCTACCAGCCCTTTCCTCTAGGTTGGTCTCTCCTCTCTGTCCCATGAAGGAACACAAATGATTTGTCATGAAAGTCACACATTACCTCCCTGGGCAACCCAGGAGACTGGGGTAAGAGCTTTCAGGTGGAGAAGATGGGCTTTTATTTTGGTGCACTGAATCCACACCACCTGAAAATCATTAAGGACCATGAGTTTATAAAAGGCTCTTCCCCAGCTTGGTGAGGAGCTCGCCTTGGAGGCTTGCAGGATGAAAATTGCAGAGGAGGCTGTGGGAAGAGGAGCTGCTTGGGAGCCTGGATGGTAGGTTGGGGTGGTGACTGCTCTGGTTTTGCTTGTGCTTGAAAGAGCTGCTTTGGGGTTCAGTCTCTCATTGTGGGGTGCTGAGGAGCAGGAGAGGGCTTGTACTTGAGCAAACCAGGTGAGAAAGCAAACCTACTTAAATATGGTGAAGTTCTCTGGTCTTTCAGGGAGCACGTTTGGGGAGGGGGGACTGTGCCAGTGCAAGCTCTTGCAGTTCAAGCAGCTTTCAGTGGAGCTGCTCCACTTGGTGCTAGGGAAGTCAGATGTTGACCTGAGTTTGTAACGAGCACCCAGGAGAGATTTTCAGGTATAAAGTGCAGCGCTGACTCTGTTGGTATGTGGCAATGTGGTCTGTGTCCTGGCACAATTTCTCTTCTCATATGCATTTATATCAGGGAGAGGGGGCTGAGCTGCAGAGCTGGTTAATGTGCTCGACTCGGGGCTGGGGAGGCTGGAAGGGGAAGGGCTGTGGACTCTGGCTGTTGCATTTATAACAAATTCTGCCTTCTTTGTGTTTTACCTGTCTGCTTCTCTTTGCTGGCTGCAGAGAGGTGACTTTTGTGGAATGTATGGATGCATGTTTCAGCTGATCAGGAAACCTTATGAAAAATAGTAAACCCCAAAATCTAGGGGCTAAGACTATGTGGTAAAGCCACCGGGTACCCTTGGGACAGGTCAGATGAGCTGCCTTGCAATGCTTCGTGTCTGTCTAGTGAGGCTGGCCCTGCCTGGTGTAGGGGGTGGCCCAGGGGAGGACCTGGCGGGGACCACAGGCTCTGTGGTGTGTGATGCTGATGCGCATGAGGGCAGCGTGGAGAAACCCTGCATCTCCTGGGAAGAGCTGAGCGTGCCACGGTGGGTGCTCCCTGCCAGGAGGCATCTCGCTCCTAGCAGACCAGCCTCATTCAAGCAGAGTTTTGCTGCATCTTCTGAAGCTAAATTTAAAAGACTGTTTTCAAAGAGTTGCCTCTATTTTTAGCCCAGATCGGTTCCTCAGTCTGCTTTCGCTGTACAGCTGCACGTGCAGCTGTACTGGGGTGAAGGAGGGAGCATCACAGGGCTGAGGGCAGGAGAGGGATCAGCAGGAGTGTCCCTGTGACCGTGCCCAATTCGTGTGGGGGCTCTGAGCTCTCCTTGGGCTTGAAGTGGGGGTGAAGGCTCAGAAATTTGGTCTCTGGGGCTGGTCTGACCCTGGGTAGCTGCTGCGGCTCTGCCACGTTCCCAGGGATTTTCTGCTGTCCCCATGGCTGGCACCAGTGTCTCTGCTCACCCCAAACTGGGCAAGGCTCGGTCCCACCTGGGAAACCAGTGTTTTAAGTGCAGGCTGACCCAGTGATGGTGTCACCCAGCTCCAATGGTGTAAATCCAGAATGCAGCCTCTGACTTGGTTGGATGTGCAGCAAGCTGAGGCTGAGCGGCATCTGGCTCCAAATGAGACTTCTTTCCTCTTTCATCTGCTCTTGATCTCAGAGTTGGACTGTCATAAGTAGACTGAACAATGACATCAACATCATTGTCTGTATTTTAGCAAATACTTCATGCTTTTAAGACTCTCTATTGAAAAAGGCAGGTGGGAGCTGAAGGACTGTGAGGAGACATGCTTTACACATACTTTTTAAAAAAAAGTTGTAAATTCTGCAGAATAGAAAACATTTTTAGCTATGTTTGCTCTCAAAATGGAATGGCTGCCAGCTCAGATATTTTTGTGGTGCTTCTGTAAATAAGGTTCACAGGTATGACTGATACAGCAATCTGTCATTGTGCCAAGTGGCTGCTCCACTCTGTGACTGCAAATTGACCCCGATGCAGAATCACTTCTTTAATATATAGGGGAAATAATCATAGCTTGTTTTCCCAGAATATGCCTTCTCTAGAAAGATAAAGAAGCTAAATCCTTCCATCAAACCATGTTTCCGCCTAATTAATGCGTGCTGTAGACCCTTCAGTAGAGTCACAGTTCCCAGGAGTGACAAAGACGAACGCAGCGCTGGATGGCAGATGGGTCTGACACGGATAGAAAGGCATAAGGGGAAAAAATTTACCCTTTTCTCTTTGAGTAACTGGACATCCTCAGCTGCGCATCTGTCATAATGCTACCGAGATAATCTATCTTCTACAGCCTGAAATCTGATAGGATTTGAGACTGACAGTGTGGAAAACAGAAACTGTCTTGGCATTGAGCAGGCTGGCAGGGAAACCTCTTCCTGGGGGTGGGATTGACAGTGCTGTAAAACCAATTACCGTGGACCCCGACCTCAGCTCGCAAGGGCTGCGCTTATGCAGACAATGCTACTGATTGCAATGGCTCCGCTTGCGCTCAGGTGAGCAGTTGCCACATGTTGGGGGTTGCAGCTTTCAGGGCTTTTGCAGTGTGAGTTGAACTGCTGTACGGAAGTCGCTTTTATAAAATGCTTTTTGCAGCTATACATTATGTACTCAAACCATTCTCCAGTGCTAAAGCAATGACTGGAGGAACAGTGCCTTCTGGAAACATCATTTCACTCCTATATCTTCTGGAAAGTTCATTGCTGCCTTGACAAAATTCAGTTTTTATTAAAAATGATTAATGTCTATGAATTTAATCAAGGCGTATTCACATAGCGGTGGCTTTACTATAATAGTTTGATTTTAAACAGCTTGTGTCCTGATGCGTGAGGTGCGTTATATTATTTGACAGCGGTGACATTTATATTTGTAATTACTAAATGGTGACAATCCATTGGAAAGCCTGCCCCACTTGAGGGAACGAAATGGATGGAAATGCACGGCACCGAAAAGCACAAAGTGTCACAGTACATCAGCGCATCCCGAGATTAAAAAAGCCGGGGATGACATTCTCCTACCAACAAAAGCACATATGTGTTCCCAAATAAATTGCTGAGTTTTAATTATTTCTTTTGTATTCATGAAATATTCTCTTCTTTCTTATTGCCTGACACAGTTCCCTCTTTATTTTGTAACACAGGAACATCTCGAAAGCAGAAGATGTCGTGCGCGGGAGCCGCGGGCCTCTCGGGGTTTGATTACAGAATGCTGAAAAATTGGGCAAGTCAAGCTGGAATAGAAAACCCAAATCCGATATAAATCTTGATAAATTGGTTGGGGAAAAATATGTTTGGAGCTGCTGTTTTTAAAGTGCCGAGATGTAGGATAAACTTATCAGCTGGTACAAGCTATTCTGAAAGTGGCTTTAGACTATTAACACTTTGCAGATATGATCCCTCCCCCTGCAAGAGGAAACTCAGTGTTTATCAAAGTGCCTGAGAAACTGGGGCAGTAGG
>NW_008825430.1:48189-57594 GCF_000699105.1 Pygoscelis adeliae
TTAATGGTACTTCTCTCCTAGTTAAAGAAGAGCTGTTGGATGAGACTGCTACCCAGATTGTGCAGATGTAGTAAGAATGTGGAGATCTAAATGAAATTCATGGCTTACGTCACCTGCTGAGATGCCTGGTGACACTGGGCTGCGCTTGTCCTTGACACCAATCTCCTTTTCTCGTCTGCATGGTCTATTAGAGCATTTCCAGTCCAGTTTGGGTCTCTGTCCTGGCCACACAGCAACCCATAGGGGAAAAATAGACCTTGTTGGACTTGCACAACACGCAGAAACCTCCTGCAGAACTGCTCCTCTGGAAGATCTAACAGTTTTTTTCTTTCCAGCTAGCCCTCCAACAACCTCTGAGCTGGTGCCCAGCTGGGGGTTGAGCATCTGGCTCTGGTGCAAGCAGCATGGACAGGACCTGGGGACCAGATGTGCCCAGCAGCATGTGGTAGAGGCTTTTCCATATTAGCTGGATTATTAAGACAAGTCAACGAGTTCTGGAGCTATCCCAGGTCATTGTGGGGTCTGACAAGGTGGTCTTCAGAGCAGGTGGGAGTCAGCTGTGAGAAATTGGGGCATGGACAGTCCTGCCTGGTGGCTGGAGCAAGACTGCATATCAGACTACAGATGGAAAGTATCTGGGATGCCAGGGGCAAGCACACAGACAACACAGTACCGGGAGGGGGGATTAGTGAGAACCCCAACCCAGGGGCTTCAGGAAAAACTAGATCAGAAGTGTCCCATACTGGAGGAAGGGTTTTGTCTTCAGGGTCTCCCAGGCTGCTCCCCAGCAGCTTGTGTTCTCTGGGGGCTTTCCAGGAGCTCTTACATGTTAACTAACAGCTGAGAAGGTTGGGGCCCTGACTGGCAGGTGGCTGGAGAGACAGGCTGTGCGAGAAGGATGCAGCAAAAGGTTTGCTACCGCCATCGTATTTCAAAAAGCATGCACCAACAGGGTGTCGTGGTTTAACCTCAGTCAGCAACAGAGCACCACACAGCTGCTCGCTCACTCCCCCCCTCACCCCCGGTGGGATGGGGGAGAGAAGTGAGAAAAACTCATTGGTTGAGATAGAGTTTAATAATTGAAATAAAATAATAATAATAACAATAATAATGTACTAATAATACACAAAGCAAGTGATGCACAATGCAATTGCTCACCACCCGCCGACTGATGCCCAGCCAGCCCCTGAGCAGTGGCCCCCCCGGCCAGCTTTCCCCAGTTTATGTACTGAGCATGACGTCCCATGGTGTGGAATGTCCCTCTGGCCAGTTGGGGTCAGCTGTCCTGGCCGTGCCCCCTCCCGGCTTCTTGTGCACCTCCAGCCTGCTCAGTCGGGAGGGCATGGGAAGCTGAAAAGTCCTTGACTAGTGTAAGCACTGCTCAGCAACAACAGAAACATCGATGTGTTATCAACATTGTTCTCATCCCAAATCCAAAACACAGCACTGTACCAGCTACTGAGAAGGAAATTAACTCTATCCCTGCAGTGGTGCTGCACCTCAGATGGGGGGGACCCCCTTACTCGTTTTATGGAAGGCACTGAGTGTTGTGCTCGGGAGCTGCCTGCCCGTTTCACCCTTACGACCTCCGTTGTCTGCACGGTTCTAGAGCTGTGCTGCTGCCCTTAGCAGTTGGTGTAGGTGTTGCTGCTGCTCAGGACTCGGATACATCTGCCCTTTGTGGATGTGTGACTCTGCCAGGAAGAGAGTCTGTAAATGTAGATTAAAGCTAGCTTGGTGCACAAGGGAGCTGGGTTTGCCTAGCTGTGATGGTGTACGCCCATCTTCATGGTGTCTGAGTAGATATTAGCAGAGTCTTGGTTTTTTGCAAAGCTCCAGTTGCTAAACAGGTCTTGCTGTAAATAACAATCTTGTGACTTCCTCAAGTTCGTGTTGCACCTGGATTTTTTCCAGTAGTCATAATAGATATTTTCTCTTTCCTTGTGTATTGGATTTATCCTTTGCAGGTGCTAATTTATACTGATTGCAGCTCATCAGCCTTGCATCTTGTCTGCCACAGGGCTTCTTAGGCTTTCTAATTTTCTGAAGGAAATCTGTATCGACAGCTCTCAATGAATTCCACAATACAGGACATGCATGTGGTGCTGAATCCTTGCAGAACAGCGAG
Organism: Pygoscelis adeliae; assembly: GCF_000699105.1. Classification (NCBI taxonomy): domain Eukaryota; kingdom Metazoa; phylum Chordata; class Aves; order Sphenisciformes; family Spheniscidae; genus Pygoscelis; species Pygoscelis adeliae. Next base: position 50,318 of record NW_008825430.1, read on the forward strand.
TCCCAGATAGTCCCTGACAATGCCTAATGGTTTTATACTCGAGTACATGTTTCATTATATTAATCCGACAATGGCAAAAGTAGCACAAGACTTATGATAGTCCTCTTAGTCAAAATAAAAACACTATCAAAAATAAGTGACCTATCTATCATCTTGCCATGGGTTCTTCAGTAGATAGCAAAAATCTGTCTTTTAGATAAGACTGAAGTCCTCTTCCCCAAGTGGTTTTCTAGTTTTTTAATCAAACTTTGCTTTCAGGAATGATGTAAAACTATATCAGTATTTATGTAAAAAGAGGTTCATAATTCAAAATGAAGAAATGAAATATTTAGGTAAGATTAATCCTGAAAACATCACTGCTTTAGCTGTATAATCATTCATCTTATGACATGGACATATTCGGCTACAAACTTTTCCTTTGAAAAAAACTAGTTCCATTGCAGCTTAAAATATTAAAGGGTGAGAAAGAGAACAAGTTTTGGATAGGAACAATGTGGGGATAGAAGCTGATGGCATTTAAACCAAAGGTAAAATGCCATATGTCTGGCACAGGAGCAAAAATAATTAAAATGCTATGTTTTGAAGGTGGTCCCTGACCATGTGTTCCTACTTAGTGCCGTTCTACAGGTTGCTGTCCGAGATGTCCCTGTAGAGGCAGCAAGATAGCGTAGTCGCATTGGGTTTCTCAGTCTGGGGGAGATGCTCTGATGGTCCTTTTCATCCTGGGATAGGTTAAAACTTTTAAGCCAAGAACTACCTAAAGGGCATCTTTGCTGCAAAGACAGTACTGATCTCTCTGGGGTACCCTTTGGTACCTGGTGGGTCCCTCCGTCCCATGGGTGCTAAAGCCCTGTGCCGTTTGGGGCTGGGGCCACCGCAGAGCTCGCACAGACCCCATCCTACTGGGTGGTCGCTGCCTCCAGCGGGCACTGGCGTGTGCCTTGCTCTGCCCATGATGCTGCTGAGTGCTGTGGTGGATCGCACGTGGCCAGCTTTATTAGATGAAATTGAATTTCGAATGTCCTGAGCCTGAGAGAGGTTTTGCTTACTTGTCTATAGTATTTCCAGACCTAAAGGCTGATTGCTGCTGTAGCAACCTTGAACTTTTGTGGTTTCCTATCTTCCAGCTAAAATGATTCAGTCTGGCAGTAGGCTGGTGAGGCACTGAGCTGCTTATGAATGTGTAGCTTGTATCAATAAGGGAAATTAAATAATTCCTCAAAACCATGCAACATGTCAGTTTTGCCACGGTTTAGTCAGCTGTTCATTTTCTTGTTGGCTTTTTATAGTTGAAATTTTCTTAAAATGCATTGTAGAAATCATACCCTGCCCAGTTTGGGGTGACTGATGGTGCACAGCCTGAGCTTGAGGTTTGAGTGGCGTGAGTGACTGGCAGGGATCAGTACTCCTTCAAGTGCAAGGTCCTGTGAATCCTGCTGGGAAATAGATATGGAGTAGAAAGGTTTCACTGAGCAACTTGATGTGTGAAATCAAAATCCACCCAGATCTCAGGCAGGTGGAGCCACATGGATCTTCCAGAACATGTTGAATTCCCATCTTGGGACAATCAACTCAAAACAGGGCTTCAAAGGAGTACAGGGACATGGGGCTAACAGGGATCGGCTGGCACGCCGAGCTTGGGTAACTGTGCAATAAATCTCTAGTCCAGAAGATGCACAAAATATCTGTCGCATATCCCTACAGGTCTGGGGACTAAAGCACAGCGGGTCTTGCGGGTTATGCAAGCTCCAGCACTAGCTGTTCTGTCTCCTGGGGTCAGATGTGCTGCTGGCGACTGCTTGGCACACAGCCCTGCCCTTTTACAGGCAATTTGGGACTGGGCTGAGGAAGCTGTGCTTGAGTAGTTGCCTGTGGTCTACAGGAGGTCCTCTAAATGCAGGTTACCAAAAGGCAAAATTAATGTGTTAGTCCTGACTATCTCAAAGCTTGACTTGCCTTTATGCTGTGCTTGCTATTGCCCCAGAAAATGCATGATATTCATAACAACTTCGATTTAAACAGGACAGTAAGAGCAATGTCATGGCAATGTCATTGCGTTCCCGCCAGGTTCAGCGAGATCTGAGAGCTCCTATTCCCCTCTGCATTACCCACTGCCATCGGCTCCGGTGCATGGGAAATCAGATATCTGTGTCTCCAGGGCCTTATAAGGTTTTTAGCCTTTGAGGCTAATGGTAGCTGAAGCATCTTATGGGCAAAAATTTCTCTTCCCTGTCTTGTGTTGGCTGTTCTCCTCTGTACTGTGATGCCACCTCCTGCTCTCCAAAAAAATCTGGATGGTAGGTCTGGTGAAGGGGTGTGATTAGCTGAGCTTTGTTGCCTTCAGAGCAACTTAGAAAGAAAGTGCAGATGCTGTAAAATAGCAATGCAGTTAATGCCGTTGGGATCCATCCGAGAGCAAATGGTGGTGATGGAGCTGCTGAATTATGGTGACAGGCTCATTTGAGGTGGCTGGGGTGGTGATGCTGCCCTGCAGGCGCAGGCACCGGGTGTGGGTTGTGTGCCCAGAGCTTGGGGCATGCTGAGGAGGGGAAATCGAGATGGTGACAGGGGAGCCGAAGGAGGTGTCAGTGCAGCTGGGATGGATGCCATGCAGAGAGGAGCGAATGGATGGACTGGGATGCTGGAAAAAGGAAAGCTGTTCTTCCTGCCCTGTTGAAGAGCAGCGATTGCACAAGCCCTGAATCATCACTGTGTGCTGGGGACACTGTGCTGAATGCCCAAACCCAGCTGAGACTTGCCCATCCTAGCTTTGCATGGCTGTGCCCCCTTTTCAACAGTGAAGCAGTCGTACAGAGCATGAAAGCAAATGAGCTCTCAGGTACTGTGCTGCTCTGATTTATCCTTAGAAAAGGGCATCCTGATGTCAGTCCCACAGGGGAAGCGGCTGAAACCAGTCGGCTATATTTACAGCTTGTGGTGCTCTGCAGCAAGCCTGACCTCTGCTCTGTGGCAAAACCCTTTCGTGACGCAGGATGGTACTGGAGTGGAGATAAAGGCCTGAGGGTTTTATTAGACTGTGTATGAATGATCAAATTGTACTGGCATTACTGCCGCTGTATAATTTAACGTATTAGTTTTATCCTGCCCCTAAATTTTTAATTTTTCAATATGTTAAACTTGCTCCCCCCTTCCTTTTCTGAAAAACTTGCAATTGCTTCATGGAAATACTCAGTGATGAGGAGACTGAAAAATATGAACAGCTTTGCAGGTGCTACTGGGGCTGTTGGTATCCACACAAATTGCTGTGTGGGGTCAGGGAAAAAGGAAAGTAGCTGAAGGTTTAACTGAGCGTCTCGGCTCAAGGAAGAATCCCAGTCCTGTTCAGGGAACTTGCAAGCAGGCGCTGCTGCTGGGGTGTGCTCAGACAGCCTCCCAGGGGAAAGATGGTCGTCAATGAAAAGGTAAAACGATGCTGATGTAGACATTGCTGTCAAAACAAGAGCAAATGAAGTCCAGACTGGGCTACTGGCTGTGCTACTGTGTCACCTTCTCTACAAGATAAGATGCACTTTAATGAGGGATGCCGATTTCTCCCTCTCCTCCTATGGGAAAGTTTTTCCAGGCTTGGCCTCATGTAACGCTCAAGACACTTAACTAACCAATGAGTTTGTGCTGGAAATTAAGTGCAGAAATTCCTCTTGTGCCAAAACTGCTTTTTTGTCTTGCATGTTGTTGGTAGAGGCAGGGATCACTCCAGCTCTCAGTGTAAAAATAGGCAGGGTCTGATGCTAGTGATCTCCCTGACCTATTCAAAGACTGTAACTGTACCCCTGGTCTTCCATTTGCAAACCGAAATAAGCTATTTTTAATCTCCTTTTGTGAGATTAACTAAACGTCTACAGTTCTCTGTACCTGTTCCAGTCTGAATTAGATCTTTCTTGAATTGGGATGCCTGGGCTTGTCCTGTTTTTCAGATCCCCTACTGCTGCCTGAGCAATGACACTAATCTCCAGCTTTTCCTGAGCAGACCTTCTGTAATAATTGCAGAAACTCATTAGCTTCTCTTGTGGCCCAGTCATCCCATCGGCTTGTTCTATCAACAAATACACAAAGGTTGTCATCTTCCAGGGGGCAATCTGTTACGCTCAAATAGGAAGTATTTTTTCCTGTGGGTCATATTTTTTCCTGTCCCCGTTTCAATAATTTCCCTGAAATGAATACATGGTTGTTTCAGGATCTCTGCAGCCATGTGGGAGACTTGCAGCCATCAGTACCGTGTGTCTGAGAAGCATCTCTTGGGTCTGAGAGGGCGAAGGATATCGGGCCACATTTGTCAATATTGTCCTGCAATTCTGATGCCTCGACAGCAAGTCAAAGCAGTTGTGTTAACGTTGGCGTCTGGCTGCCCTGCATGGTGAGAGATCGAAGGATTACTCTCTAGATGCTGGGAAGATGCTTCCACGGTGATGCTTTTTTCTCTCCCTGTGCAGGTATTTCTACAGACCCTGCAGGTGTCTGGAGGAGAGACTGGTGTGGGCTTCCTGGCCTCTTCTCTACCTGGTTGAGGAAACGGCTGGTTACCTGACATGGGAATTTGAATCCGTGAAGGTGGATCTTCAGTTAACTGCCCTTGGCTGCTTGGAGACTACCGCTGTCTTTTTGAGAAGAAAAATCAGAAGGCGTTTGTCTCTTGTCAGGAAGGCTTTAGAGGAGGCATTGTCATGACCTCAGGGAGCTGTGTGGAGCTGCTCGGGTTTGCATGGTCCAGTCTGCCCCCTGCACTTCAAGCTATCGCAGTTTAAAGCTATTTAAATAATAATGAAGACAGTTCTCCTGCAAAGTCAAACGAAAAGCATGTATGTTGTACAGTCATCCTTAGTCAACAGTAGTACTGAGTGATGCTTAGTAGGTCAGGTTGCCTCAAGCACCCAAAGTTGGCCACTCACAGCAAGCTACAGTTGTTTTTTTCTTGCACTAGACGAAGTAACACACAAGGCATCGTCTCTAATCATCAGGTCAATTCCTGTGAAAGAAAATCTGATCAAACCCTTAATGTACCTTCAATTGATTAGACAGCACCGGCATGTTGAGAAGGCACTTATAAAGACCACTTCAACCTTAATAAATCCCAGAGAAAAAGAGATGGTTCTTAATTTTCCAGTTGGCTACGTGGAATTTGTTAAAGCTGTATTCTGTGAAAATTGGCTCACCCTAGAGAGCTTCCAGTCAATCACGTTGTGCCTTAACAAAGGGCCTCAGAGCAGCAGATGAGCACTGAAGACATGAATGGCTGAGTGTGGTAGGTGGTTTAAAAATTACTTATTAAAAAAATTGTTAGTGCCCTTGTGAGTGGGTGATGCAGCTGCTTTAGAGCATTTGGTGCTCTCCAGAAAGGAGACCTTGGTATCATAAGGAAATACTAATTGATTCAGCCAAGACAGGTGTGTTTTGAATCTGCAAATTGCTTTAACTCAGGGTTTATTTGGGGTCTTAAGAGAAAGTTGTTACTTTCGTTTTTCATGTTGACATCTAGCCACCCAAAAAAGCAATGGGGGCTGTGCAAAGTGCCTGGTCCTTGTCAATGACACGAAGACCCACAAATGTCCAGTTTGTTCACAGCTTCCAAAGAGTCAATCCATGCGAGATGGAGCTGCTCAGAGCACGCTACAAGGCATAGCTATTTTTGTGGGCTCTCATCCACAAATAAAGACCCTTTCCATTGACTTCAGTGAATGGTCTCATTCCTTCATGGAGCAATTACCTTACCAGCAATGCGAATGTGCGAGTGCCTCATGATTTTCTTTTGTGGATGTTTTGCTATAAATCTGCTTTATATTGCTATTGACTAAGCTGATTACCCATATGGGGGGGATTGTGGAAGGAGAGTGGGGTGCTTTATGGATGGGGATGATGCATCCACCTTCCAGCTGCTGTTTTTGATCCCAGCACTGCGCAGGGCTGCAGTATTTGTAGAACAATCCTTTCAGTATTTGTTAAAGCTATCTATGGTTTTGGGTAGGGCTTCCTTTTCTGTTGAAATAGAGTTACTGAATGTATGCACAGAGATGTTTCCAATAGAATTATTTTATAAAGCAAAAAATAAACTGAAGCGGTGCCCAGCTTGAAAAACATACTGGATTTTTCTTGAATTCCTGCTTAAAGAAAGAATTTTTTTTTTCCTTTGCAAGGCCAGGTCTGATCTCGGTGCCATTTTTTCACTGATTTCAAGGAGCACTGGGTCCTAATTTGCAACCACAAACTTTCTACTACATGAATTAGAAAAAGTAATTAAAATCTAAATGGGCTATTCCTGGCTGGAATCTATGGACTTTGGATACTGTAACTGCTGAGGGGAACATCTTTTAATCAACTGTAGCTGAGCTTTGTTCCTCTTCAGGACTTGGGGGAAATGGGAGTTCAGTAAAGAGGGAAAAAGCCTTATCGTTGAGGGCGAATATTCTCTTCTCTTCCCCACATTTGTTACCATTAATGTTGCTCTTGGTGAAAGCAGGTGAATGAAGGCTGTTTTCTGTGAGGAGCGGGGTGGATCCATCACAGCAGATTAGGAAACTGAAGCTGTGGTCTACTTTCCAATTCACTTTTGGTGGCTTGAAAACGAATCCAAGTGGAAAAGTTAAGGTAAACCATATTCCTCTTGATCTAGTGATTTAAAATCACAGATGAGGACTGCAGGTGAACACCTGAGGTAGCAAACCTAATCCTAAGAAAAATCACTGTCTTGATGTGAATGTGGCACGGTCTCACCTCTGTCTTCCACAGGTGTGTGGGAACAAATGATGTGAGAAGAGCTCTGGCTGGATCCTGGATTTTCATCCTTCTCCACCTTGAGCAAGGTGTTCTCAAGGGCAAGCTGGGAGCACTGGAGCATTTTGCCTATACTGCGAGTATTGCAATAATGCAATTCAAATCATTGCATAACTCCAGGACAATCGGACTTTTTTGATTAAGAACAAGTACATTTCTAGCTCTTGTGGAGAGAAACCTTGAGCTAAGTATAGCCTAAAGCATTTAAACAGGCGGCAGATGAAAATGATGCGGTGGTTGGAGCTTTTTTAATAATGACTCTTAGGGCTTAATTCATGATTTTAAAGCTCTTGGTGTTGGAAGTCTGAGGACTCCTGGGGTCCAAGGCACATCAATAACAGTAATAGCTTCTCTGTGGATTGATGAGCTTAACTGAGAAATGAAGGAAACCAGCTGGGTTCAGTAATGGTGGCAGATATGTCACAGCTTTTGAGCAGTCCCCTGCCTGCATGTACCTGGGATGCTTTTACCTGGCAAACATGGACCTGAAC
>NW_008825430.1:57619-79024 GCF_000699105.1 Pygoscelis adeliae
GGTTGCAATTCTCAATTGAGTTGGAGACTTCTACATCTCCAGCATGTGCATGTCCTTAAGGAAGGCAGGTATCAAAGATGGTGTCCAGGCCCTTCACAGTGCCCCCACTCGTATCGTGGTCCTTTGTCTAAATGGAAACATGTGGTCCTGGTTTGTGCTCTTGAACCTCTGTGTCAGAGCCATCACCTGGGGGTTAAGACACCTTTTGCATACCAAAGGGCTCTGCTGGAGATGCATGAAAGTCAAATCTCTGGACCTAGGTGGTTAATGGCAGGCGTTGTAGCTGAAAATCCATGATTTTTGCTCTTAAAAAAGCAGTAAGGCAATATATCCTGGCTGTCAGGATAGTGGTAATTCAGGCAGGGCTGCTATCACTAGACTGGAAAGCTGTTCCTTTCCAGCAAACAGCCTTATGAGATTCCTACTCCCTCCTCATCTGAATGGAGGAAAAAAAACCCAACCCACCCTGTTTAGCAGGCAAGTCAGCTTTTCCGCAGTCTGCTAAATACTCCAGGCTTTGATAGTCTTGCTTCCTCTACAGAAATGCTAGTAGCCATTTGCCAGCTGTTTGCTCTGACCTACAGTCATCGGTGTCTGTCAACACACTGTTTTTCAGAGGTGACAATGTGAAATCTAGCAACAATCAAGTAATCTGCAGCATTGACTGAAGATCTATTAGGCAAACTGAGCGAGGCAAGAGCCGGAGCTGGAAATTGCCTTATGCTTCCAGTCTTAACTGCAAGAGGTGTTTAAAAAAAACCAAAACCAAACAACAAACCCCACAACTTTCAAGTCAGATAAAATAACACTCATAAGCTAGGCTGCCTAGAAACAGCTTATATGAAAGCATCTATTTGGACTAATGTTGACTGGATTTAAATGAAAATATAGGAGGGAAACAGAGCTGTTAAGTGGGCTGTTATGTGCCTTGTGCATAGGAGCAGGACAACTGTGTGTACCTCTGGCTAAACTAAATTTCAGATCAGTTTCCCAGGTGAGATTTGTTTGGCGAAGGCTTTTCTGTATGCTGGATAAAGTAATGCTGTGGCTGGAGGGCTCTGGCTGGTGCTGCTGTGGCCTGGCTGATGCTCTGAGCAGCTGGAGGAGATGCGGGGAGCCTGGGGGCTTCAAAGCAGTGGTAGCCCTGTTAGCTTGTGTGTCTGTAGAAGGTGACACAGGGTCCTCTGCCTCCGTGACTTCAGCCCTCAGGGACTGTTGCACCCCAGCTAACAGGATTTCATGGACATGGATGAGTACATGTCTTGTGCAGCTCCTACCTGCTCTGCCTGATGCATCTCGGCAGTCCTGGTCCCGTGCAGAAGGGGTGAGCTGGCCCACGTGTGTGCAGCAGAGGTGTCAGTTTGTTGGACCTCTGGGAGGTAACATCTGTATGTTGTCCAGACAAAACTTCTGACTGGAAAAAGAACTATCCAGGGGAAAGAAGTTTGAGCTGTGCTGAGTGTATAGATTTTTTTTTTGCACATCCCATAAATATTCTGCAGCAAATAGCAGCGGCTATAAAACAAAAATGTATATGATTTTGTTATCAGCAAAACACTCATGCTGTCACTTGAATTCTCCTCAATCAGAAACTTTGCCAAACCAGCAATTTTTTTTATTGTTGCAGCCGACAAAGTTTCTTGGAAACAAAATCACGCTCCAGAATTAATAAACGCTGATCTGAAAGTTCCCTTTCAAGGGGATGATTTGCTGGGCAGGAATTCAAGTTCTCCTGTTTATCTGAGGCAGCTTGTTCTCTTCTGAAGCACTATGTGCATCCCTATGCTGCTGTGAGGCAGCACCTGTGCCACTGAGGTCTGGGACAGGAGCTGCCACCAAGAGCGGGATGGCAGTACATGGCTCTGTGTCCAGCTCTGCAAAACAGCCGGTGTCCTCGGTGGCCTTGCTGCTGGGCGCAGCTCGCTGCTCGTTCAGCATCTCCTGCGGGAAGGAAGCTCAGGTTCTCACTTCGTCTTTGCCAACAGCTTTGATACAATCTAGGAAAGTGGCTTTTTCTCCACCTTCTTGCAGTGTTTCTTTGCTTTGGGTGGTGGCGGTCGGGATTGAAAAGGCTCTCTGTGTAGGGACTCATATGAGCAAGATGGCAGCACAGACTGAAAGCATGCTGCTGCAATCTGTGTAGACTATGTTTTGGTTTTGTTTTTTTCCCAGTTATGTAGTGTGAAGAAGATACAAGAAGCCCAGTGTGTTCCTGGAGCTCAGTGCCTCTCTGAACCCATTCTTTCTGCCCCTCTAAATTCCTTGCACTGTCCCCACTAACACATCAGGTAGGGGCTGGCCGGCTCAAAGGCAATGGCCCCTTGGATGCTGTGAGCTTAGGGCTGAAAAAGCTATTTTTGGTTTGAATGTGGAGCTGGTGGCACAAGGCAGTGTGGTGTGGCAGGAGGCAGATTTTCTCCTGTTTCTACAGGGGAAGGGATGCCCTTAACAAGGGTCCCCTCTGCTCTTAAATGTTTTTGGTGACTAAAAAGTAGGTACAATGAAAATATCCAAAAGCCATTGTCCTAGAGGAATGAAGTAGTGGTTTTTTGAATTTCCACCCTCTTCCGAAGTTTCCACCTATATAAATTTTATCTAAACCTTAATATCTCCTTCCCTTCTTTCCCTTTTTTATTAATCCTGTTGTTGCTTAAAGAATCTGGAATAGTGAATAAACTTAACCCAGGAGAGCAAAGGAAAAAACACCACTGGTTTAAATGAGTTAAATTTTCCAAGGTGGAAATCAGTGGTGTATCTAAAGAAATGACTCCTCAGCTGTTGCAAAGGAGAGCAGAGACCTTGCTGCTCCAGCTAAGGCATGCCACGGCGTGAGCTTGTGGACAATGTTTGTAGGAGATGTGAGGAAGACTCATCTTCAGGCAGGGTGCAGCACTGTGCAAAGCTCCTATTATAAGCCAGAGCTGCTGCATGGAGAGAGAGAGAGAGGCATCTCCCAGTTGCTGCAAAGCTAAGAGAGAGGTTTGTGACTGCAAGTCCCTGCTGTGAGTGCCTTGGCTGATCTGGTTTTCCCTGGTCTCCCTGTGTTGGCCTTTCCAGATGAGTTTGCAGGAAAAGCCCCTTCTTGCTCACTTCCCATTCCCAGTCGTGCCCAGGCTGCTCTGTTGGGATCCTGATATGCAAACCAAACTGGTATTGAACCTGAAGAGCTAATTTCCTACTCTTTCTCTAGTGCTGATGCTTGAGGTCATTGGCTGTCTTGTGTTAGACCCTTAATGAACTTAAGTTTAATTACCTCTGTCTTTAAGCCAGCTAGGTGTCTCTGCTTGTAATTACATGGTCTGCATCTCTAGCATGCTTACTTTCCTTACTCATTTTCTCAGCTTGCTTTAAGCCTTTTGCTCTGCATGTTCCCAGAGACGCCGGGTCAGACCAGCAGCCCCTGTAAACCAGAACAGTTTGACTTGAGCTGCCTGCTGTGCTGGGTCTTAGGCTGGCTGTCCTTCTCTTGTCCCCAGCCTGTGCTCCTAATTAGAGGTACCCTATGGTAATGCCAAACCTGTCTGCCTTGGAGTGGCCTTTTAACCCTTCCTGCTTCCTATCACCTAATAGCTCACCTGATGCTCTCGCAGCAGATATTCATCCTGACCAGTGTGGACAAGTCAGTCCAACCCCCTTGTCCCTCAGCTGCCAGCTGCTGTCACTCAAATCACTGCAGAAATCGGCTTGCATCAGTAAGGTACAAATGAGAAAAAATTGAGGCCAATCAGCATAGCTGTCCCCAAAAGACCCATCCCATATGTTCCCATCTCACAGGTTGATGTCAAGCACTTTGACTAGCCCACATATGTGAACCTCCATCCTTGTGACCCATTCACTGCAGTACGAAGAGACATCACGATGGGGGAGTTGGAAAGCTGCTCAGCAATGCAGCTGAGCTTTAACAGTGTCTCATCTTCTGAGCTACAAGAGCTTGTTCAACAGCCATGGGTAATTTCTTTGGCTTAAGTGTGTATTGTAACTCATTTTTGTGAGTATCAGTTGGAGAGCTCTCGAGGGTTACGGACGTACCTCAATAATTCTCATGCTCTGAAGTGCAGAGGAAGCATCTTTGATTTCCTATTTTCCTTGACGTCTCCTGTCCCCCTCTTGTTTTCCTTGCCAGATAGCATGATTGGCTGAACTTAGACTGCTAGGATCAAAGCCTGACAGAGAAGTCTGTTTTCATACAGCAGCTGACTGCAGAGGCACCTCACCTCGATGGGCTGGTGTGCTCTGTACAGCATGAAGGTGCCTCACCTTGCAGCTCTCATTTGTACCTTCAAGGATAAGTGAGTTCAAGCTGAGAGAACCTCTTTGATGTGGTTACTGCTCCAAGTGCTGGGCTCTGAGCTCCGTTATCTGGCAGCAGTAACGATTGGCTGTGGTGGGCACCGAGGTCCCACCTTGAGGTTGGAGTTTTGGGAAGCACAACTTGCCCTACGGACTTGGTGCAGATGGAGGCCAGCACATGTGTGCAGGGACCTGGGCTGTGTACTTGCTGGTCATCTTACCTGCGCTAGCAGGAGCAGCACCGTGTCTTACAATCATACCCTTCTCTTGTGAATGATGCTGCCTCTTGCAGAGCCTCCACTGGCAGGAGTGCTTGATGGATCTCAGAATATTTGCTCTCTATATCAATAACCCCCCCCAGCATGCGGAGCAAGTGAATCCAGGCTAAAAGTGCCTCATCTCATGGGGCGGTACAGCAAAACCCAAGCTGAACAGCCATGGTCATTTAATTCCTGGCTGATGAATGAGCCAGCAGTTTCCTTGAGAGCAAGTGCAGGTTTATTTTCTTTGGGTTATCCTAATTTTTCCTCTTTTCTGTTGTACTGCTTCTAAACCCATAGCCTACAGCAGTAGGTTAAGAAAACAATTCTACTTAGTTAGATGCAGCAGAGCCTCTTGAAAACACACCCATGGAGACGGTAAGCTGATGTCTGTATTTTGCAGAGTAATCTGCACCTAGTGCTTTGGGAGTGCTCTTGGCACTGGCTGTTTGTGTTAATTGGGCATCACTGCTGGAGCCCTAAAATGCCTCGAAGACACAATCCAGCCTCACAGCTTTCCACCGTTCCCTTCTGGTCTCTCTGACTTAAACAGCAGAAACCTGTAACGGTGGTGTTTTACATGTGTTGTATTCCCATGTCGTACTGCAAAGCCTTTAGCAGTGCGCGTCGAGTCATTGGCACTGAATAAGGGCCTGTCCTCGGGGTGATGAAGCAGGTATAGTCCACCTCTCCACCCAGGCAATCACACTGCTTAAGTATGGGTAAGGAACCTGGGGACATGGGGCTTTAGTGGGCTTCCTAAGGCTTCTGCTGCTGCTTGGGACCACTTCTCCTGCTGTTACAGACTCTTCCCTTCCTTTGGCTTATCTGTCCTTTCCCCTTACCTAAATGACTATTAATCTGAGTCTTGTTAGTGCGTCTCTTCCTTTTGCTGAGACTCTTCAGTGGCACTTGCTAGGACGATATTGCTCCATCTTAAGATCTGGTCTAGTCGATGACATCCAACCCTGATTCCTCTTTGTCCAGCTTTGACTCGGGGAAGTTATGCCAGCACAAAGCTTCACACTAGCTGACAGACTGTCATTGCCCTTTGCTGTGTGCTGCTACTACTTCCCAAAGAGGTCTGTGCAAAGGATGTTTCTTAAGAGTTGAGCATGAAGATGCTTTCAAGTGCCTGTGTAAATCTGGGCACAGGCTGTGGCCAAGAACCATCCAGCTGTGAAGTGCAACCCAGCCAGTTATTGTGTGGGATGCACACACTGGAGGCAGGTTTAGCAAAAAGACCTTGACTTGGTCAGTTTGTGGCCATGCAGTTAGCCCTGTCCCATTGTGAGACAGGGAGGCGAACCTGGACCCACGCGTGCTCAGCAGCCATCCCTGGTGCATGTGGGGATGGGAGAGCCAGCAAGGGGACCCCTTTGGGTGTCCCACAAGGGAAGATGAACCCTGGATGTCTGTGTATGTAACTTATTTTCCATCCTTTAAGAGCTCTTTGGAACAGTAAAGTTGCTCAAGAAACGTCTTCACTAATGTTGGCATTGATCTGAAGGAAATACTAGATTACATCTCCCAACAGCGGATTTTAATTTTGAGATACTGTATTTCAACCTATCAGAAGTGTTGTTTGGATAGAAACCAAAAACTAATTCCAGTGAAACTTACTGAATAAGCATAATTATTTTAAGTTCATTAAATGTGAGATAGGTTATTTTCAAGAAAGCCTTAACTGAAAAAGGAACTGGAGACTTTTAACTGCTTATGTGCCAGTCTTGGCCAATTATTCTCTGTAGCCAGAGTTAAAAAGGATCAGGTTAAATATCTTTCCACTGAAACAGGATGAACATGCAGAAAATGAAGAGCCTTGGAATATCCTTGCCTTAGATTTCAAAGAAGCTTATTATCTGATAAGATAGAGCTGGAGATACTCCTAGAGAGTGATAGCCTCATCCAAAGCCTTTGAAGTGAGTAGGGCTGGGGTGGGTTGTGAGAACATCTGTAAAGTACTACCATGGTCTGCCTCGCTTGCCTGAAGCATTTGCTTGAGCACTGAAATTGGTATTTGATCAAGGAAGAATTCTGTCATCTTGTCTTGCACAGGACCTCTCTGTCAACACTGACAAGGACCTTGTACCACCCTGCAAGTAATGCTAAACAGAGAAGGCATTTTGCTGCTCTTGGGCTGAGCCTGGGGGAATCAGTTGGACTTGAGGGCACCCAATAATAACTTCTTTCAACTTAATCTCCAAGTCTTCTGGAAGGATTTCCAAATGCACTTCTCAAATCCATAAAACCCTTTCTGAAAAACCTTTCCCCAGTTTAAAAAGCTGTGAAGTATTTTAAGGACAAACATCTTTTACTTTCAAATATTACAGGGGTTTAAATCCTCCTCTCACTCATTCCTTGTGCTGTATTTTCTGCAAAGCAATTATTAGCCTTTGTTAATTTTTATCAGCGTTATTAAATGCTTGTAGTCTTAAGTAGATCTTACATTCACCTGAGTAGTGAATACCCTTAGTATTTAAACCTTCTCACAGCTTTCAACTCTGGTCCTATTGTACACTCGGAACACGTCTGTGCTCCCTTGATTGCAGATTTTGCACCAGGAATGATTTGCTGGTACCTCTGTAGGACTCTTAAGTAAGCCATTTTCTAGTGCCGTGGAGACCCAGCCCTCATGGGTGGTGTCACAGGCTTTCTTCAAGACTCGGCGTGGCTCTCCAGTGCTCGTAGCAAGCAGACGCAGTCAATGTAGGCAAGTGACCTGCTCCTGTTGAAAAGCATGTGTGGCTCCTGCTCTCCAAACTGATTCTGTCACAAATGTTTTGCCAGGCTTCTCATCAGCACGATGTGCTGAGTCAGAAAAATGTAATTCACCATGTATTAGGAAGAATAAGCAATTACTCCTTGTCAATTAAGCCTTCAATCAGTGCATATAAACAGCTGGTGATGCAGAACAGTCTTCACTTAAAATTAGAGAACCTTTTTGGAGAGCTTGTTCATTTCCATATATTTACCAAATTTTCTTCCTATAAAAATATCATGTCATCTTTAAAAAAAAAAAAAATCTGTGACTTAATCCTCTTGGTGTCCAGGGCAAACGATGTATTTTTAGGAGTGACTAATTAGCGAACATGTGGAAGGGGGGGGGATTTTAAAGCTGCTCTGAAAAGAGCGCTGTCACTTGAAACGTTCGGGTGATGGCTGCTGGTTATTATGCATTGCCAGCTGTTTCTAGCTTGGGCGGATGAGGCCGGGCTCCTGAACCGCAAGGGCTGAGCACTCGCCTGCTGGCTTTGCCGGGAGCCCGATGCACGGGGACTAACAGCAGGCAGACCCTGGGAGGGAGCAGCATCGGTGGTGTGTGTGGGGCGGTGCTCCTCGGCGAGCACCGCTAATAAGCCATTATAAGGCAAAGCGTGGCATGCATGGTAGTTAATTTTGGCTTTAATTTTATTTAACAGTTCATAACATTTAATCTCAATATTTAACTAGCTTAAATAGAGTGAACATCTTGTGCACTTTTTTATGTTAATTGGCAATATTTTGCTGCTGACTGCTCCTGTGCTCTTCGTCCTCCTAAATCTTTCCCTTGACCTTAATTGATGTTCTCCGGGCTTTCTGCTGTGACAACTGGAACAGGTTATTTCTTTGGGCTGTTTGTTACCACCTTTGAATAGAGAATATTCACCAAATAGTGGGGAAATGATAGCTGAGTCACTGGTGATGCCTCCTCGGATGGTTGCGTGGTCTGGAGAGGTGTATGGTCAGCCAGGCACCAGATGACTGCAAAATCTTTGGGGAGAATTTTTGCCCTTTCCCTTGAATTTTACTTGCAGACAACCAGTATTTCCAAACATAAATGCTTTGAATCACCTGAGGCCAAGTACAGGCTGCTATTCCAAGCGGAGGGAGGAAAACTGCAGATCTTTTCCATGACTAATACACTTCATCTACCAAAAGAAGTTGAGTTTATTTTGCTTTGCTAAATTGCTGCTGTTTTAGGCCAAAATGGACTTTACCAAGGAGTGGAACGAATGACACCATTTTGAGGGTATGTGCAATGGATGGCTTGGGACATGATTGGCTTTTGGGAAGAGGCAAAAGCGAATGAACAGCTCTTGGAGTCTATTTTGTGGAGAGAATGCCCTCAACCCTCACCCCCAGCATGGCAGTAATTCTCCACCAGCACGGCTGAGCAAGGATCACTTTTCTCCTCTTGAGGGATGATGGGTGGAACAGCAGCAAAAACCCTGTGCACCGACTTCTGTCTGATTAAATTTCAGTCAGAGAACTTCCTTCTGTCCGCAGCCTCTCTGCCTACTGCTCGTAAAATGAATGGAGTACAGTAATTCATCCAGCCTGCATTCCCCTTAATAGACTACATCATATTAGAGGGTCTAATAAGTACTGGGAGCACTTCTATATAACTCATCAGTATGCTTATGGAGTGCATTTTCCCCTCACCTTTCTCCAGGGTATCTGTAAAAGTACGGATATGCAGTCTGTGCTCATCATTAAACCAGAGGTAGTAGGTATTATTGTTTCTCATGGGATTGTGAAAGTACGGGCTGTGTAAACTCATTTGCACCAGCCAGGGGTTAGAGGCCTACATCTAAACTTCATCTTATCACCGGAGTTAATATATGGTGATAGGTGCTGATAGAAGAATGATTGATTGACTGAGGTTAATTTGTGTGCTGACTGAGGGGTATGGCTAAAGAAGGAAGATGTCCATCTCACGAATCACATGAATGTATGTTATATATATGTATTGGGATCAACTGCTGCTGCTCAGCACCTAGGAGGAATAGAAATTTGAAGCTACGTCAAACAAAACTAGAATTATTCACGTCTCTGTCACTGCTGCTCCTTGCCTTGGCTTGGGTCAGCCTCTATCGAGTGTGGGACTTGCACGGGTTGGTATGTGGAGGGGCTGTGCCTGGAGGGCTCCCTGGGCTTGGGACAATGTCTCCTCCAGCAAAATCTGGCGTGTGCAGAGCTGCTCTGTGCTGCTCTCGGTACGGGGGATCGCAGGGTCTCACCCGTTCTGCCCTTGCCGTGCTCCTGCATCATCAGTCGCTCTGTGCTAGCAGCACACTGGGATGACTCTCCAACAGCCCCAGTCTGGCTTTCCTCTCTTGCCAGAGGAAGATCAGGCATGTGGAGGCATCGATTCCTCTTGCTGCAAAATGAGTGCTCCTCATCAGTCAAGTCCTGTGCGGCACATGGGCAGGCAATACCCAAAAAACTGTCTGAGCCTCCAATAATGCTACTAGTGAACAGCAAAGCGTGCATTTTGCTTGGCTGCGCCCTTCAGATAGGGAAACTGGGCAAACCCTCATAATCCTTACAGCAGTGATGGCATGCCCCATGGCAGTAGGGAGGTGGTGGTACCTCTGCCTCCTGCTCTCTGCTCTTCCCTCCAAGAGTTTCCAGCTCGTGGACAGAAATGTTTAAAGCCACATACTGACTTGCAGAGTAAAATGATTCATTACTCCTCCCTGGCCTATGAGTGAGCCCTACAGGAGTGACCGATGCCGTGATCCTCCATCCTGGTGTGTTGCTGAAGAGCTTAGCGGGACTGGTCCTCGGTGCTTGGAGCATCTCTGCAGGTAAGTTCCCAGTGAGCTCAGCTCTCGGCGAGGGAACAGAACGGCTCCTGGGTGGGAGAAGCGTGGACTATGCCAGCTGAAGCTGTTTGTTCTCCATGGGAAGCAGTGTTAACAGAAATTGAAATTTATAAAACCCAGCTACACAATTATTTAAGTGTATATTAGTCTCTCCCCTTTTCTGCCTCTTTTATGGGTTGATGCAGTCCCTGCTCTGCTTGGGTTCCCGGGGAACCTGATGACCACTGCTGTCTGTAATAACTCTAGGAGCAATAACAGGAGCAACTGCAGTTTAGCAATTGTTAACTATGTTCTTTATTGAATTTTGTTATAGCTGTGCAATTAAGCTCGGCATAGTACGTTACAGCTAGTGTGTTTATTAAGAAATCTAGTGAACCAAAACAAACATATCCATACCTGATCTGACAAAATTATTTTCCACCAAAGTTAATTAAAGAAGAGGATTCCTCCTGACTTAAATATCTTCTTGCCTTGCACCTTAAAACCAGCTAATTTTAAGCTAATTGGATTATTAACCATTCTCAACAGAGAGCAATTCTGACTGCGGGGGTTTCCCAAACACACTGGGACATAGTGGGCACCGTGCAGGTTAAACAGGACTGAGCCTGGTGCGGGGCAGCAGGGCAGGGTATGTTTTGATTTATAGACCAGGCGGCAAGGGGGCGGCTGGTTCTCTGAAGCCAGGACCTGAGGTGTCCGAAGAAATCCCTAGGAGATCTTGGCTTGGGTGAACTCAGCACTAACTTGGAGGCCATCGGTTTTCTGTGGACTACTGCATTTTGTCTTCATCTTGGGGGAATTTTGCAGTCTCTGCAATACCATTCAATTTAGCGCACATGCTGGTTTCTGATGGCAATGTGTCTTTCAGGTGGATGTTATTGCAGGATGGTTACACTGTGGGAACTTTTGTGTCGAGGTGGAGCCAGTTTCACAGTGTTCAGCAAATTCTGCAAACTCTTTAAACGTTTGTATGCCTAGAGAAGGTTTGCAATATCTGTATTAAGGTTAAAAGAAGCGGTGAGGAAGGTTTCCAGGCAAGTATGTTCCTTTCTATTTTGCTTTTTCTTTTTTCTAACTACATCGTTGTTCCAATAAAATATAGTGCTTTTTCCTAGAAGCCTTGTGTCTCGCTTATATGCATAGACCAGAGGATATTGATTTCCTTAAATCCTCGGAAGGGCAGATGTGCCCAAAAAGGTGATGAGTAGAGGCAGTGTTGAACACCAGCACTTGAGCTGCCCCAGCTTCCCCAGTGCCGCTCAGCTCAGTGGGAGGACGGGCACGGGGGGAGCGAGGGCTGTGTGCTAAGGGGGCTCAACCAAAAGCCAGACAGGGAAAAACACCCTTAGGCAGGCTTTTTTGGTGCTGCTCTTGTGATGGTTGCTGTGGGTCTGGGGTGGCTGAGCCCTGGGAGGTGCCGGGGCTGTGTTTCCCTGCGGCTCAGCAGCACGAGCATCCTCTCCCTGCACCGGCACTGCAGCCCGTCCTCCCCCTGCATGGTGACTGTGAGGCTCCAGCCGGACCAGACACCGGAGAGGACATCGGGGAGACCGGGGAGCAGCCGAGCAAGCTGCCCTTGTGTCAGAAACAAAGCGCGCTTTTCATCTCTTTAAAAGAAGGCTTTTGGTGAAAGCTATCACAATTTTTCAATGGAAATATTTCAAGGTATCCCTTTATAGGGATGAGCAGAAATAAAAAAATACTGATTACCAAGGTTATGTATTGCCTCTTCCCATAATTATCATTTCAGTTAAATATCAACTCTTAGGACAAGATGCTCATATTCTCCCCAAAAGCTAACAGTAGTCAGAGAATAATTAAGAGAAATAGTAAGAGATTGGTTTATAAACTGTATCAGTTTTCTTGTCTTTTTGAAATCTTATATTTAACTCTCTGCAAATGAAACTTAATTGTCTTTATAAATTTCTGACCATCTCCATGTATAGCTGATCTTTCCCAGAGAGCTTCTGAGACAGTGACTTAAACATTTGTAAGCAAACTTTGTTTTCTAAAGACCACTGAAGAGATACTGTCAGCTCCGTCATTTTGTCCAGCTTAATACTGCAATCTCTTTAAAAGCTGTCATTGCGTCCGCTGCCTGTTGAGCAAGAGTGATATTTTTTAATAGTTAGAAAACTGTTTACTTATGTTTGAATGTCTTCTAAGATTAAAAACTTTATTCAATTGCCTTCTGAATGGTACCTCACTATGATCTGATGACATACATGTAGTAATGCGAACTGATTTGATTTTCTCTGACTGAGATATTCATCGCAGGAGGTGAAAATCCAAAAATATTCTTCAGCAGTAAATTAATATTCTTCCCTCTCTCATAAAATATCAAATGCTTGTGGTATTCATATATTTTAAGCTTGTTAAGATTCAAATTGTGGATGGTCTTGTACAGTTTTCTATTGCCCTTTGTGAGGAGCAGCTGTTTATTCATTATTTCTGTAATGAAAAGTGAGCTCTGGCTCATCGACGTTGATTTCCATTTCACAATGTCTGAACCTCTGGTTTCAGGGAGGGCAGAGCCATGAGTCGGTGCGTAGCTGAGCCTCTTTAAAACAGTTACACCATAAATTACGTCAGGACTGGACCTTCTTCTGTCTCCTGTTGGAAAGGCAACTTCTAATTTTAAGTGCTGTTGCTCTTTGCAGGTGCTTGCCAGGCTGGTTGAGCACCTTCCCACCCTGCTCCCAGGCTCCTCCCTGCTTTCTTCACTGTACACAGAGGTTGCAAGACACGCCACAGAAAGTGCAATTAAAACAAATTATCTTTAGTATCTTTGAGTGAGCGATGCCCTGGAAAGCCTGGTTTGGCCATACTGCTCACATCTTGTCTGCATTGTTCCCGTCTGGTCCGTGCAGTGGTGGATGGAGATATTAAAGCGCAAAGACACGTGCGTTTTGGGAGGATAGGAGACCCAGCTAAGGCTGCTTGGTGCAGGACTCATCTCTTCTGTAATCTCTCTGATCGTTTGCATGCTGCTGGCTGTTCCTGCAAATAGCTGCCGAACCTGAGATCGGGATGCTTTTGATTAGAGCATGCTGGGATGGAGACAGAATGTGCCTGCCTGATGTTTCCAAAATAGGAAACCTTCCTAGCACTGCCACATTATGGCCTTGAGATGGGAAAATTATGCATTGGCTTTCTTGGGAATTTTCATATTGGTTTTCCTCTACAGCACTTGAGTCACTTCCATTTAATAACCCTACTTGGGGTGGGTTTGGGGCGAAGTTTGTGCAATGTAATGCAGCCCGATTTGAATTTTATAGCAGTTTAGTACCTGTTGGTGTATGCAGCCTTTCCTGATTTTATTTCTTTAATAGCCATACAGACAGTTATGCTGCCAAAGTATCCGCCACTTTGCTAATATAGGGAAAATTGTGCTTTCTAGGCTTGTGATCATGGAGTTGAAGAGCCACTGTGCGTGGGGAAAACTCAGGGTGGGAGCATGCTCCTGCAAGGCAAGGAGAAGGTGCCTTGGTGGAAACGTCTCCCAAGCGGCGACACAACCAGCTGTGGTCCAGACCAACGTAATTCCTCTTTGATATTGGACTTGCTCGGCATGGCCCAGGGAAGTTGTGCGTTGGGCTTTTCCACAGTAGATTGGTGTTGGGTTTGACTGGTGCCAGCATGGTATTAATTAATAGCCATAAAAAAACCACCGTTTCCCTGTCTGATGGCAGGAGAATGGTCCAAGTCCTTTCCTTTGCCAATGGGTGGTTTTTTCTAAACCAGCAGATTTCAAGGGGTTCCCTCTCAGTTATGGAGAACAGCCTTAAATGCTGCAAAACATCACTGAAGTGAGTCCAGCTGTGGTGGGGGCTGATGCTGCTGGTCCTTCTGGGGCAGATGGTTTGCCACATGCTTGACATCCATCTTCTTGCCCCAACAGTATCTATAGCTCAAAGCTGAGGATGGATTATCTGGATCTCCTCTTTGTCAGCATGAAGCAAACTTCACATCTTGTCATTTGCAGCGATGTGACAGCTTGCAGAGAAGAGACAGAGGATGGACTGAAACCATGTGAAGAAACAAAGCTGTTCTACAGCTGTGGAGAGAACTGCAGGCTTGGGGAGCATCAGACACTGGCTGGTTTATGACATAAAATTTCCATAGAACTTTTCTAAAGCTAAGGACATTTACACCACTGTCCTTGTCTACTTCAAAGGGCAATAAATTGTTACATCCCCTGAAAAAAGCTCATTCTGCATGTATGTTTATTAAGTACCTGAGATGTGAGAATTGAATTTCATCAGGCATAGAAAGCCAGCAGCGGCTTTAATTTTTTAAGGTTAGTCTAAGATAAAAGATGGGAGGGCAAGAACATAACAGGGAGAAAATGTTTTGCTGGCAATCAGTCTGTGCCAGGTGGGATGCAGCTATCAGCTGGTGAATGCTGGGCTGGGACTTGTGTGCATCGCCGGGAAGGATCTGTTGGCTGTTTGTTTTCAGCCAAACACAAGCTGAGGGGATTTTTGGTTGGTGGTTTTTGGTCTTTTTTTAGAACAGTATTACTGACCTCAGAGTGGTGGTTTTATAGCCGTGGCTGGAGAGGATGTCATGCATGTCTGAGTGATGGGTGGCATTCAAACTTTCCAAAATGTGAGCGATGAAACGGTGCATACATTCTTAATGGGCACCTTGCTGCTCTCTTCTGTAACGTCATGCAAAGGTTTTGGGTAACTTCTAGCAGAAATTACTGACTTGGTATAGTTTAGGACTGAATTTCTCTTTTCATGGCTACCTCTCACTTGGTGTCTTGTGTCTACTCTGAGATGGGCTAATGTCCTTCCTTTCCAACTGATGAGCTCCCATGTCAGACTACAGATGCTCATTAATGCCTGAACGCATGACTGTGAATTTAGAGATTTTTTTTTTTTTTAATCCTACTTTATTAACAGAGTCCTGGAGGTCACTCTGTGGCCCCTGTGCAGTAAAGCCCAGCCTTGCTGGAGCTGGTCTCTCCCACCCAGGTTGCCATCAGAGTTCGCAGCTGTCCTGCCTGAGCCAGTGCTGGCACCGAAAGTGCTGGACAAAGTTGTCCTTGAGCTCAGTCCAGGAAAGCCGAGCCTCCTCTGGGACCGATATCCCCTCTGTGTGTATCCTGGTCACCTCCTTGACAAGTTCCTCACCTGCTACTAATTCTTGTAGCACCCCCTCTTTTTTCTAGTTCCAACTAACAATTTCCCGTGCAGTTTTATTACCAAGTTCCTTAGAGGTGTCCAAATAGATTAGACTTACCACATTTCCCCTGTTGAAAACCAGTTATCTTTTTAAAGAAGGGATTGGATCCAGTCTGGCATGTGCTTCCCTTTGTAAACCCGCACTACATCTTATACTGCTTTCCATTAACCACCCTATCTTTTAATCATTGTTCCCTTCATATCTTGTTCAGGAAATCTTGCACACTATTGCAGTCAGATTAATGGGCTTCTCTTAAACAGTTTTACATTTGCTGTTCCCTAGCACACACTGCCATTTGTGCCTTGATAGATTTATTTTTTTTAATTATCATTATCCTCAGGAATTACCCAGTTCCCCTAACTTGAGTGAGTTAAGCTCTGGGTTTTACTTCCACTTCAGATGGGGGTGATTTCCATTTCTATTAACTCATTCGTATTAGTCATCCTATTTGTGTCACAGAGTTTGAAATCCACCTTTCTGAATGCAAACTGAAGTTAAGTGTTCATTTAGTTTTGGGACCATACCAAAAATTCCCTTTCTGCTGTGCAAAAGCCCCCCCCGTGGTGGACGCTGCATTGGAGAGACCTCAGTCTGAGATGCTGGCCCGCGGAGCTTGAGCAGAGGAGCACAAGAGAAGCAGCGCATGCAGTGACTCTTCCCTGGTATAATCTTCCAGTCTTTAGTGATTTGCTCTGAACCTGCCTGCTGCCACGATGAGCCCTGGTGCCTCTTTTCCCCGTCTGCTGCTTTATATGCCCAAGAGCATCTCGATGCTTGCTCTAGTTTGTTTGGGCGGCAGTGTTTCTATTACCCTAGGGCTGGCTTTGGATCCTGCCAAAGTTGTCTGGACCCTGCCAAAATTGTCTAGAGCATGAAGGCTCTTGCTCAGCCTCTTTGTATTATCACATACGTTCCTCGTTTTTTTTTCTCACCAGCCACATTCAATTCCCTCAACGAGCTGAACTTTTGTTAACTCCATCACCGTCTCCAACATGCTTCTTGCAACATCCCTGGGGTTTTTCTTCACTTCCCCTCCTCAGGGAACCTTAGCCCTGCTTCGAGTGGGAAAAGCAATGCTCAGGGAATCCACCCACCCCTTGAAAAGTGATGTTTGATGCAGGAAATTCCCAGGTCTGCTGTGACATGAGTATCGCTTTACATCTTGCATTTATTTTCTCTCTTGTATTTTGGTGTCCTGTCTTATTGGCCCACGCAGGGCACTTCAAACCTCTGCAAGCAGCGCTCTCCACCCATTTCCACTGATTAGACTGAACGGATAAGTGACACGGTGTAGTAAAATACATTCTTTCTTCTGATGAATAGTTCTCAACAGCTTCCTTAGGCCCCAATACAATACACGCAGTGTGCTTTCATACTCCTTCCTACAAACCATTACTTGAACAACGAAGCAGGAGATGCCAGATGGGAGCTATATGTTCAGAAGAGTAAGAGGGTGGAAGCATCCCTGAGGAAGGCTGGTAAATGGGATGTGCTCCGGGAAAGGGAGGAGGGAGGGGAAAACAGACTCCTCCTGCCAGGACTTTCTGTAGGTTGCTGTCATGGGAGGTAAAGAAGTTTAGAAAAACCCAGCACTCACCGGAGTATTGAGAGCAGGACATTTTCTGATTAACCAGAGTTTCCCAGCCCCCACGCTTGGCCAGAAAACAAGTTTCTGTTAAAAGTGGCCCTGGCGCTGTGCCTTAGAGCTGAGCAAGAAAAGCCTTTGGGGTTTCACCAGGGAGAAAAGGAAGAAGAAAAACGCCATCCTTCCTCATCTGATATTCAGCGCAGCTTGTTCCGTGGTTCTTAACGCTACCTTAACACACTCTGGGAGATGCCGTTCCCTCCACGCTGCTGTTATTTGCTTTATAGTTATCATTTATTTCTATATATGCTATCTAAACTGCTCCTGCCCTGGGCACAAGTACAAGACACATTTTAGAAAGGGAGGAGGATAATCTAAACTGTCTGGGCATTTCTGAGCAGGGAATGGCTTTGAGGCGACAGCGGAGGTTTGCCGGATCAGGCCAGCCACGGGGAGTGGGACGGATCCGGAGGCAGGAGCTGAGCCCTGGGGCTAGAGCCCACCTCCCGCGCTCGCCCTTTTCTGAGGACCAGGGGGAAACCTGGCCCTGATGGAAACGCAAAGACCTTCACGGTGTCTCCTGGCAGCGACCCCTTTCCGCCGGGGTGTGCTCCTGTGTATACTGACTCGCAGCTCTTACTCCTCATCAGGCATGAGACTTTGCAGGCTGCCTTCCCGGCGCTAGGCTGAGGTTTGTTAGCAAGGGGCAGGGAGGCACCGGGGCCCAGCTGTGGACACATAACAAAGCAACCTCTAGCGATGCAATTATTGACCAAGGTGCTGGGCTTTGCAATAACTCTTCAGAGGCCTGACTCCAGCTGAGAAAGAAGCCAAAATCTCCCATCAGATGCATCTGAACCACCTGGGAAAGGGCTGGGGCTGGGGCTGGGGCTGAGCCTGAGGAGAGAATTTAGCTTTTTTTTTTTTTTTTCTTTCTTTCTTTGCTTTTCTTTTTTCTTCTGTTAAAGAAGCTCCTTGAAACTCTCCGGTGAAGGTTTGCTCTGGACTTGCTCCAGGTAAGGCCTTTTCTCGTGTGAAGGAAAGCTTTGCTGTTGCCACATCTCTCTTTGGGTGGTTTTAGTGGATGCTTCTTAGGTCCAGTCTAGACACATGATTGTGTTTACTAGGAAAAACCCATTTTTCGGAACAGCAGTTTAAAAAATGGTTCTTGGCTAATGTAGTTTGCTGCTCACTGTGGCAAAGAGGGTAGTGTTATTTAAAGAAAACAAAAATTTCAATTTTGTATAAGGCTGAAATCTGCCCTGGAAGAAATGTGTTTGCAATTCTTTTTCTTTTTCTTCCTTTTTTTTTTTCCCCTTCAAATGGGAAAACTTGAGAATGCAGCTTGAAAGAAGCCAAAGTCTCATTGTGCTTACAGGCTTTTTCTGTGATCAAAAGCAAGTCCTTTCAGCGCCTTATCTGCTTTATATTTAAGCCCAATTTGCATTGATGTGGCTGTGCGGTGCCCCAAAATACATTTTTATTGGTATTTGCAAATAATTAATTGTGAGGTTATGTTGATGTTATTGCATATGTTAAAATCTTTTAGGTCAAGGGAGAGCATCGAATTTCATAGCAGTGTTAATTAGAAGAGGAAAGAAAATTGCAACAACTAGAAAATCGTGCTAGCAGCCTTTTGGGGGTGGATCTGTTCTGTGACAGCAGCACGTGTGGGCACTGGGAGGGTTGAAGAGCCAAAATAACCAGGATCGTAGGTCTTTTTGTGCTCAACAGAGTAATAGCAAAATATATGATTGCAAAACATTAGCTTGAAACTGCTTCTAGTTATTGGTTAACAACAGTTTGTCTGCACATGGAGGGTTTTCCTGTTACAGCTCGGGAGGGTTATGATGAAAGGACGTTTTTGTATTAAAAAAAAAAAAAGTGTCCCTAGTCTAGCTCAGAATTTTTTTTGTACAGGGGAAAAAAAAAAAAATCTCTGCTTGCTGGATCTGCTGAATTGAGAATGCCAGGGAAGTTGTACACGAGGAGGGTGGGCGTACAAATTGCCTTGATAAGATTGCTCGGACAGAATAACATTGGAACAAGTCCCTGAGCAAAATGTTACTTAAAAACATGTAAACAAAAACTGCAGATGGTTGAAAATTGGATGCAACCCCGTGATGTTAGCACTAGGCTGGAATAACACTGTAATGCTTCCCGAGCACTCCCCTCTGGACCCACCTGCCTGGAAACACCGCTATCTTTTTACTACTGTAAGTGCGCGGGTAATTCATCAGTGTGTTTTTCTTTCTTTCTTTTTTCCCTCAAACATTGCTAACCCTGCAAATTAAAAAGGGACCCATGAGTAATTAGGCTTTTCTTTTTCCTTTGTTAAGTGAATAAGTGATGGTGACAGCTGAAAAATGCACGTGTTTTTTCTATCTGAGTCTACAGACCTTGAAGGTCCCTGAGTACAGGAGAAAATGTTCTGAGATACAGATTTTCTTGGATTCCCCACAGAATATTTTACTCTGGCTTTTCAATTGTCTCTGTCTACGCAGGTTATAAATCTAGTTCAGTAGAAGCAAGACAATTTTTAATGGAATTTTTTGTTAAAACTAATTAAACATCTGCCTCCCTCATCACCACAAATGGACAGAAGATTAACTACAAAATAATGGCCAACTTGGAATTTGAACAAGGAGTTTTGGAAGACTTAATAACTTGCATTCACCTTCTGCTTTATCGGTTACTGTGTTTTCTGGCTCTTACAGGAAATTACTGGCAACCTAGGTTTCCTTGGTCACTTGTAAATGGCCTGTAGAACAGACCGTACACTGGCAAACATTCAAGGAATGGAAACTAATTGATTAAGACCGCCATCTCCAAGAGTGATTTTTATTCCCTTAATCATGTCTTCATCATCTGCAGTTTGCAGATGAGTCTTGACTCCACGCATCACGGTTCTGTCAAAAATCGCACCGTCTGTTATGGAAATGCTGGGAGGCGCTCGACAAATTTGGATCAGACACCTTTATTTCACCCTGACATTTTATTGTAGGCAAGGCCTGATTAGGTTTTGAGAGCAGGCGCCGTTCCTGTGGATGATGCCTTCCCGCAAGAGATGTTCACAAACCACTCTGCCCCCTTAGGCTCTTGGTACGGACAACGAGAAGCGCTTGCGTTTCACTCCGCCTTCTTGGCTGTTCCTGCTGTTCGCTCCCTAACCCACATCGGTTACTTGTCTCTGGTGCTCTTGAGTTGAAATTTGGCGTTGAGTCGTCTTCAAAGCAGGCTGAGCTGGTAAACGGGTGGGCTTCTCTGGGAGATGATCCGGACCTAACGCTGGCTCCGTTCACACCTCTCTGCTTTCACACTTCTCATCCCCATTTGCTCCTTGGGAAGGGGTTGCTGACTGTCCTCTGAGCCTTGAATCTGAACTGATCTACGTTCGCTTGTTTTAATTCCCGGCTAGCACCACGCTTGTCCCTTCCCCTGCTCTTAGACATTTGCAGAAGATGCTGTTCCTCTAGAGCCTGGCACCTGGGGGTTATGCTTTGTGGCTGGATGTGAAATGCTGACTGAGTAGTGTCCTCTGGTTTTGTTAATGGTGAAATTTTATACCAACGTGCAATGGAAAATCAGGCTCCCCTCCTTCTTCAGCAGCGCCAGGACACCTGGCTGACGGGAAACCTCCGCTCCCAGGCTGACACAGTGGTGTAGGCAGCCTTGTTTTCCAAAAGATGGCAAAAGAGGGTCAGTCTGCATTGCCTTCCACAGTGAGAAGGATTAATAACTGTAAAAACATCCTTCTTGGCAGTGAGGAGAGCTGATGGCCGAGGAGCAGGAGTTCCCCAAAACGTCTCCCAGAAGGGCAGCGCTTTGCACCTGGCCCAGCGGTTGGAAAGGCTGTGAATTAACTGTTGCTTGATGGCTTGTGGGTGAGGGTGTTTCGGTCTCCCAGACCCAGATCTCAATTAAAACCACTTCCCTCTGCTTCGGCTGGCCTGGGCCGAGGGGATCTGCTCCGCCAAGAGGCTACAGGAAACGCTGGTACCAGGTTTTGTCCGCAAGCTGCTAAACTCCCTGCTTGTTCTTGATGCAGGCAAGCACCAGCAATCCTCTTTACATCTGGTGAACTGCAGATGAGCTCTGTGGGCTTGGGGCACTGTCTTCCCTCCACCAAAACTATTGCACATTTTGGGTTGACCTTCATTTACTGACCTTTCTCAGAAAGAAGCAGCACATGTCCCCATCTGGTGTCACAGCATCAAGGGACAGGTGGGAGGTCAATGGTTTCCCCGATGCCCAGGTGTAGAGCCCATGGAGACCCTCCTCCATCCGAAGCTGGAAGTAAGTGGCTCTTTTCCTTCCCATAGTGTCCTATGGTCTTGGGAGTAGGGAAAAAGTTATTTGAGTTCATGCCTGCCTCCTTCCCTGTCTGCTCGCCCTGTTGCGGTGCTGGGGACAGAGAAGAGGATTTGGCTGTGCCAGTCAGTGCCTGTGACCCAAACAGGACCCCTGTCCTCGCGCTGCCCAACAA
>NW_008825430.1:79088-97959 GCF_000699105.1 Pygoscelis adeliae
CTTGGGAACACAGCTAAGTTTCTTCGGTCAGCATTTCTGTTCACCTTTTATACTGTTTTTAATTGTTCAGCACATTCACTTAGTATTTTCAGTCCTTTTATGCTGTCCTGGTTTCAGTTGTGAAAGTCTTTCAAGTGATTTGGCAAGAAATCCATGAGTGCATTGGCTTGATATTCTCCCATGTTTAATATTTTGATGTAGCCTTTTTATTTCCTTGTTTCTTTTTCTCTTTTGGCACCTCCACCTTCATTTGTTAAAGAAAGAAACCTTCAAAACCAAAGAATATTTCTTGTCTATAATGGCGTGAATAAATGAACGTGAGTTCTGTGATTAATGTGCCTTTATACAGTGTATCATCATAGAAGGGGGGGAAAAATGCTTTGTACTTGTTTTCTAGAGCGCGTGCAGGGAGCTGGAGACAGTGTCCAGTATTTTGGGAGAAGGTAGCAAATAAAAGGATGAGGATGCTCTGAATGCAGAAGCAGTTTATTACCAAAAAAAATCATCGCTAGGCTTTAAATTTAATGAGCCTGAGGCTTGTGCAGGGCAGAGGCTTTTCCCTCTATCGTTCGACAGAGCTGTCATCTTTCAAACTGAAATTGTGGTAACAAGCCAGGAGGGTCGAGATGTAACTCCTGCTGCTTCACCACCAGCACGGTTTGGTCCCACAGTGCTGGTGGATGGGCACCCGATGGCAGTGATGTCCGTAGTCACTTCAGTACGGAAGCAAGGCAGTGAATCCATGTGGAAATCACTTTTCCCCTCCAGCTGGTACCTCTGTGTCCCCTGGAAGCTCCCGGAGGATGCTCCGGGGACTTGAGTGCCTCCTCCCATGGGAATTTAGCTGCCCCAAGTACTTAGGCTAGCACCTGCCCTCCAAAGGTCTGAGCTTTCTGAAACAAAACAGAAAGTGGCGCTTTGACACTAATAGAAACCAATAACGTGGTGCCAAAACAGAGTAGATCCAAACCCTATAAAAACAGAGGCTGGAGCCAAGATCAATGTCTCTGACATTCAGCTGCTTTTAGCACAGAAATCACATAAGATATTCACTTAGTAGGCGAAAACGAGGTTAAAATGGTTAGCTGAGAGAATAATTAGGCAATTTCCACTTTTTTTTCTTTGTATTAAACAAAGGCAAATTCAATTTTCTGGCTGCGCAGGCTCTTTTCCGTTGTTTGTGCCGGAGCGAGGGATCAAATGTCTCTGCTTTGGAGTCTCCCCGCGCATATGGGGCAGGCAGGAGGGAGCCTCAGCAGGGGATGGGGCACTGAGGTGCTGCTCATGGGGTCCCTGGGCAGGGCTGCCCTTGGCGCAGGAGACCTCGTGGGCAGGAAGGACGAGGCTCCCTTGGAGCTGCAGACCAGGCTGCAGGGAGGCTGGGTGGGCGCAGGGTGACGCAGCCACGGGGCTGCTTTATCTTTCGGTTCAGGTGTCGTTTGTCCGTAGAGGATATTTCAAGCTGCTGGGGCAGTCGGGGACTGGACCTACTCTTGCACCAAGCTCTCTCTTTGGAGGGGGAGACGGAAGTGTGATTTCTTAGTTAGTTTGTTCCTCTGCTGTATAAATGCCTCCCACTTTGCAGGGTTGGAGCCTGTCTGTACTGCAGAAGTGAGCTAGATATGAATTACATATGTGAGGGCCAAAACCAGTGCAATTCACTGAGCTCTGTCTGTAGACCGTGATCTTGAAACTGGATGGATTTCCCCCTCCTCCCCACCTCCCCCTATTAAATCTAAGCTATTATGACATTTCAAGAGACTTTTAAATAAAGCATGGTGTGGATATATTTTACATCATACCATTCACTTGTTATCCTGAGGGATGGTGTAGCTTTTGTACTCGTTTCCTTGGCGTTGTCTGTGATGGATATAACTGCCTTCAGCTTAGTGAGGTCTTTGAATCTAGCAAGCTTTGACATCTAATGCAATTTGAATAATCAACAGAAGCAGATAATGAAATGCCAGTGTCGAGAGGAAAATTCCTACAGCTTAATGTCCCTGTGCAGAGCACGGTGAGAATGTACCAACAGTTTTGTAACCTGCTAAATTAATAATGGAGCCAACCGAACCATACGCATAAAATATCTTCCAACGTGCCTAGAAATTAACCTTTAGAAGCCAGTGGATTTTGTCTCTTGAAGCCTATGACTTGAGGCTGACGAGTTTTCTGTAAGATTTAAAGATTTTGCGTTCATTAAGTGACGTAGAGCTGGATGAAGCTTTGGGCTGGTTTGCCTAGGAAGACTCAAGGTTTCTGAGTGTGGGTTTTCTGTTTGTGTGGGGGTTTTTTTGTTTTTAAGGGGTATTTTGTCTAGTGCCGAGTAGCGTGGATCAGGCTGGATCCCTGATAACTTCCTATAGCCTTAGCATCCGGATCTGTGAGCGTTCAGGAAGGCATATAGTAATATATGGCAAGAGGAACATCTCTGCTTTAATAAAAATCCCTTTGTTTTGCCTAACAGCACTTCAGATAACTTCAAGTTGAAGTTTACCTAGTTATCCAGATCCTCAGTTTTCTTTCTTTGGTTTTTCTGAGAAAAAAAAAAAAAAAGAAAAAAGAAAAAAGCAACTTCCAAAAGAGCTGTAAAATAGTTCCAGTCCCTTTGGCTCAGACAGCATTAAAAACCAGCAGTTGGATAAGTATTTTAGCATTTTCTGGGGAGAAAATAAATATGGAGAAAAGAGTAACAAGCAAGGACAGCCTTTCAGCGTCTCTCTTTCTGAGCTCGGAGAAAGCATGGGCATCTGGGGGAAAGCCAGGCCAAATTTTGTGCTGGTTGCTTTACCAAAGGTCCCAGCGGTTCCCTTGCTCTGTCTCTGTGCTGCTGTGAGTGTACCACACATAACAAGATTTGCATTTGCTGTTTGCAGTCATGGAGCCGAATCCAACTTGATCTGAACATGTTTCTGTGTTTTCCAGATGTTTCAAATCCTGATGCAAACTCACATGTCACTTGTACAAGCAGATGCAGGATGGGAGGAGAGAAAACTCATTCTCTAATTGGCTGGGGGCAGGTGAATGAACTGATTCCATTATGCTTACGTGGGTTTCCTTAGTCCATTTGAGTTTTTAATATGTTTAAATTAATGCATGTCAGCATTAACAAGACTATAACATTGATTGCTGACCTGTGTGATAACCACTAATAACAGTCTCCAGGCGTTTTTCAGTATTTTCTCTTGCTGTGCTCTTCTATTGGCAACTAATCTCTTTTATGCTCCATATAAAAACATCCTTCTCCAAAATAACATGTTTCTCTTTGGAGGCATTTCAGACACATTTAAGAACAAACTTGCTCCAGTGACTTATTGCAAGCCCAGAGGAGTTCTCTAACGCCACTTCCATACAGCATCTTTTCTCTCTCTTTAGCAGCTGTTTTCTCATTTATTCTACCCGTGAAAGTCAGCCTTTTTGAGACAGGGCCGCATGGGAGCTGTTGTTTGTGCTTTGATTAACCCTTCCATCACCGTGGACAGCTTGTGCCTGCCGTGATGGAGTGAAGCGTGTCTTTTAAGGTCTCCCACACCCTACTCTGCCTTCTGCAGCCCCGCACCAGCTCCCCTCACTCATCTTTTCCCACCTGCTCCTGGGCACTCAGGTCACCTCCTCACCCGGTTTGGGTCTGGAGTTGGTCCATCAGATCCAGCTGATCTGGGCTGCTTTGGGCAGCTGAAGACTTGGTGCCAGGCCACCCGTAAGATGTAAACCACTGGCTGTGCATAAGGGGCTTTTAACATTCACTGTCTCCTGGGCTGTGAGCTGGTACGTGCTCCTAAAAGATGAGGAGGTTTTGTAAACAGTGCTAGATGCTGTGAATATCCTTTCCAGAAGAGCCTGGGAGATTAAGAAGCCTGAAGTCCAGTAAGAACTGTCCATGCCTGTGTTGTTTTTGAAAATGGGGTGCAAGGCTCCTAGCATCACCCTGTAATTACCCATTCAGGAGTCCAGGGTTTGCTGAAGAAATAATTAAGTGTTTTGGCTTTGTTAGCAAGTGCTACCAACACCATTCCTGTAGACAGCAGGCCCCCCCTGGGGAAAATGGTGACTTTTGGATGCTGGGTGCCTGTGTGCCTGGTGGTATGTCCTACCAGCACGAGGAGAGCAGTCAAATGAGGAGAGTGCGAAGGACTACCCGATGGGACCAGGGATGCTGCTGACTGCAGAAACGTGGGTCTGGGGAAGAGAGCTGTGCTTCTGCTGCTCAGGTTAGCCGAAAATCTGTGAGATTGCAATAAAGACAAGCTTAATCACACTGAGAAAAGCAGTAATAGATAACCTAGTTTTGGGCAGGCTCTGGGCTCCTTTTCAGTCTTTTCTGGAGTCACTGCCTTATGAGAGAAAGGATGGGGAAGAGAAAAACAGATGTCCTAGATACAGCCGGCATTTCTGATAACTTGACTCCTAAAATAATCTTGCTTTATAAAAATTGATTTTGTTCTTTTTCTTTTACAAAGAACAACACAGAGCGAGTTCTTGCTTCCACAAATCCTCTCTGAAGGAACAGTATTACATAAATCAAACTCTAGTTCAGGGGTTTTATTATTTTTTTTTAATATTTAATTTAAGCCATCAGTTTGGACTGACAAGTATTCATTTTGAAAGGGCATCTTTTTTTTCTTTAAGAAACTGATATTTTCCCTTTTAATAGAACCTTTATATCATGCTAGGGGAAGAGGAAGAAGCTACAATATTCCCCCAAACAGTATTGCACTCATGAAACCTTGTCTTCTCTGCGATGGATTCAGATTAAAATAAGGTCCTTCGTGTTTTTCTTCTCCTAAAGCACTGGCACATTAGGAAGATTTACAGTCCACCAGAATAAAAGTGAGGGCTTGGGTGGGTGAGGCTGCCTTTTTGCCCAAGTCCCGGTGACCAGTGCTGCCTACGGGCCATCACACCAGTTGGAGCCAGCGTTGAGCTGTGCCCCAGTTGGGGCTTCTGGGTTGGTGCTTGGAAACAGGGAGGGTACATGGGCCCTGAGGTACTGGGAACCCCTGTACCCCATGTCACGTAGCATCCTTCACTGGCTGCGTCTGCAACCCTGCAACGACTGTAAGAGGTGCCCAGCAGCATTAGGTATGTCATGTTTCAGAGGGAAAGTTCCCAGAGCCAGAAGAACTTTTGAGCAAATACTCTATTAATTTTTTTTTTTCTGAAGGTTTTCTTTATATAGAAGAAAACGTGTTTTCAGATCCCGCAGTAGCTATTAAAATGAATGTGTTTCACTTCCAGGAGTTTGTTCAATGTGCAAATAAAATCTGCCCTCATGCACAGAAAATCTGGAAGGTTTCAATTTAAAATTCATTGGGTATTCTAGAGAAGCGTATGCGGTTTTTTTGTGTGTGTAGAAATGTATTGAGAAAGATCCTTATCTGCATAAACCATCAGAGAGTTAATGCCAATTATGGATTCATAGACTAGCAAAAAATATCTGTTACTCTTGATTTATCCTTGCGATAAGATTTATACGGAACAGTGATAGTCTCTGTTAAAAAGAATGACTCCAGCTGGTATAAATAAAAACAATAAACTTAATGGCAAAAGTGATAATATCAGCCCACAATATGATCTGAACAGTAAGAAGCAACACACAAATTGGTAGCTGATGTCCAGAGGAGAGGACTGCATTTCCTATTCGCACTTGAGGGATATATGAGCTCATTTGGGTCTGCAGGAGCGTTCTCATGAGTGACTCAAAGCAAGAGTAATGAGAATTATGGTGCTATTGCCCCACTCATTGAAATACCAGTGTTCACTTAAGTCTCCGCTTCTGAATTTGACTCGTTCATTGCTAGAGCAGTTGGCGCTTTCCCGTGTGATATGCAGGGACTTAAAATGCATACGTCTCAGGAGCCCTCCATCTAATTGCACTGCAGACTGCAACAAAATGTAAAAGCAAAGCCCCACATTAGTTGCGTGTCACCAGATCAGCTCTGCTGTGATAATGTAAAAATACTCGAGAAAATGATGTATTTGCCATAAGAAAAAACTGCTCGGGGAAGATGCTAAAATATATTGCCTGACGGAGAAAGCCCATCCAAACAGCGAGTGTGAATGTGCTGCGCTGAAAGCTTCAGCGTGACAAAATGACTTCCTGGGCTGCTGTGCCTCTCCGCAGGGAGGGAGGTCACGGCCGCGACTCGAGCAAGGCACTGCGGAGCTGGGAAAAACCATTCCTGGCGTTGGTGCTGGTCTCCTCTCTGACCTTGACAGCAATGATTTTTAGGCCTCTTGCAAGGCTAAAGCAGGATAATTCAACTGAGAAGGGGTGATCGAAGTACTGATGAGTTGTGACGTTGACTTTCTGTGCCTCAGTTTCCCACATGCTGTTAGTATCATGGTGCATTATGATTACGCATGGTATTTTGTGAGTCTCCTAATAATGCTACTCTGTAAGTATGGATAATGATTTTTTTTGCATGATTTAAAAGCCCGCACTACCACTGGCATAAGGATTGAGTCCAGCATGATGATGTGATCCCTATTAATGTTAAACATCCCGTAATTCTGAGTTCTCCTTTGTATGAACCCTTCTTGCTAAGCCCTGCTGCCTTTGGTACCCACCTCTGTCAGCAAGAGGCACAGGGCAGCAATCAGCAGGTTGGTCCTGCAGTGATGGAGGGGACCTGGGTGACTGTGCAGATGTCAACAGGTCTCCTGGTAACCTTGATAGAGCAGGACGCAGGCAGAGGAGGAGGTGGTCCATCGGTCCCCTCTGGGGATCCCAGCAAGAGGCAGCACTGGGCCGTGTGTCCCCACTGTGGTCCCACAGCAAGGCTGAGGGCAGAATAACCGATCCACCAAGCCCTGCTGAGCTCTGCAAGGTACGCCTGGTGAGGGCTGGGACCTTTACCTGGTGGTGTCAACCATGTTACTGTGATTCTTGTCCTCCTCGCCTCCTCCTGGCACTCCTTTCATGCAGCATCTAGGCTTCCAGTCTTTCTGAGAGCTGAAACAAGAGCTCTCTCTTTCTGAGAGCTTTGATTGCTTTAAGGCAGCCCAGCTGCAGGCTCTGCAGGGAGGTGCTGCATTTTCCCTGCCATTGGCCTTGCTTTTCCATCAGTCTGAACAACAAACAGGCACCCGGTGACTGGTCTGGCAAGAAAGCAGCCATATCTCCCTGTCTGCAGCATGTGTGGTTTTAGTTGCGTCTGTGCCACTTCTCTGCATGGCCACACAGATGCCAGTGTACAGGATGCTCCGTGGTCCTCCTGGCCACTGGCTCATGACCAGGAAACCACAGCCTTGCTGAAAACCTCACCATTTAAAAAAAGAAAGTACGAAACTCTTGGAAACTGCAGATGGTATGGGTTGAATGGAGGCTTGGAGACCTCCATGATACCAGAGACACCAACTAGCAGGTCTTGGGTCTGCTTGGCGTGAAAGCCTAGACCTGGGAGGATGGCTTGAGAGCAGCGTGCTGTCGTCCCACCCAAATGTGCCATACAAAGCTGCTCAGTAACGGAGCAAGGTTGCGGGGAGAGAGGGAAAGTTTATTCTCCCTGCCTATGTGGCTATTCCAAAAATTCACTTCTCTGAAGAATTTTTTTTAGTCTAAATTTATTCTTCATCAATTTACATCCATTTGTTCTTGTGCCAATATTCTTCCTCAGCTTAAATAGCTCTTCTCTCTCCCTTGTGTTTACCCCCCTTGATGTATTTATAGAAAATAATCACAGCCCCTCTCAGGCATCATTTTACAAGGCGAAATGAAGCAGCTTGTACAGTCTCCTCTTACAACATCGGCTCATCCCAGTTACTTCTTGCTCTGAATCGGACATTGCTGAGCACAGGAGACCACACAGGACAGGGTATTCCCGGCGAGGTTGTGCTCGTCCTTCCCAATGATGCTCATCCTGGTCTGTGTCCTGTAAACGTGTCAACACCCCTCCGCAGTACCTGTGTGCAGAGCTACTCATCACGTTATCTTTGCTTTTCTACGGCCACAGCATGTCAAACACTCATAAACACCCTGTCCTAGACCAACACTTCTCTTTTCCCCTTGCCTCCCAACTGATAAGTTTCCAGGTGCTCACAGATATTCTTGCTGGTCCTTAAGTACAGAATCATAAATTTCTTTGTGTCTGTGTTAGACCCATCCCTCTGCTCTCTTTCTGTGCAATATTCAGTTTTTTTCTAAGAACGCTTCCCAGCTTTCTGTCTAATGCCACTGAAGGCATTAGTGCCTTTCTGCTCTGTCCAGGGGTAATTAATGAAAATAGTAACCGAAATGGGTCCCAGTCCTGGAGGAATTCCTCCAGTAACCTCCACCCAGCCTGCTCATCCTCCTTTCGAAACATTATGTCAGCATCTCTCCTACAGGGTGGGTGGGGAACTAGCTAGCTGTCGTGAATTAATCCAAATTATTTCCAACGAACTTAATTTTCCATGTCAGCTGTTTTGCTGAAGTCCAGATAGGTTATATGTGCTGCCTTAAAAAATGAGGATTTTTATCAGAGAAAGATAATGGCATAGCTGGGTGTGATTTATCTTGGTGCATTGTCTCCTGCCACCATTTGCTTTTCCTTCAACATGTATTAAAAAGCCTCGCTTGCTTGTGAAATCAGACTAAAGAGCCTGTAGTTGTTCAGATTGCTTGTCTACACTTCAAAAAAAAATTGGAATATCATATTTTCTTATTGTATCTGATTGCACAGATTTATTAAATAAATCCTTGCCTTGTAGCTATCTTACATCCAGATTTCCAAACCAGTGCAGGGAGAGCGCTGGTTCTTTCTTTGATGAAATCTATTGAAAAAAGACCAACAAATGAATCCCAGTCACCATGCCTTTAATAACAAATGCAGGCAAATAAAACATCCTTGGGGACTCTCATTTTTCAAGCTCTGTATAGGTAGCATGGTCTCTCAGTGCATCTAACCACCCTGCCACCTGCAAAAACTAGTAGTTCAGATATTATACAAAGCATTTGGCAAAGAGCAGCTGCAGAAAGGTTTGCAATGAGCTCTGTTATCACAAAGAGACTTGTCATTACAGTGGAATATCCTGTACGGACACTCCAACTTTTATCTTTCTCCAAAAACTGCAAGCTAACATGGTATTAACTGAACTAGTGTGATAGATAGCTGTGTTGTAATTGAATTAGTTGGGAAGCGTTGACCTTTTTGATGTGTAATGTCTCTGAATGTGAACAACAAATACAAACTAATGCTTTTATGAGTTTGCTGGGTGAGTTTAGCCATCAATTGACTCATGATAAATAAGACGTTGTACGCTCCAGTCAATGGAAAACATGTTTGCAGTTCCTGTGCTTGTATTTCTGTACTCCGTGAAGTCAGCTCTGCAGGCACACGTTACTCAGGTGTGGCTTTTGTATTATGAGCTGGACCCAAATGTGAATTCAAGTCCTCAGAGGACCTTACACTCGCTGGATAATGATGAGCCCAGCAGCTAGTGCTTGGTGTTAATTGTTTGCTCCCTTCCTGCGCGGCCAGATTAGCTGACAACAACCTGATGAGATTTCTGCTGTTTCTGCAGCACCTCTCCTCATCAAAATAGTTGTAGATCAATAGCTGTAACCTCCACAAGCCATACCGAAAGTGAAATTAGGTGGGAAATGCAATTAGAAGAGAGGAAGCTATTTGCAAAGAATTCATGTTGTTTGTTCTTGTTGTGTTTCTACACCCTGGTCCTTCCAGCTCCAGAGCAGAAAATGAAATTTTGCTGTTTATCTTTTATTCAGTTTGGGTTTGACAGAAAAATCACTATTGCTCTAACCTGGGACATTTTATTAGTGTTTATCTGACCGTGATAAATTCACATATTACTACTTGCCACTGGAGCCAAAATAAATGATCTCCAGGTGGACAGGGTGCTCCGGGAACTGATGGGTGCCTGATCTGCCTCTTCAAATCCAGCCTAGGTCAGGAAAGCTTGTCCTGAAAAACATCTGTTTACTGTGTCATGTGAAATGAGCTGATGGGTCTCAGCCTATGTAATGACACCTCCAAAATGGCATGTCCTTGGAGCAGGAAGATTGCCCACCACCCCTTGTGCCTATCTGCAAGCGTAGCTAATTCCTGGTGGCTTTGGTTTTCTCCGCCTCCCTTCCCCTTTCATGCACAGTTTGCAGGTACTTTCTTGCGCACAAGAATCGCCAAACCCCTCTCCAGATCTGAGGCTCACCCACAGTCTGAGAGCCCGCAGCTACAGCAGCTTCTCATAGTTACTATTGATTTAGATAAAAGCATAAATGTTGCATTCTTCCAGTTTGTGTGTCTGTCTCTCGCCTCAGGCTCTTTCTTTTCCTCTGTGGGATCAATTACCTTCTTATCCTTCCATGCAGAGTCTGGCATGCCCTGCTGCAGCACAGAAGCAGGGGTGCTGCCGTAACAGTTCGGATCAAAAGGATCCCTCCAATGCAAGACCTTGTCGCCAGGAGGGCCAGCAGCAGACATTTTCGGGAGCACTGCAGAAATGCATTGTCATGGCTTAATCGTCATCTAAGAAAACAACCCGTCGTAGTGCCTCCAAAGTGAAGTCAGAGTAAGCCACGAAAGAGCAAAACCAGACCAACCAGTTGCCGGCAGAAATTAAACTTGTCTCATGACTGCTTTTGTACGTATCCGACCCCCCCTTCTATCTTTGGACACCTCCCGAAACTCATCTATGCTTCTGATGCTTATCACTCTAAGTCTAGATAGTATCATGGTCTCTAAGAGACCTTAAAAATCCTTTTTAGCTCTTGACCTTTGGTAATACTTGGTGGCGATGAAGTTTACATTACTGATGCTGAAAGAATAAGGTCTCCCATACCGTCTTTTCTGGCTCTCTGCATAAGTGTTAAATGCAATGAAGATATTTTAAAATTTTGTCTTGCAAATTCAGGGGCAAGTTCTGGCTGGGCTATATGCAAATGTTCAATGGTGGCAATGGGAGAAACCATCTCAAAAAACATCTCAAGAGCAGCTCAGATAGGGGTGAGAGGGGAGAGCAGCGTGAGCCTTGTTCTCTCCCTACGCAGAGAGGTGCGAGGCAGTAGCTGTTTCTCCATCCTTCCCAGCTTCAACTGGGAGCTGAAAAACAGGGTGCGCGGCAGCATCGCCTGTGAGGTGTAGCCTTCTGCTCCACAGAGCATGTACAGCCCTGACCTTGAAACTTATTGCCCAGAAGCTGGCATCAGGAGTCCTGCTTGTCTGGTTCTTGATATCTCCTTGATATCTCTGCTCAGCTCCAGCCCGGCTGCGAATAGATTGCAGCTTCTCGGCACTAGGCATGTGCTGTGGTGCTGTGCCTTCCCTGGGATGCTGCTCCTTGGACTTCTCCCTTTACCTTCTGGTGAGACTTTCCTGAGTCCTCCTGGATTGGACGCGCACAAGCAGGTCAGATACAACACACCTCGTCGGTCTTCCCTGGTACAGAGCAGAAGAGCGATCCCTTTAAGTATTATATCTTTCCCAAGTGCTAAACAAATTGTGTCCAAACTGCGATGTAAAATGTGGTCCTGCGTGGTCCCCATTGATGAAGCAATTATGGAAGAGCTAGGCTGCAACTCGCATATAATCCCCCAAACATCACAGGGAAAGTGTAAGGACTTAAAATAACTCACCCAGGGAGGGAACCTTGCAAACCTAATTAAATTCAATAGAAGATACAGAAGGAAGAGAAATTCTTTTTCTCCACGAATTGCCCATAGTCAGTGGGAGAAAAGATTAAATGCTAGAAAGGTTTTAATCTATTTGTTGTGGTTAAAGAGCCTCGTACAGGATGTGCCACAAGCAGTTCACTGTCTTCATAATGTAATTTAAGTTATTGTGATCCATATAGGTCATCTGTCTTTCATCTGCTATTTTTCCCAGCATGGGGAAGCATGACTTTCTAGCTAATAAAGACATCTTGTTATGATGCATCTTATTATATCATGCAATATCTCACGTGAATGATCCAGTGACCCATAACAGGGCTGTGACACAGGGGGAAGGAATACAAGAGAACGGGAATACGTGAAGACCCTGTTTCCTTATTCTCTAACGGCAGTCAGAAGGTGTCACACCGCCTGCGCCAGCCTTACCAGCTACTGGAGAAATCCCAGGGCTGCTGAGATCGATAGGCTTTTTTGCTGACAATTTCAAATGAAGTGAGTGATTTAACCCC
Organism: Pygoscelis adeliae; assembly: GCF_000699105.1. NCBI lineage: Eukaryota > Metazoa > Chordata > Aves > Sphenisciformes > Spheniscidae > Pygoscelis > Pygoscelis adeliae. The sequence goes on from NW_008825430.1 coordinate 91,206, forward strand.
AGCCAAGCCTGAAGACAAAACCTGGTGTGTGCTGCTGCCTGGATCTTTGGATTGCAGCCAGTGAATTTTGCACCAGATTGAGGTACAAGGTGGCCTGAAGAAGCCAGCAAGAAATGACTTAGCCATAGCGATGTTCTGACCTAGTCTCGACTCTTGGAGCACAAACACATACATCCCTTCAAAGGATTTTAAGGCAGATAAACGCAGCTCAGAGGAAAGGATACTAGGAGCAGTGAACAATTTAGAGATTTGGGACAAAACATGTGAAAGAGCTCCTTTAGTGCTTCCATAAATCACCCCGCACAGGCCTGGTATGTGGGAGGTCAGGAGAAGGTCCCCTCCCAGGCAAGCTGACCTTGGCCTCCGCACAGCAGTTGCCTTCCCTTTTGACTCTCCACTTTGCATGGGCTCAGCCAGAACATATTGCTTAATCCGTGAAAGCCTTGGAGTATCTGGTTGCTACGTGATCCTTACTCCCACAGCGAAGATCCAGGAAATGGATATACACAAAAGCAGGGCCAACGAAGCCCGAGGTTAAGTGGAGGTGCGTTCCTGCCCACCATCAGACATGAACAAGCTGGACCTAGGGCTGCTCCCACAATGAGATACTGTTTCCTAGAGCAAAACTGATAGAGGAGATGGGAAAGTAGAGCTTAGAACAAGCAAGAAAGCAATACTGAGAGAGCAAAGGCAACTTTTGATCTGCTGGAAAAAGAGCCAGAAGTAAACCCCTCCAGGACAGTGATGGTTGCTTTCCTTGGGCCCACCTGGCAGAAATGAGAACTTGTCCTTTCACTCAACAATGACTTGCAAAGACTCTTCCTTCATTTTCCAGGCTGCAAGGCTGGATGAATAGCTCCATTCTGTAGGACAGCGCCAGGCATTTCTCTGCAAGGCACACCATGTTGATGCTGTGGGGGATGCAAACCTGAGAGAATGCTGAGCGTGGACGGGGGGCTTCAGATGTTGGTGCTCCGCAGCTGGGTGTCCAGAGGTGTTCAAAGGCGTGGGGATATTTTGCAGTAAATATGTTTCACTTTTAAACCCAAGAGGGAATCAAGCACTAGACAAACCACTGAAGGTAATGATAGTTTCTTCGTTCCTTGATGCCTTCAGTGGAGACTGCAGGCTTTTCTGGAGGATACTTTTTAATCAAATGCTAACTGCTGAACTAAACACAGCGGTTATTGAGTGAAATGTTATGGGCTACTTTATTCTGCAGACTGATGAGCTAATAGTCTCCGCTGGCCTTAAAATCTGGATGGACGTTTTAAGGGGATTCTATAAAAAGGCCATCCCAATAAATAATTACTCAGGGCGGTAGAAGCTAAGGCATTTGTGAATTCCTTGGTGACCACAAGAAATTTGAAGACTGTTTAAAATATTATCTAAGTGCTAGTGAGCGCAATCTGGCATCCATCGATATGACTGGAAAGTCCCCTCTGGCTTCAGTGGGCATTTGGTCAGGTCACGGTCATGGAAATGGTGCGAGGCTCAAAGGCAGCAGGGAGGCAGGGCTGTGCCACCCTCCATCTCAGAGCATCGCTGGAGGTGAAGTATCTTCCTTCAGGTTTTAACTCTCATGGGAAGGTTATTTTGATTTTCCTTTAGAAAAACTTGATGGGCAAGACTTGGGGATGAGCCAGTAACCAACGGAGAGACAGGTTGCATACAAAATTCACCCGAACGTGCAAGAAATCAGCACGTACTTTGCACAGCTTGGAAATACCTTCTTCTCTCTGGAACTCGGTATGGAAGGTAACACCTTCCCAAGAGCTCACATGGAACAAATATGTCTCCAGCCCTGACCTGAGATCCTACACAGCCTGTTGTTGAGCTGTGGTCGAGGAAATCTTGCAAAGTAGCCAGGTGGTTACCTGTCACGCTTGCTGCTGCCTTCACCTGTCAGATCAAGAGGAACCAGTGCCTAAAGAGCCGGAGCAATGGCTGAGCGCAGATAAATGTGAGCCACGCTGACTCCATCTGCGCAGCCTTCCAGCACTCTGCAAGATGCTAGCTCCCTCCTAGGGGCTGCAATCGAAAAGTTACCCCCGATTATTGTTTTTCCCCCACTTTTGACCTAAAATCAGCTGCACCTGTGCTTTTGTGCATGTTCACTCCAGAAAGGGAGCTTGTCTGTGCTACTACCTGAGAAGTGTCTGAATCTTGCCCCTTTTGCTCATGGTTAACAATGTGTTCAAAAAGACCCAAACTGAGAAGCCCAAGTGAAGGCTCACTTATAAAAATATTGGTCGTGAATATAAATCATCACATTGTTCTGGGTGTGCTTCAGTTGGTTAAACAACCTTAAGTATAAAGTTTCTTCTCTCAGACAGATTAGCGTGTGACCACTTCAATCATCAGTGTGTTTTGTACATGATCTTAAAAGTCCATTTCACAAATGCTCGAACATGCAATATGGGGGGTTTATTTCTCATAGGCATTTGTGCCAGCAAAAGCCAGTTGTTCCCACGCCCACTGGAAAGAAATTCAACATAGCAGAGGGAAACTCATTAAAAAATTTAGACCAATATTCACAAAAATATTTTCTCTTATCCATCCCACCGACAGTTACTTTTCTCTTTGTTTGTAAATATATTGGGGGAAAAAAATCACTTCTGCCTAGGACTCTGCTTTGAAGAATTTGGCATATTCTCCAGTCAGCACATCTGGTATGGGTGGATGCTATTCAACAGACTGATTTTTTGGTGGTTGTTATATTTCAAGTGATCCTGTGCCAAAACCCATTTAGCTGAACAAGAAGTTTGCCCATTATCAATCACTCACTGATAACCACTGCCAACTCAAAGATGCATCTTTCCAGGCATAGCCTGTGTGCACGCCGGCCGCAGAAGCCAACTTCAGCACTATTGATACCCTACTGAGATTTCAGAGGAAGTGCAAATACGGAGTACTTGATAAAAATAGCAATCTGCAGGCTACATATTGCTAAGTGCTATTTAACGACGCAGAAAATTTTGGTATTGGTCTTTAACCTAGGCGAAAATCCAATGTTTCACCCAGACTGTGACAGAGAGGGGAAGAAAGCAGCGCCCTGGGTTGTCCGGCCGTTTGCCCCTGAGGTTGCCTTGCCCTCCCAAATCCCGGTTAAACACTTCAGGGAGCACAACAGGCTCAGAGAGTCTTGTCTAAGTGGAGGGTAACTAGTTGTACTCCCAGCATAGGGCTGTGCTTTGGGCTTTAGATTTTCTCTTTCTCTTAAATGCAAACCTAGAAGAGACTAAGTACTTGCTATCGGCACATTGGCAAACGTAGACTAGTCTCTGTACTATAAGCGGTATTGGTGAAGGACTGTTTTTTCTACACTTTAATACCATTTGACTGCTGCTAGCTGTTTAAGAAATGTCTGTGCTGAAGAAGGTGCTATGTATGGTCATGTCCCAGTTAAAATGAAATTTGTTTTCTTTTACCTCTCAGTAAAAGAGATTCATCAGGAAACGATTTGGGGGTTCCTGAGAGCAGCTAAAACACCAAGTTAGTTGAAAGGTTTTTGGTGTGTTGAGCTCTTGTTTTTCTAATGGCACAAATTTGCCCAGAGGTTGCAATAAGGAAGGTGAAAAAAAGGCTTGCTGCATAAAGCCTTCTTAGTGCTTTAAAATGAGTCCTTGGGCCAATCCCTTTGCTGTCAATGGGACAAGCAGTTTGGTTTAAGTTAATCACTCGTGTGAGTCTTTGCAAGGCAGAGCACGTAACAGCTGTGTGGTGCTACAGCCACATCGCATGAGATCAGGCAAGTCGAGAGCCCTGAGCCCAGGCTTGCTGCGGTTTATACCGGTTCGTTGGATGCACGCTGCTCTAGAGGGACTGCGACTGAAAGAAAATTTTGCAGAGTGTGGACAAGACACGAGTGGGAAAAAAGTGCCTCCCCATGGGGAGTTATCAAGATGGAGAGGGAGCCAGAAAGTTTCAGAGAAATAGCTACAGAATGTTGCAGTGATGAAAGTCAGATTTTCTTTCCTAGACCTTACCCTCAACACGAGCTTCTCCTTCAGCATCCACCAGCTTCAGTGTTTCCAGCCCTGTGAAGTTATTCCTGTGCACAAACAAAAAGCACCGTTGGTGCTGTGAGAGAGGACAAGACAGTGGCAACGTGTTCATTTTTGTGTAGCTGGGATTAGCATCATGTATGAATGAGGAACATGCTCTGGCCCTGGCAAGCAAATTGGGCTGAAATATCTTTATATTAGGGCTATGCTACATAAAGAAGAGACTGTGGCCCCTGTGAGGAGCTGGGCACGGTTTCTGCAGCACTGTGATGCCAGACAAGCTGGGAAAGGCAGGTGCACACAGTCCTGGACACCCCTGGCTCGAGGAGACATCTCCTACCTCCAGTGGGTCACCCGCTTAATTTGGAAGGAGTTGCTGAAGGGGAGGGCAGGGAAGATGGGAGTCCTGGGGGGAAGGTGGAGGCTGTGGGGGAGCCAGACAAGGTAAATGTGCCAGCCACTGAAGGAAAGAGGAGATGAAAGGGAAGAGTGGAGAACAAAGCAGAGACGTCAAGGAAAGGTGGGGAAGTGAAACAGGAGATGATAGTGCTAAAATTAGATGGGGAACGGGGACAGGGAGAGCTGATCTGGTGCTCTCCCCTCGGATGAAATTCCCACTGAAGCTGCTATCAAACCTGGCCTGGGGACGGGGAGAGAATTGGAATCCAGATGGGAAAGCAAGGGAAGAGGGGGGGTCACTGCAGACCTGCAGCACCCCAAGCTGCTCAGAAAGGTTTCTCCTGGCCCCAAGGGGGGCCAGCCCTGCTGCCCACAGGCACTATTTCACCCCTGGCTCTTGAGCATCGCCTTCAGCCTGGGACACACCACCCGGCATCTTTTTGTAAAATCAATGTCTTGTGTTTATGAATCTGCACCATGTTTAACTGTTTCAAACCAATTTTTGCAGGTGATTCCTAATTATATGCTACTAGTCACAGCCCACAAAAAGCTAATGAAACCCTTGCCATCAATTAAGTGTAATTTCTGCATGCTGAGGGGGAAGCGAGGAAGGCCAAAGACAAAGTCACCAAACTTTCCTCTGGCTGCAGCCTGTCTTTGGGGCATGGCTTCTCCCAGTTGCCCTCGATTTGAGAGATTTGGGGCTGAGGGAACAACGCTCCGCACGAAATATGCTGCATGCAACGGGGGAGCAAAGGACATGCATCGAAGAGCATCCCTTCCACTGAAGCCTTGAGCTTTTAAGTTGCTGCAAATTCTCACCAGGCTTTTACAGGAGGCAGTTTCATATCACAGCTACAACTCGGGCCAGCGAGCACACACTAGGACTGCGTGCCAAGGGAGTGCTGGTGGATACATGACCATTTCAGCTGCATGGTCCCTTTTCCTCCCAGGAGGAGTTCAGGATTATGCGGTTGGGGACTTTCTGTCAATCAGGGGTTCGTTGATCAGACGTCCTCTTTCATAATCAGGGAATGCATTATCGATCTCATTATTTTTATTATGCTCCTTAATTTCTGGCTGGACCAGCTTTCGCTGTGGGAGCCAACTCTGGAAACCTATCAGAACCTGGACGAAACCAAGTAAGATCAGCAAGACCTGGACTAGTGGTAAGAAATATTTCCTACTTATTCTCTGGTGTTTGCAATTCTGAAGGGTACAGAGAGCTTTTCTGCCCGTTCTGATGACCTGAAGGCATGCTCTATAGGAAGTGGTATAGGGCTGAAATCATCCAGCCATGCAATTTGCAAGTAAATGGCTACTTATAGCATAAAACAATCTGACAAAAGCGTGGAAAATGGGGCCCAAGGACACTGCCTCTTGCAATGCTGTTAAGTAGTGGTAAGAATAAATGTAGTATAAACACATTTTTCTTCCATTTGCAAAGACGTATGTTTGTCTTCTCCTCTTGTGTTAGCTGCTATGTGCGCTAAGTGTCTTTACAGATATTATATATACACTGAATCACATACAATATTCTTCAAAGTCAGTGGAAGGACTTGCACATCAGTGGGTTTCAGGCAAAACCCCCCTCCTGACCCCTTGTTTCTCCCAGGAAAGCAGAGAAGTCTGTTCCCAAGGTTGTCAGAGTAAGTAAAACACATAGTTTTATGCCAGTTCGTCCACAGTGGTCTGATGGCCATGACGTGTTTGTGCATACGACCCTTTGAATTGGTTCATCTAGGAAAGAAAAGCCGATAGTCCACTTACCAGACAGTACTAATGAGATGAAAAGGCAAGCCTTTGACATCCTACTGCTTTATTCACCCAGCAACACCTCTATTAAAAACTCTCTGCAATATTTTCTGGGCGGCGTGGCAAGCCGACCATCAGCAAGGAAAGAAGCAATGCTCCGACATAAGGTAAGCTTTTGCCTGCCCGGACTGGCAGCGAGTGTGCCTCGGTGCTGCACGTGCATCGCAGCACACCCGAGGTGGGGACTCCCGCGCTGTGCAGCCCGCCCAGCACCTCGCCCTGGCATCCCGCACCACCAGACCCCATCCCCGCAAGGGCCACGACCCGCCTGTCTAAGGGGAGGTAGGGTACCACCGGCCTAATGGGGGGGTCAGGTACCACGGGCAGCCGTGCAGCACAGGGCCTGTGCATCAATGGCCTTTGCACCCCGAGGGCGGTGGGCGTGCAGGGGTGGGCTCTGGGGGGGTGCAACGTCCCCAGGTGGCAAGAGGCTCCCTTTCGCGCTGGGCATCCCCCTCCCCTGCACGCCTTTGCACCGGGCTTGCGGGCGCGCTGTCACCCTCTGCCCGGATTTGGGGTGCGGGGGGAGGCGG